>NC_134855.1:89671804-90018471 GCF_049852395.1 Peromyscus maniculatus bairdii | reverse complement strand
TTTCTATTATCATCTTGATACAGTATAAGTTCTTATCCTAATAGTGAAATGCTTCATTGAGGCTTGCCCAGGAATTGAGTAAAACCAAAACTTATTATAAGCCACAGTCATCCTAGGGTCCCTCCTACTATATAGCCTCCCTGGTTCTGTGGGTTGCAGTCTGATTGTTCTTTGCAAGCACCTTTTCTTGATGACCCATGTGGACACGACATGTGGGGGGAAACGGGCCACAGCACATGTGTGGAGAATACTGTCTGCTTTTCAATTCAATTCTAGAAAAATAAGCTCTAGGATTATTTTAACTTCAGCCTATGTAAAATTACTTTTTAAAATGTAATTAGTTTAGTTTTAGTAATTAATTACAAAGGCAGCTTCCTATCCCTTACCAAGTTAGAAATCAACAGAGAAAGAGTTGAGGGGTGAAAAGTAAAGTAATGTCTGTTAGTAAACCAGGCGAGGGTGACTGCAGAGCCACTTCCCAGAGCAATACTATACCTAACAGCTGGCTGTGCTCCCCTGTGATGGAGTTCTGACTCGGGTCTGAAAAACAAACAATTGAAAAGGATAGAAAAAAATGAATGACCAAAACAAACAATTATTTAAAACTCAAGCAACAAAAGTCAAACAAGGTAATAAGCGAAAACTTAAAAAAAAATTAACAAAAGGTGGAAAAAAACCCAGAAAACTCAACTAGAGTGAACTATTGTAAAATAATTATCACATTCTTCAATACATTAAACATGAATTACAACATGAAACAATTCCACATCTATCCCCTAAAACACCTGAAAATGGGAACTCAGATACATATATAATCAAGTTTCCAGTGGCATTAATCACAAGAGTCAAAGGCAAAAACAGTCCAAGTTGTCCTCCAGTATATGAATAAGTAACTGAAATGTGGTACCCATATAGGATGTGGTATTATTTGGCTATAAAAAGAATGAAATTCTGACCCATACTCTGTAAAACACAGATGAAACTTGAAAACACTATGCTAATGTGGGGGAAAGGCAGACCCAAAGGATACATATTATATGATTACATTTATATGACCTATTGATCACAAGCAAATTTATAGAGACAAAAATCCCACTGGCCAGTAGGATTAGCTGAATGAAGTATGGATATTATTGCTAAATAATCAAAAGTGCTGTTTGGGTGATATGAAATTCAAAAATTTAGGAGTAAGGGCAAGGAAGCACTGTAGATAAGAACTGCCAGGAAATACACACTTAAAAATTGACTGAAAGGGTAAACTTTGTGTTGCAAATCATCACTCAGATCTGATCAGGCAACAGTACTTCATAAAGTAGAAGTATAACCTGTCAGGACCTGTGACAGTCACATTTTCTGCCACAACTCAAAGGCAAGACATGACCAAGGTCTTATTACTACCAGAATACTCCAATGTGAATTAAAGATAAATTGACTAAGCTAGCTTTGATAAAAACCTGTTTCATCAATAATCTGAAAGTGGTGACAACAAGCCAAATTCCTAATGCAAGAGAGATTGACAGTCACTGCTTAACCATCAACCACTGCTTATTTTAAGGGCTTGAAAAGCATTAAGGGCTAAATATGGAAACAGCCCTGAGCTCCACTTTTTGCATAGACTAAGTCTCCTGAGATGCTGAGAATTGCATCTGGCTTTCTTCTTGCAAGCATCTGAAGAATAAAAATAAATTTGGACCATGTTCTGTGAATAATGAGAAAAATTACTTCTTTAATTTTACTTTAATTTCTAATTGAAGTTTTTTATTTACTCCAATTATTGTGTTAGCAATAAGCTATATAAAAACAGCAGTGTTTTTTGGCAATGATAAGTATCACATTTTAAAATTATCATGTTAATAGTTTTCTACAAAATTCAAATAATATTCTCTAAGCTTCATAAATATGCCATATATAATTAAATATAACACTTTTTTTTTCTTTCATTTTTCGAGACAGGGTTTCTCGGTGAAACAGTCCTGGCTAACCTGGAACTCACTCTGTAGACCAGGCTGGCCTTGAACTCACAGAGTTCTGCCTGCCTCTGCCTCCCGAGTGCTGGGATTAAAGGTGTGCACCCCCACCGCCCGGCATTAAATATAACACTTTAAAGTAAAGATCCTAGAGGTAGGGACATAGCTAGTGGTACTGGATTGGACCTCCAGTACTTCAGTAATAATAAAAAACACCTCCAAGACAGAAAGAGTAAGTAAGAATTCTTAACAAATTCTGGTTTCTCATCTACACTACAGTATCCCCATACACTGTCATCAAGAAAGACATAAAGTAGACACCTTATTTCCACAATTAAAGTTTTAAATTCTAAGTGGTCATTTATATTAGTTACATTTTCAGAGAATTTTCTTCCTTAATTTGATTTTGGAAAAGAGGAACTTCAAACTTGTCTATTCAATGACATCAGGGTCAACACATTAGCAAGTCAGTCTCTAGCTTTTTAAAAATGGATCTTCTTATCTAAATAGAAGACCAGTACAAATCAAGCCAGACAGAATTCCAGCACTGAGAAGGGGAGGTGGGCGCAAAGTCCCACCACTAACCAGAAAGCTACCTGCAACTGAAACATGCTAGGAGAGGAAAAAAACCAACTTTCTCCAATGGAGGGACACTTGGAGATCAACCAAGCTTCTGGGCCGGCCTCATGCTCAGCAACAGCTGACCAACACCAATAAGACTCCCATGTTTTGTTTTGTATGTGTGAACAAAAATGCACACTTTTTGGCTTTACATTTTTTGTCTTCTGGGATTTTGTTTTCTTTTTGTTTTTGAGAGAGAAAGGGATAGAGAGGGTGGGAGAAAGGACATGAATAGGTTGGGAGGATCTGGGAGGACTTGGGAGAGAGAAAAAGAGTATGATAAAATGTATTATATAAAAAAAGAAAAATATTTAAAAAAAGAAATCTAAAAGAAGATAAAGGATTTAATCTGTCATGCACCTTTGATAGCAAAGAGAGAAATGTCCAGGGGCAGTGCTCATTTATAGAGATTTTTTTTTTCCTGAGGAGCCTTACTCCTTTACCATTGCCCAGGCAATAATTATTTTCTAATTTTCTGTCAAGAATGTCTTTACTACCTCAGTCATAGCTGAGAACAGAAATATCACGGTTAGCTCCAGACCACAGCAATAAAATAAGTCATATAATTTTTATTTTTTGGTTTCCTAGTGCACATGAAACCTGTGTTTATAATACATTATAGTGTCTATGAAGTGTGCAGTCACATTATATTCTTCCTTAAACAATATACATGTACACCTTCATTATAAAACACGCTATTGCTAAAGGATTCTAATGATCATCTGAGACTTTTGTGAGCTATAATCTCTTCACAGGTGGAGGATCTTGCCTCAGGGTTGATGGCTGCCTTTATCAGGGTGTTACATACTTAAGGCTGGGTAGGAAGCGATGGCTACTTTTTTTTTTTTTCAGATTTTCTTATTGTTTTATATAATGAAAGTAATGGATGTTTAAAAGGAATAAAAGGTACCTGGGTCAGGTGACATGTGCTTGTAATCCCAACACTTAGCAGATGAAGGCAGAAAAATTATGAGTTCAAGGCAAGGCAAAAAGAAATATAATATGAAAAATAATCAATGTTCTATAAACTATACCCTGTAAGCATTCACTAATTGAGCGTTCTATCTCTATTCATGTTTGCTTTTGTTGTTTTTGTTGTTGTTTTAACAGGTCTCACTATGTGGTCCTCCACAATGAAACTCCCAATCCTTTCTGAAGCTGAGGAAGGATGCCCTGTTTTCTAACTTTAAATTTACCCAAGACCCACACAGTATTTGTTTTTCCAGTTTGGGGATAGGTATTTTTCTTTCTGCCACTTAGGGTAGCTAGGAATGGGGGAAATGTAACAAAATACATGATTTGAAACCAAATACAAGAGAAATTTCCTGAGATTTCATTTATTTTCTTTAGTAACTCTAGCCTTGGAAAACAACAGATCCTATGGGAAGACTTTCTTTATGGTGGCAAGCTATTTTCTGTCTGTGAATGATGATATATTTCTAGAGAGGAAAGGACAACTCGCCGTTATCTCCTTAGGGTTAAAAACACTGCAAGAAGTACAATTGAAGCTGCCAGAGTCTGTAATGGTTTAAAGCATGGTAGCTTAGCCTCGCTTTTCTGTTCTTGCTTCTGATGACAAATGTTGCCGTTATTCTCCAAACGTTATGTATACCTTCACTTCTCCCTGGGAAGTCAGCTGTGTGGGGAGAAGGAATGAACTAGCACAGAAAAGTAACCTGGAGTTTCTGAAATGAGATCGAAAGCACATTTGTCAATGACAAGTGTGTTGATCTTGGGAAGGTCATATAATCTGTCTATGCATTCAAGTTTCCTTCTCATTTAGCCAAACCATTACTTATGCAGAACACTAGAAACAAATCAAAGCAGAGGTGATGTGTCTAAGCAGGGAGTGAAAGCGTCTCCACATTAAGCAGAGTTGTCTGCCCATCACAGAAGGACCGCAGACAGTGGCTTCATGTTGCCCTTTTGAAAGTGGATTTCTAAAAGTAAGACACAATGAAATCTGTGATGATTGATCCTTCACACAAAAAAGTCTCTGGAGCATGTGATGCTTTTTGACAGCATTTCTGGTGTTTTGTTTTGGGGAAACAAGGTCTTACTTGGTAGTCAACAGAGGTCACAAACTCAGAATACTTCATCTTCAGCCTCCAAAGTGCCGCTACTATAGGCATGCTACCACAGCTGATGACTATTTGATAATCATCAATCATACCCCAATATGAATCCTACCTGTTAAAATAATGACTGATCTGGTAGGAAATGCCCACTGGTATAATAGTGGCTTGAGCATCATAGGAGTAACCAACTACTTTCTGACTAGTTCTAAGGCTGCTCCCCAAGATGAAACCTACACCTGGTACCATTTTTGGACCAAGAACCTGTGTCTAGACAGGCCATAGGTCATAGAAGCTACTATTATTATTCTGTTAAATGGACATAGTAATAAACCAACTCCTAATGACTTAAAATTATACCCATAGATCAATGATTTTCTCAACCCTCAAATAAGAAGCTTCTATCTGTAGTGATGACTAACAGGGCAAAGTGTATACAATAAGATACATAAATAAAATAATAAAAATAAAATCTTAAAAAAAAAAAGGCCTGTATAAAAAGAAAGCAGGCGTGACAATCTAGAAAATAACCACTTGGAACAGAGGAATGGCTGCAGAAAGGCCTTATGAGATGAGATGGGAACAATCTTGGTACATTTGGGAACTTGTAATGTGCTAAATTGTAGTGAGCAGCATAGTGTTAAAAGAGGTCAGAAAATTTGGAGGCCGACACAAAAGTTCATAAAGATCATGAAAACGTCACTTTTATTCTAAACATGGTCTGGAGTAACTGGAAGGTTTTAAGTAGCCACACAACAAGTCTGGTTAACTGATTTAAAAAGGCCAAATGATGGTTGAATTGTAAAGGGAGTAAGAACAGAAACAGAGGGCTGGAGGGATGTCTCAGCTCTTAAGAGTGTTTGCTGCTCTTACGAAGGACCTGGGTTAATATCTTAGCACCCATAATGGTAGGCTCACAACTGCCTATCATTCTCATTCTGGTTCCAAGGGAACTGACACTGTCTTCTGGAAAAAGAGAGAGGAGAGAGACAGAGACAGAGACAGACAGACAAAAAGAAAGAGAAAGAAACCAAGAACACATAAATGAACACCACAGATAGAGGGAGTACTTAGAACAAAGGTGTGAGCTGTCCTGTTCAATGAACAAGTAAACAAGGTTATCCACAGCATAAACAGGAAGTGACAGCATGGTATAAGAGATTAGTGCAGGGAGTGAAGAAAGAGCATGGACCACATGAGGCCTTCTAGGACACAATCTGGACTTCTGGGTTACTTTGAGGATGACAGGAAGCCACTGGAAGGCTTTATGTCTCCACAGGATCACTACAGGTGTTATCAAGAACAGACTACACCATAAATAAGGAGGTAAAGGAGGTAGAGTTAGAAGGCTATGATGATTCAAGAAAAGAAGATGGCACCTTGAAAGAGGTCAGAAAGTACTGAGGATAATGAGTAGTTGTCCGAGTTGAGTGTGAGGACCACAGAAGACTAGGAAAGGGCAAGTGACCTAGCTCAGGAGGCCAGCCTTCAGTCACTTCCCAGGGAAGCTAGGTAGAGGAGTCTATGCAATGACAGGTCAGTGGCATGGATCTCTTGGTTAGGTGTGAGCTAATAAATATAGCAGCTAGTAAAAACATTAAGAATTCACTTAATGAGAAGCAATTCAAATGTCCATTGTTAAATAAACTAAATGTAGTATATATGTATAATTAAATACTTGGCCTTGAAAAGGAAGGTAATTTGGACACAAACTTGTTGGGGGATAGTGGATCACACTGTGAACCCCGAGTATGCATTTGTGTTAGTTAAATAAAATTAACCTTGGGTCAGGAGGCTGAATGAGCAAACTAGTTGACAGAGAGTAATCATAGAGCCTCAGAGGGCATCCAGGAGAGGTAGAGAGACACAGGAAGTAGTAGGGTGGGGTTTGGAGTGGCACAGCCTTTTTTGGTTTGGCAAAGCAGATGCACCGGTCTTCTGTGGACGCCAGCAAGGAGAGAGGGTTAGCTAGTTGCTACTCAGCCTCTCTGAGCTTGCAGGTTTTCACCCTAAGTCTTTGAATCTTGAGTCTTATTCATAATTAGAATGATAAGAGATTTAGTTAAATCTCCTTTAACAGGAGCAGAATTCTCACCAGGCTGTGGCCTGAGCGGCCAGGCTACTGCTAGAGAAACAGGCCAGTAACCTCAAAGTTGCAATCGCTGGCTGAGATAGCAGTATATTAAGGCGCAGCCACTGTGCCCAAATTAACACAAACTACAGGATGGATGAAGTTATTTCATTTATAAAATAACTCAGTCCCATGGACACAAAAGGCCAGTGTCTTATGAAGATCTGAAGCAGTCACTCAGAAACAGGAATGATGGTTCCTCGGGTCTGTAGGGAGGAAAGTGACTCACACAATGCAAGCATTCTGAAGCTCTTTTGTAGAGCAATGCAAATACACTTCATACAGTTGAACTGTACATTTAAAAACTGAGCTGATCATGGTAGACTATATGCCTATAATCCTAGAATCTGAGAAAGAAGAATCTCAAGACTAAAGAAGCTTGGGCTACTCATGATGAGAGTCTGTATCCGAAAGACAAAAATAAATAAATGTAAAATTGGAGTAAGATTTATGTTACACATTATCCCAATTCAAAAAACAATAGATGACTGTGATGATTTTTGCTTGGAGGGTGTTTTCTGGTGATAGTGGGGATTGGTGGGGCAGGATTGAGACAGACACTCACTATGAAACCCAGACTTGCTTCACAATTTCCTGCATCAGCCTCCTGAGTGGTGGGATCACCTTATAGTAAAGCGATAAATCCACGGGAGTCTGTTTAAGAAGTATTAGGGAAATTTATTAAAGTAAATTGAGGAAATACACTCATGAATACAGAACAGAGTAGACAGCTGAAGTCATTCTGTGATCTGATGGGGAGTGAATTCACCTCACAGGCAGGAGCAGGGAGAAGGAGCATGTGACCCTTCTCCCTTTCCTTTTTTTTATTTTTTATTTTATTTATTTTTAATTAAGAGATTTTCTATTCATTTTATATACCTACCACAGATTCCCCTGTCCTCCCTCCTCCAACGCCCCCAGCCTCCCCCAACCCACCCTTCATTCCCACCTCCTTCAAGGCAAGGTCTCCCATGGGGAGTCAGCAGAGCCTGTCACATTCAGTTGAGGCAAGTCCAAGCCCCTCCTCCCTGCACCAAGGCTACTCCCTTTCCTTTTATGAGGCACAATGGAAGGAAGCACTGACTATAGCTCAAGGTCATGGGCGGAGCAAATACCACTGCATTTCCCCTTTTTGTCTAAATAAGAAGGTTCTAAACTGAATGTAAACTATATACAATAAGAATAATTATCAGCCGGGCGTTGGTGGCGCACGCCTTTAATCCCAGCACTCGGGAGGCAGAGCCAGGCGGATCTCTGTGAGTTCGAGGCCAGCCTGGGCTACCAAGTGAGCTCCAGGAAAGGCGCAAAGCTACACAGAGAAACCCTGTCTCGAAAAACCAAAAAAAAAAAAAAAAAAAAAAAAAGAATAATTATCAAGTATTGTCTAGGAAAAACAAAGAGTAATAACATAAACAAAAATGGAACTACAATCAACAAGAACAACATCAAACAAGAAAGACATGCTAAATGTCCAGAAATGTCCAGAACATAGGTAAATGGCAAATCACCAAGATTACTCCAATAGATAGCCACCTTGAAGATTCTAAACTCTAGTACTAATATGTTCTAGCTAAGATACAAGAAAATTGTAACCGTAACTACATTATAGTTTTGGTAAGCAGACTGTGGTTTTTATTTACAGCATTCAAAAGTCTAAAATAAGGTCTCAGTTTTGTTACTTTTAATATTTTCTGTGTTCATTAGTTTTTCAGCAGCTCGGTCTCCCAAGTCACAAGACAGTATGAGCTCACTACACGCTTCAGAAAAGATGACGTATCATGTAGCTTAAATATAAAACCACCTAATGCAGCTACAAACATTACTAATGCAATTCCAGTATTTCTGGAAAAAAGCTTGAAATTTGAAAACTGTCCAATGTAAGACACCTTGATTAACTTGGAGAATTCTAACATATGGTTTTAAGGACAGCAGTTAGGTAAAATGGAAACTGTTAAAATATAAGACTTACATCCACTGCTATCAGGACTGATATTTAAATTAAAAAGCTAGTGAAAGCAGAGACTGTAAAAAAAATATTTACAGGGCTGGTGAGATGACCCCCTGGGTTAAGATACTCACTGCCAAGCTTGAAGCCCTAAGTTCCATTCCTGGAACCCACATATAACTGGTTGTCCTCTGACCTCCCCCATTATAGCATGTGCTTGTAAATGAACAGTTTAACCATTATTTTATAAGTACAAACTTATGTTTTTTGATTCATCAATCATTTGATAGAAGCTATACAACTTTGCTGATTGAGTTTACTCTCATTTTTTTTCTTACCCGAATCATAAATATTAGGCAGGCATATGCCTATCATTTCTAATTTTCATTAATGGCACCAATGAAACAATATTTATATCCTTTTAAATCTTTGTCATATTACCCCACTTTTTCAGAGATCTCGCATTTACTGTTAATTTATATAAATTTTGCTGACTTGCCTAAGTAATTCATGTTAGTTTTCAGAGAGATGCTCTATCTCTTTAGGTACCATATCAATTTGTGCAATGTTTAATCAGCCTATCCACTTGTGATATAAATATATTTGTCAGGGCAGTTTTCAAATCAAATACAACAAACTTTTGTACAAAAATAACAGCAATTGTCATCCATAGCAATTATTTCTCTCTCTCTCTCTATATATATATATATATTAATACATATGCAATATATATGACAAACATCCAAACCCCTTATCTGTTTTACTTCATTTACAGCATTTCCACCCCATGCTGTGGCTGCTGTTACTATCATCTCATTTTATGGGAGAAACAAAGGGAATTCCCAGAATGGTGGTGAAGGGAGAGCCCTCTGTCACAGTTGGCACATACAAGGCAGAATGGAAACGAGAGCACAGGACTGGGAGGTAAAAACGCAGATAAGATTCTAACTCCACCATGCCCTGTTCAGGTAACCTAGGAAAATGACTAAATATTTCTTAGCCTTAACTTTCTATTTATGCAATGAGACTAAAAATTTCTATTTATGCAATAAAATAATGCACAGACAATTATGAGGATTGGATAGAGATGGAAGATACTCATTAAACAAATAGTATTAGAGAATTGAGCATGTTGGTCATCATATTATATGGCTTCAATTTCAGCAACTTGGCAGAGTGGGATAAGGACTGTCTAGAGAGAGAGAGAGAGAGAGAGAGAGAGAGAGAGAGAGAATATTTAAGAAAAAGCTGGGCATAGTGGCATGTGCTTTTAATCCCAACACTTGGAGACAGAGGTAGCTCTGAGAGTTGGAGGCCACCCTGGTCTATATAGCAAGTTCTAGGCCACCAAGAACCCCGTCTCTCACACACATCACATACAAAAGGCAATTCCTAATATAAGAAGCTCATAAACTAGTTGAAGAATCAAATTCAACATAAGAAACTGAAAACAGTGGTAGTATTTTATATTTAATAACACCCTACACTTGAAAAAATGTTTCCATATATTTTCTTTGGTTCTCATGATAATCCTGTCATAACAGCAGGAAATGTATGAAGAAGTTAAAGCTAAGCTGGGCTCCATGGCCTGGCTAACACATACAGAATGTAAACTTCAAAAACTAGTTTGACAACAAACAACAAGAAAGAAACCAAAGAAACAATACTATTCACAATAGCCTTTAAAACATATCTTGGAATAAATCTAACCAAGGAAGTAAAAGATCTGTATGATGAAAACAGTGAAGACACTGAAAAAAGAAACTGAAGAAGATACCAGAGGATGGAAAGACCATATTCATAGATCAGAAGGATTGCGATTATGAAAATGGCCATCCTTTCAAAAGCAATCTACAGATTCAATGCAATCCCTATCAAAAATTCCAATATAATTCTTTACAGAAATTGAAAAAAGCATTCTTAAATTTCACATAGATATAAAAAAAAAGATAGTCAAAACAACAAACTGCTGGAGGTATCACCATCCCAGATTTCAAGTTGTATTACAGAGGTATAAAAAAAACAGCATGGTAGTGGTATAACAGCCATTTTGATCAATGGAATAGAATTGAGGACCCACATATAAACCCACATCCCTATAGCTTCCTAATATTTTACAAAGTTGTCAACAGTACACACTGGAGCGAGAAAAGCATCTTCAACAAATGGTGTTGCCCAAACTGGTTTGCTACATGTAGAATGAAACTCCTTATCACTTCACCCTGCGCAAAACTCAATTCCAAATGAATCAAGGACCTCAACATAAGACCTGATACCCTGAATCTGATAGACAAAAAAGCAGGAAATATGTTTGGACTGATTGATGCAGGAAAGGACTTTGTGAAAAAGATCTTAATATTGAAATCATTAAGACCAACAATTAATAAATGGGACTTCATGAAGCGAAAATGTTTCTGTACAGCAAAGAACACCATTGTTTGAGTGAAGAGGAAGTCTATAGGACAGGAAAGTCTTTAATAGCTATACACAGAACAGAGTTACTATCTAGAACATATTTCAAAAACTCAAAAATTAAAACAAACAACACAGTTAGAAATGGGGCATGGTACTAAACAGAAAGTTCACAAAAGATAAAATATAAGTGTCTAAAAAAGTTTTAAATTTAAAATAATGATGATGATAAATGCTGGTGTGGATGTGAGGAAAAGGGAACTTATTCACCATCGAGGAAAGTGAAAACTAGTGAAGGAACTATGAAAACCAGTGTGGAGGTTCCTCAAAAAAATGAAAATATATCTACCACACGATCCAGGCATACCACTCTTGGGCACATATCCAAAGGACTCTCCATCCTATGGCAGAGACACTTGCTCACTCACATTCATTACTGCTCTATCACAATCGTCAGGAAATGGAAATAGTCCAGACCAACTAATGGATAATGAAAATGTGGTATACTTATTTTTTTTTTTTTTTTTTTTTTTTTTTTTTTTTTTTGGTTTTTCGAGACAGGGTTTCTCTGTGTAGCTTTGCGCCTTTCCTGGAGCTCACTTGGTAGCCCAGGCTGGCCTCGAACTCACAGAGATCCGCCTGGCTCTGCCTCCCGAGTGCTGGGATTAAAGGCGTGCGCCACCAACGCCCGGCAGAAAATGTGGTATACTTATATAGAAGAATATTTACAGCTAGTAACAAAAATAAAATTATGCAATTCACAGGTAATTAGCTGGATCTGGAAGCAATCATTTTGAATGAAGTACCCCAGGCACAGAAAGACAAATGTCATGTTTTCTCTCAGTGGATATTAACTTTGAATCTTTAGATATGTGTGCTTCGTTTGGAAATATCCAGGAAAGTCAGGAAACTGCTAACACACACACACACACACACACACACACACACACACACACACAGAGAGAGAGAGAGAGAGAGAGAGAGAGAGAGAGAGAGAGAGAGAGAGAGAATGATGAGAGATAATGCATTGGCATAAAGTGTTATAAGGGAATTATGGAACAAAAGGGGATAAATTGGGGGAGGGCAAAGAAGGAAGAAACTGGGTGGTGGGAGAAATACCACCAAAGGTTTTTCAAAAGAGTCATATTGAAACCTACTACTGTAGAACTTTCCTAAATATATATAGACACTTACATAAAAAGAGTTAACCATAAAATGGGACAATATTCCTACTACATACCAGAGGCTAACAAGTGAAAAGCCCTGTCTCAGGAATGGGTTGCTTCTTTTGGAGTTGCTGGCCAACGAGATCCCATAGACCCTCAAATATACCAGGCGACTGCCCATGTTCTTGGTTATCCTTCAGAGTTTGGTGATAAGATACTATTGCCAAAGGCATGACCTATATGAGTCACAAAACACAGAGAGATCAAGCTGGTACTGACTTGGAAGCTTCATCACTACTAGCTAGTTTCATAGTCCTGGGAGGTGCCATACATGCTACCAGAAGAGAAAAATAATCATCATTCATATCCAGTGTGGAGGCCCACAAAGGTTTCCTAGTGAGATCTGAGCTTGCTTTACCCAGAAGAGCTGCATTAGAGGATTGCCTGACCATGTGCATGGTTACCAAGTGATTAGAAAGGGTCTGCACTTGGCTGTGCTGTGGGGAGGTCTTTTGCTCCACCCCTTGGCATTCCTATAAATAGCCCTTTAGAAGAGACAGAAGGGGCTGGTGGATAAGGATCCAGGTCCTCCTGAGGCTACCCTGTGTTTCTATCTGTTTCTCTCCCCTCTATCCTTTTACCTAATCTCTTAACCCTTGCTCCTCAAGAGTACCCTGTGGTAAAATGTGGGAGCCAGTCTCCCACAACCCAGATATGAATCCTGCCAGTAACAATTAAGACTGGCCTGGGAAGAAATACCTACCGGCATGAATGTCATGAGAGGAACTAACCACTTTCTGACTAGATCTAAGGCTGCTCCACAAAAGGAAGCCCACACCTAACACCATTATTGGACCAAGATCCTGTGGCTAGACAGACCATAGACCATAGAAGCTACTACTGTTATTCTGCTAAATGACACAGTATTAAACCAACTTAAGGTTACACCCATAGATCAATGCACTTCTCAACCCTCATCTCAGAAGCTTCTATTTGCAGTAGATGGTGACTAATAGAGAGATCCACAATTGGCCAAGGTGCAGAGAATAAAGATTGTATAATGTTCAGCCCTAAAAGGAACATAGAGCGCCGGGCGGTGGTGGCGCACGCCTTTAATCCCAGCACTCGGGAGGCAGAGGCAGGCGGATCTCTGTGAGTTCGAGGCCAGCCTGGGCTACCAAGTGAGTTCCAGGAAAGGCGCAAAGCTATACAGAGAAACCCTGTCTCGAAAAAAACCAAAAAAAAAAAAAAAAAAAGGAACATAGATACTGAGCCCTCTTCTCCGAAAGCTCAGGGATAATTTTGGAGTTGGGAAGAATGTAAGAACCAAAGGTTGTAGATGACTACAAGAAAACAGTGTCTTCTGGCCACAGCAGGACAGCTGGACTTATGAACTCACAATGTTAGGACAGAATGCACATGATCTGTACAAGCCCAAACCAGCATGGAGAGAGGAGCTGGGGGCAATCATTAGCTGCTGGGAGAGGAAGGGTCAGTTTTCTCTAATAGTGTAGCTCCTGGTTAGTTGATCACACTTCAGTTGAAGGCCACGTTCCAAGAATACTGGGGCAGCACAAACTGGCTTTGATAGGGAAGAAAAAAGATGGTTGGGAAGGGAAGAGGAATTGGATCTGGGAAAAGATGAAAGAGGCTGGGTAAATCAAAACATGTATGAAATTCTCAAACAACTAACAAAGATATTTTCAAACAGCAAGTTTGAAATAATAGTAATAGTAATAATAATAATAATTTGCCCCTAAATTATGACTTTCCTATTATATTATGCTGGTTATAAATTTTGGTATAAAAACAAATTAATGAAGGTAACTTCATTACTAAGAGATGAAATAACTAAGGGTAAAGGATGTTACATGAAGCTTTCATGAAGGAATATTACAAATCATAAGAGAAGCTGCCTAATGTGTAGGAGAAAGTACATGGTGCCCACAGAGGACCATGTGGTGCCTACTCTAACATGTTCAGACACACTTTGTACTCAGGTAAGAGGCCTCATGCCCCATCCAAAGAGCATGGCAGAACATGGGAAGAGGAAGCTCACCTAGTCACAGAATCCAACCCAGAGCCAGATGAAGTGACAGGAAGACACAGAACAGCGGCAGAGGGGGAATGCTTCTGTGTAGTCACCAAGCTATTTATCTGTGCTAATACGTCCAATTACTAACACAAAGGTTCATAAATATTATTTAATTTAAATACAAAGAAACATTTCAAATATTTAACATTATTTATTAAATTCATTTTTGTATTGAAATCCTGATAATTTTTAACTGTGATTTTTAGGCTTCAGGATGTGATTCTACCTTCTTGTCCCCATCTTGACATTATTAGATCAATAAACTTAGAGTTGAAACATTTATCAAATATAATTTTAATGTGTTGGAATATCTTTAAATATCTCTTTAGAACTTGCTAGTCTTTTCTTAGAGCCTATGGTTGGCAACAGTATCTAACTAGATTAATAATACTTGTGCTGTATCTATTTTTAATTTATACTGTATTCATGGCATACAAGCTGATATTTCACTTTGTGACAAATCTTTGTTAAAAAAAAGTCATAAAAGCTGTGACTCAGTCTAAGTAAAAACAATAAATAAAATGTGAAGATGATTCATAAAGTTGATTATAAATGTAGTCCCTAAATGATTGAATCTAGGGAAATGTTCTTACTTTCATCATATCAAATCTGTGAGGAAGAATTATTACCATGTTCCTAACAACAGCATCTCTGTTGGGTGGTGGTGGCACATGCCAGAAACAAGCAAACAACAAACCCAGCCTCTCTAAGGCGTTCTCCAGGACAGCAGTAAGAGTTATTATTCTGAGATTAGGTGTTACTGTGTTGTCCAGGCTGGTATTGAACTCTTGAACACAACTGATAGTCCTACCTCAGCCTGCCAAGTGGCTTAGATTACCAGGCACACAGGTACTACTAACTCAACACGAGCTGGGAACAGAGGTGTCTTAGTTAGGGTTTCTGTTACCGTGATAAACACCACAACCAAAAGCAAAGTGGAGAAAAAAGGGTTTGTTTTGTTTACAGCGTGTAGTCTATCATCCTGGGAAGTCAGGGCAGGGACTCAAGGCAGAAACCTGGAGGTAGGAGCCGTTTCTGATGTAACCACGGAGGGGGAGGGGCACCGATTACTGGCTTGCTTCTCATGGCTTGCTCCACTAGCTTTCTTACACACTCCAGGACCACCTGCCTAGAATGGCACCACCCACAAAGGCTGGGCCCTCGCATATCAATCACTAATGAAGAAAATAACCTACAGGCTTGCCTACAGGCCAATCTTAAGAGACCTTTTCTTATTAAGAGTCCCCCTTCCCAGGTATGTTTAGGTTTGTGTCAAGGTGACAAAAACAACCAGGACAAGTGGCGTACCTGTAATTTCATCTACCTGGAAGATGAGGTAGGAAGAGTATGAATTTGAAGCCAGTATGGGCTGCATAATGAGACTCTTTTGGTGTGGTTTTGTTGTCGGAAGATTTTCATCTACATGGTTTTAAAAAGGTGATTTTAGAAGAATAAGCATGCACATAGTATCTACAAAACTATATGCTTATTAAGGAGGGGAGAAGGCAGCAGGCGGTGGTGTCTGTCTTTAATCCCAACACTTGAAGAGGCAGAGGCGGCAGATCTCTGTGACTTCAAGGCCAATCTGGTCTACATAGTGAGTTTCAGGAAAGCCAGTCCCACACTGAGAAACCCTATCTCAAAGAGCCAAAAAGCCAAATGTGAAAGTGGGAATGGGGGAAGAAGGTAAGGTATTATAATAGCTGTTTTTGCACTTGTGTGGCCAAATACTTGACAAGCACTGTAAGGGAGGAAGGTCTGTTTTGGTAGTTTCAGCTTTAGCCCATCCTGATAGAAAGGTATGATGGAGTTCATGGAAGCAGAAATGTGTGGCTGGGGCACTTTGTAACTCATTGGACCAGAAAACGGAGAATTTGTGCCAGAAGTGGGGGTGGGCTATAACCCTTAAAGGATTCCCACCCCCAGTGACCACCTGTACTATCCATGCATCCCAATCAGGGGGACCATGTAGCTGAACCTGGGAAACCATGTCCTTCCATGGTTCTGGTAGGAAAGGAACCCCAGGTGCAATGCAGCCTCTCCTCAGACACTTTGCCCACTCCTCTCAAATCAACGGTTTTCAAATAGGTTTGCATTTTTACTCCCAAGCCCAAAGCCTCTGACAGACAGGGTCTTGTCCCTAAGGCCCCTTTCCTATAATTGCTCTAATCTCCTGAACAATTATAGCTTATTTGTTTGCACCTACCTTCTCTATGGCTGTTAATATGTTCAGTATTTTCCTTCCAGAACTACAATTTTTCACATCTTCTTGTTCCACTTTTTATTTTGAACTACCACTGTAGTTTTCCACAAGCAGCCAGTAGCAATCATGCCCCAGCTTCAATGTTATTCAGTTTTGAAATTCCCTCCACCAAATTAATTAGCCCATGACTTCTAAATTCAGGCTCACTCAAAATTTCAGGACACATATGACAAAACATAGCCAGATTCTTTGCTGGGATACAGCATCAATGGCCTCTTGTTGTGGGATATTTATACATTGTGTGAAGATGTATTGCTATGACTGGTGTAATAAAAAGCTGACCAGCCAATAGCTTAGGAAGGAGGTATAGGCAGGACTTCCCAGGCAGAGGGAGAACTCTAGGAAGAAGAAAGGCAGAATCACCAGCCAGCCAGAGAGGAAACAGGAGGTGCAAGATAGAAGAGAGGTAATGCCAAATGACAGAATGTAGATTAATATAAATGGGTTAATTTAAGTTACAAGAGCTAGTTGAGACAAGCCTAAGCTAAAGGCCAAGCTTTCACAATCAATAATAAGTTTCTTTGTCGTTATTTGTGAGCTGGCGGTCCTGATGAGAAGGTACTGCTACAACCTCTATCCCAATTTCCCATAAAATCAGTCCTTGTTCCCTTCTGAAACCTCATGAACATCAGCTTTATTGGCCACATTTCTCTCCCCATTTTGCTCTTCTGACCCCTGATGACAATCAACCCCAGTAAACTCTGCTTACAGTATTCACAGGCTTTTCTATTCCACAGCTCCACACTCTTCTACATGCTTCCTGCTACACGGTTCTAAGAAAATGACAAACTACACGGTCGGGTTTATCAAGGCAACAACTCCACCTTCCAGCACCAATTTTCTGTAGTGACTTTTGCATCACCGTGACCAAACACTGAACACAAAGATTGATTTTGTCTATCCACAGTTTCAGTTTTAGTTCATCATGACAGGGAAGGCCTGGTCAATTCATGGTAGTGGCATGGACCAGGAAACAGGGCTCAAACTAGAAGCAGGACTGGGCTACCACCTTCAAAGGCTCGTTCCCAGTGACCCAACTCTATCAACCGTAATTCCCACCCCACAGGTTCCATAGCCTCCTAAAATAATGCCACCAACTAGGAGCCACATGTTCAAATACCTGATCCTGTAGGGGGCATTTCACATTTAAACTCTAATAGGAGTTACAGGCATTAAAGACAATACTGTGAACATTTTTGATATTTTAAGAGTATCGATTCCATGACACAGACAAAAGACAATTAAGACAAAAATTCCTGCACCCACCTTTGCTTTTTTGAGACTGCCAGCACTTGTCATCCTCCAGCAAATGAACTTAAGCTCTTAGTAAGTGGCAAAGATAAAAAGCAAACTATCTAGGGAAACCAGGCAACCAGCAAGAGAAAAACTATTTAGAATTAACAGTTGATTGAACGAGCTAAATAGAGATGCTGCAGCAGCACCTAAAAATAATAATGAGAACACAGTGGTGCACGCCTTTAGTTGTACCAGTTGATTGCTGGGCCAGTGAGAACTGATGCCTGGTAATGTAAGCTCTGTCAAAACTCCCATAGAGTGGAGATCATAAGCCCCAGAGAGGAACTGCATATCTATCTATTAGTTATCATAAGCAACTGCAAGTTAAAGCACAGTGTTAGGTATGTTTGAGTGCTAACAGATAAATGGAATAATCAAGGCCAGGGATGACCAGATATGGCATCCAGAAGAGATGGATACCAATCAGACCTGAAGATAATAGAGTTCAATGTGGTCGGGTGTAATTTTTTTATGGTATGCAGAGAATGAAAACAGAAGTTCAGATAAAAAGCAAAATAGAGCGAGGGGATAGCAGCAGATGCCTTTAATCCCGGCACTCAGGAGGCAGAGACAGATGGATCTCTGTGAGTTCAAGGCCAGCCTGGTCTACAAAGCCAGTTCCAGGACAGCCAGGGCTACACAGAGAAACCCTGTCTTAGAATTCCCCCCCAGGTCCCCCAAAAGCAAACCAGAGTAAAAGCAAGGAGGTGGGAGAAAGATGATGAGGACATTGTAGACTCTTGCTCTAGAGCTGACATTTCTAACACTAACATTAGGATCTGCTTCCACAAAAGGTTCTGCTGCAGCGGGAAGAACACAGGAAGAGAAATGAAGGGACTTACTGGATTAAAATCATCCATGTTTTTATGTATTTATGTGCCATATTCAATTTTCACCATGTCTGTGTTATACCTCTATGAGAACTTTCCTTTAAGCAGGATTATTTTTCTACTATTTTATTGAAATAAAAATACCTAGTATAATTTCAGTAGTACATGTAGGTGTTTCTTGTTTTTTTCTTCCTTTTTTTTTAAACAGGTCTCACACTCTGTAGCTCAGGCTGGCCTTGAACTTGTAATGATCCTGTAGACCAGCCAATCACACCTAAAAGTCAATTACTTTACATTGTCCTATTCTCCCACTAACCCTTAGTCTCTACGTTTCCATCTCACTGGTATGTGTCTTCCTACAAATGTGAGTAGAGAGATACTCTGGAACAGTCAGATTAAGCCAAGTTTCCTGCTTGCTCACCTTTCTCAATTTTTGGCATCATTTAGAAGAATACAGTATATTTGGAAATAATCCATATCAAATAAAAGAGCAATGTAACTATGCAAATGTTGAAGAAGGAATAAACTTTCATTAATTTTGAGGAATTCATGATTACAAAAGAAATAGAACCTTAGAACTAGTAACTAAGAGACTACAGCAGCCTTGTAGAAAAGAATTTAAATAGTGTTTGATTATTATTACATATATATATATATATATATACATACATACACACACACACACACACACACACACACACACACACACACACACACACAAACATGTGGGAATGGAGGGAGGCAGCCTAGGGAGGTGTGGAGAGAGGAAAGGGAAGGGGAAAATGATCTAATTGTATTTTAATTAATGTATATTAAATAAAAATGTACAATGTATGTTTAGCTGGGGAGTAGCAGACAGTGCAGTGCGAGGAAGACAGTGTAGCGGAGGAAGGAAGGTTTTGCTGCTGTACAGACCCAAGCCTGAGTTCCGCACCTGTCACTTATGTAGCCCTGGTTTCTGGGCACCTCACTTTCCTACTCTGACATGGCGCGGTGGCTGCCTGCATTGGTACTGTGGGAATTAAGTAAGTCAGTACTGTTGAGTGCCTGGTTTAACACTGGCTCAGCCACCCACCTGGCTTAGCAACGGCAGCTGCTATTAAAATTTCTTCCTCTTTCAACCCGTCAAATCCAAGAAATATTAGTTTCTTTAGAGTTTACCAGCAGATAATCTCCTTTCTCTGTATGTCCAAATCTGGACTGAAATGTGAAAAATCTTTCAAATTTGAAACTTCATGGTGAATTTAGACGTATGTCAAAAGTTTTAAAAAGTGGTATGATACACTAAAATTGTACATAAAATATTCCTTACTCCAAATTAAATATTGAGTTTAGAACATAAAAGTAAATTGCAACATTTAAAATCAAATGAGTATATTGGTGGGGGGTTTAATTTTGGAGACAGGGTTTCACTATGTAGGTTCTTATCTCAGCCTCCCAAGTACTGTGACTATAGGCATGCACCACCACACCCACTTGTATGTGTATTTTTATAGAGGTTTTATCTTTATAGAGTTTAATCTGTTTCAATCTGGTATGTCTCTTGTGGGGCCAAAGTAACAAACAGTACTAAGATACTAAGCAAGACAATCTGGAAGTGAGGAATCCTAACAAACCAGTGGTTTAGTAGTGTAGAAATGGAGAAGGAAAATGTTCAAGACTGAGAATGTAACATGTCAAAAACACAGTGTTTCGGAGATGTAGAGAGCTGTCAGGAAACATTCCTTTTCTTGTGTTCTGTGTATGTGTGGTGTGTGCATGTGTGTGGACATGCATGTAGAGGCCTAAGATCACACGGTTGCTGAGCCAAACCCAGAGCTCACCCAAGCAGCTAGTCCTGCTAGCCAGCAGGCTCTGGGCTGGAATGACAGGCAGGCCACCATGCCCAGCAAGCACGAGAGTTCTAGTTCTTACACCTGCAGAGCAAGCACTTCAACCATCGAGCCACTCCCAACTCTGTATTCTTGTTCTCAGGTACAACAAAAATCATGACAAAATAACTGAGGAGATATTTGAGGGACATATAAAGTCCTTCTTACAGTTCTGGAATGCAGTGTAGTATAAGAAGCAGAAAAACATGTCCCACCCAGCCAGTCCCGAAGTAACTTGTTGTTGTTGTTGTTTTGTTTTTTGAGACAGGGTTTCTCTGTGTAGTTTTGGTGCCTGTCCTAGATCTTGCTCTGTAGCCCAGGCTGGCCTCGAACTCACAGACATCCGCCTGGCTCTGCCTCCTGAGTGCTGGAATTAAAGGTGTGCACCACCGCCGCCGCCCACCAAAATAACTTTTAGCTCAGATTTTAAAACATGAAGATCTATGTTTCTGTTCTCAGGATTGGTTAAAGTCCCATGCAAATAGTTAAAAGGAGGAAGAAAAATAAAATTTTAAAAACATTTCTTTGAGACAGGGCCTTATGTGGCCCAGGCTGGTCTGGAACTTGCTATGTAGACAAAGCTAGCCTTGAACTCACAGAAATCCTTCTGCTGCTGTCTCCTCCTCTGGAGTGCTGGATTACAGACATGTGTTGAGACAGAGGTCTTGCTATGTTACCCAGGCTGGGGTACAGGTGTATGGCAGCGTATCTTACTGTAAGTCTTTACTCCAGAAAATCATCGAGACTCTGTAGTTGTCTAGTTCAACCTATTTTAATTTTAATCAATAATCAGACAAAAGCCATATTTTAAAGGATATTTTATGAGTCACAAGTATAACTAATATTTAGCTAACAGTTACAGCTTGTGAGTGCCTAAGATTTAATCCTCACTTAACAGAACTCTCACGGTATGCTCTCCTACCACGTGTGTTCCTATTGCATTCCATGTTTGGAGTTGCTGTTTGGTAATAAGAGAGAGGGTGTTTTCTCTACTGTAATAGGTCCATTTCTGAAACTTTCCTTAGGTTCTATTTGCATCCCACTGAACTCCAATCTGCTATCTGTGTCTAGTGAGGTACATTTAGCATTTGCCTAATCCACAGCTGCCATAAGCTGATTTGAGGAGCAAGGAGATTTAGAGCAATTATTTAATGAAAATATTTATATGATTCTAATATTTAAATCAGAAAATGAATGTAGCATACATATCTGATTAAGAAAATGCAATAAATAATTAATGTCTGTAATAGTCCTATAAATTTTTTTTTTATTTATTTGAGACACAGCCTCATTGTATAGCATAGTCTGGTCTCAAACTCATCATCCTCCTGCCTGAGCCTGGATTACAGGCTTGTGTCACTATACCTACAGAAAAAAAATACATGTTTAATAATCCTGTCAAACTCTGTGGGCCATGCATATTAGGACTTAGCAAAATGATGCAATGGGGAGCACGAGTAACTGGAAACCACCTCCAGTGCAGATCGTGTGCCAGTGGCAAGTACTGTCACTGGCCTGGAGGGTGTCCCATGGAGGGAGGCGATGAAATGGATAGCACTCTGAACTAGCCTCCATCTACCTTCCTCTCTCGCCTCTTCTTCACCACATGCCTTGTAACTGCCCTCAGATTTTGTTTCTCACAAGTGGTTAACTCTCCCTCAAACCTTCAAACTGTTCCTATCGCTTGTGATCTTCTCTAGACCTCCCCTTAAGAATCTGTTGGGTCCCCTTCTCAGATCCCTATCTAGGATGCCCTCCAGACAACTTACTATTCTTCCAACATCAGCTATTCAAACCTGTTTCTTTTTCTCAGTGAACCACTAATCACACTGTAAGAAACAGGGATTCTTATTTGTAGTGCGATGTCACACAAGTATCTACAGGTTATCTATCCCACGCAGTCCTCACAGCCACCCTGTAAAGTAGGTATTGTTACTCCCTTGGTTTTACCAATGAGGAGAGAAGCTAAACAACTGACGAAAGTCACTCAGGTACTAATTATTACAAATTGTCACTATTACTAATTAGTAGTAATTAGTAGGTCTGGGATTCATAGCCAGGTCCCTGACTCTAAAGCCCTTTTACTGCCTTTGGTGGGGAACTTAAAATTTACAACTTTTGAACATTAAAAGAAAAGTGCAATGCCACCTAGCCTGAAGTTGGGTGAACTGAAAAGGCAGAGAGTATGTCTAGTCAGCAAACTACTTGCTGAGCTGCTTAGGACCCTGGGATCCAAAGGATCTGACAAAGTCCTGCCCGTGGGTTGCTTATCTTGGTCTGGAAGGGGACAGACAGCAGCACGGCTGTGGTAGTGCTACTTCCATGAGCATGCTGCCGAGAAGAGAGTTCAGGGGAAGAGAGGAGACTGGCAGAAATCAGGTTCTGAGTTCCTTCTGAAACTCAAGCAGGGCCTACCACACTGACCTTCTAGTACCTTGGGCAGCAAGAACTACTACACTTATTTCATTTATTAACAGTTTTATGAAAATGTCCTTATGTAACCTAACAGCGCGTACAATATATTCACACTAAAGATAATAAAATATGTTTAAAATTATTTTACTTAAAAATTAATTTGGAATAGCTCTATTTTCATATTTCTATTTTATCTCAAATCATTTTTATAGTTCAAATAAATATATAAATTATATATTTTTAAAAATGATCATCTAAGTTTGGTTTATATGACAATACATATTTTTCTTGCTACACAGAGGGGAAAAAACGAAGGGCAGGTGGGAAGGGGACTGACAAGGGTGGCCAGGGTTTGAAGTACTAAACAAAACAACAAACTAGCTAGTATCTTTATTAGTACATAGTCATTGTACAAAATGGTAGGTGCTGAGTTTCTTCCTTTTCTTTAACTTGGGAGAGCAAGGAGCTAAATTTCAAGCAAATGTGAACGATTGGGAGAGAAGTCAACTTTCAATAACAAGAATAAAATTTCCCTTCTTTTCTTCTAACGTAACCCTATAGTAAAGACAATGTAGATAGTACATTCCCAGTAGTTGTGCACTTGTCAAATATTACTTTATTCAAGTGGATACTTTCTGAGATGTTATAGAAAACATCAAACTAAAGAGTTTTATTAAATTTAAGTTAGCTTATTTCTGTTGCTTCTTCCTTTTCAAAGCAATTTTATGGAAGACAATATATTAAGTCTAATAATGTCACATTATTAATAAACCTGGGTTCTATCAAAATTTTAATGGCTTTCTAGGTGGCTGTGAATACTGAATGACTTTATTACTGTTTTAAATCCTCCTCCCAAAAAGCAAAATTCTCCAAATAATGAGACCAGTTAAGGTGAAATAATCAACTAAAGGTAGAGAAAAGAAACTCAGGACAAGCAGTGAGAGAGGAGATGCACTTGCATTTTGTGGGATTATTGAAGACAGCAGGCAAACGCTACAGGAACTGAAAAGAACAGCAAACGAGAAAGGGCAGCTTCAACTACACCCAAGCCTGAGAGACAGACACCAGTTCTTCTGAGCTGAAGCCACAGAGAATCAGGTTCAAGTTCCAGGGAGCTAAAACTTGCTTTCACAGCTCTGTGCTATGCAGCAAAACGAAAACAACCTAGTGGGTGAAGAATTCACATAGAACGTCTTCCTTACTGTCTCCTGATAAAATTCTCCCACTAGAAGGATGAAAATAAATAAATGGAATCCCTAACGCCGGAGATATTACCCACAGCTGCTTGTTACAAGGAAGAACGGCGGAGGAATTGAGTTTTCATTAAGCTTTGCTCACATACAGAGACGTTGCTAGCGATTTATAAGTTTCTTTTTGTTTTTGTTTTTTTTAAAGAAGATTCAAAGTGTAACTATATTTAATACCACAGCATTAACTAAGACTTTAATTGCATGTTTAAAAATCCCAAACCACAATTCCCCGGTAAAGTATAACTGTCACCATTCAGAGGCCACAACAGAGATAAGCACATTCATCAAATAACTTTATTAAACCCTATGGTATGCTAATCATCACAATGAACATTTACTGTACTTTTTCTTTCATTAAAGAGTTATTAGAACATTTGTTACTGATTTACTGTGTGCCTGGTAAATTGAGGCAAAATTCTGAATAACCGCAAGTTCACAAGTAAAAAGTCCACAGAACAAACTACTGAACCATGCTCCCTTTGTATATATTACATAAACTGCTAAGATTAAAAGGCCTCTTATCCGTCTGGTTCGAAGTCTTCTCTACATAGAATCTAAGCCGTCTGATCGAAAACTGAATTCTAAATTCTGCATAAATGACTGACTGTGTCTTTCTTTTTGTTTGAAAAACTCCTTTCATACATTGCCACCGACTCAATTTCACCTGTTGGTAATGGACACAGAAAACTCTTTGTAGGGGAAAAACAAACCACTTGGTGGAAAAATAGAGACAAGTTATCAGATATACGGGGAGTAAAACAACTGAAAAACACTTTCTCTCCATCCGCACCCGTGAGCAACAGTTCAAAGACTGATGGCCAAGTTACCACTTCCCTCTCAGAAACTAGTCTGTGGGTCCCCAAAGCTACAAGCGCGGGACTCACCTGGCTCTTGGGGATCCTGAATCCGGGCTTTTACTTCTGCTGAGCTGGACTCAGGGGAGACGGAGCCTGCTGCCCCCTCCTCTGGGTCCTCCACCTTGGTCACGGTGAAGTGCGGCATTGTTCTAACCGACCCTTGCAGTCTCTGCTCTTTCAGCGTTTAAATTTCCTTCCCGTGTTTCCCTGCCTCCCTCCACACTCAGATCACAGCCTAGGGAGACAGTGGCTGGGAATCGGGAAGTACTAAGCCCACGTGATCACAGCCCCAAGGGAGTGGGGCGCTCGAAGACACGCCTTCCGCCCTGTTTATCATTCTCTTAAAAGGCTTAAGCACTCCACCCCTTGCTTATTGTTATTAACCTGTAGAACCCCAACTGTCTGGGCTGTTTCTCCGGGCGACAGAAAGTTGAAGACGGCGCAGTTCATCAAGTGCTGTCCGTCCGCCCTGTGTCTCCCACTTGTTCCCTTTACTTAATTTATTGCCACTTCTCTGGACTTCATCATCTCAACCTCTGCCCTCTTACTTCACATGAGAAAGATTAGGGAATAGTTTCTTTCACAAACTATCCTCTTTAATGCAGACTGGCACTATGTCAACTCAGAAACAAAAGGTAGGCTGTTGGTTTTCCGTTGTTGCTTAAGTTCAAAGCATATGGGAAAAACCTAAGGCAGTGAAAGGCTTTTCTCCTCCTTCACGTGAAATAAAACCATCTATTTAGCCAATATTTAATGACACATATTTTATAAACAATGCTATTTTAGATGCCCAGGTGCATGCAGTGACATTCAAGAAGAGAAACTAATTTTGCTAAAAGCACAAATTTGTTTCATTCAAAGACCACCACCTAAACAGGACCAAGCCAATAGTCAGACCTACTTTGTACTCTGCATTGCACTAGAAACTCTACATCACAGTCTTGTTAATTCTCTGCAGAAACAGATACAAAAGATGCCTAAAGTCATGGTACTTGTAAAAGGTGAAGACAAACTTGAAAACGCCCAAAGCCCTGTGGTAGGCAACAGAGACTATATTTAAAAGAAAATTCACGCGTACTTAACCAGATTTTACCCCATGTGTTCCTAATTGTCCTGTTTTGCATGTTTGGCTGCACACTGTAACCTTTTAAAATACTGATGTTTAGGTTCCATCTCAGATATTCCTATTTAACTGCTTTGGAATAGAGCCTGGACCATAAGACTTTTAAAAGTCCCTTCACAATGTTCTAATGTGCAACCAAGATTTAAATAGAAGATTGCTATAGAGGTTAAGTTTATAACCTATGAAGTCTATGTATATCTCTTTTTAAAAATAGTTTCCTCTGTCCCCACCCCCCAGGCCCCCACTCCCGGTGTATGTTTGTGTATGTCTTTTGAGACAGGGCCTCACTCTGTATCCCAGACTACCCATGAACTCACAGAGATCCTCCTGCCTGTTTCTCCAACACTGGGAATCAAGGTATGCACCTCACCTGACTTATTTATAACTATTTCTATCTTTGAAATAATTGTCAGGTGTTTTGTCTATATTTATAACTCAGCTACTCCATTGATTCATTTGAAGGAACTTAAAAGCACCATTAAACTGTCAAAGCTTTCACTATTACATTCAGAGTTCAATGTTCACTAATACTTTTAGCACTAGTACACTTTCCAGTTGGACCCTACTTTTCACATTCATCTTATGAAGGGCTGAACTGTGGCTAGTTTTTTATAGTCGATGAACAGAAACAATGTTTACAAATATGTGTATAGCTTCTGTGTATAAGACTAGATCCGAGGGCTGGAGAGATGGCTTAGCAGTTAAGAGCATTCTGCTTCTGTAGAGGACACCTGTGAATCCCAGCATCTATATAAAGTAGCTCACAAGTGCCTGTAACTCTAGCTCTAGGGAATTTGATGCCTCTGGTCTCAAATATATACACCTGCGTGCATGCGTATGCAAACAGGAGACACACACTCAAAAACAAATCTTAAAAAAAGACTAGATCTAAGTGTTATCCTCTCACTCTCCTCCTCTCTTAAAAAAAAAAAAAACAAGTAGGAATGTGACAAATTCCTGTTAATCTATGATAGGAGTAATTTATTTACCAACTCAGTGCTTTGTGCCACAGTGGTCAGCAATTTTACAGTTCTCTTCTAGGATGAACTGTAGAAAAAATGACAGGCTATAGAAAACTGAAGGCAAACTAATGCTTAATACACAAATGATATGAACAGAGAGTAATTATATAAAGAAGGTGGGATGTCACAGATACCTAAAATGCAATATATCATTATGGAAAATACTGTTATAGTCCCACTGAGACTGCTAAAAATCAATAAGGCCAAAAGTAGCAAGAATGAGGAATGAAAGGACTTTCATACATTGTTGTGGAGGCTGTTTTTAGGATAACTATGGAAAGAGCCTAGTACTTGACCCATCACTTAGGAACTCCACTCTCAAGCATTTAATCCTAATAACCAATGTGTGCTCCCACAAAATGTTCATATTCCTAACATCCCCAAAGTAGTGATACCTCAGACATACATACAAGAGGAAATCTATAGAGTCAAAGTATACTTACTTTTCAAGAACTTAAAAATGAACAACTGATAAATACAACATGAATGAATCTCAAAACTAGGCTAAAATGCTTTAACCCAAACTGTACATGGGTGAATGCAGTGTTGTAAAATTTTAAAACAGACAAACTAGTCTATGGTACAAAAAGTCAGATGAAATCAGCCTAGGTGTTTGCAACAGATGAATGGATAAAGAAAATATGGGTTTCAGAAAAATGGGTGCAACCAGAAATCACATTAAGCAAAACAAACTGTACTGGGAATGACAAACATTATATTTAGCTGGTGTGTGGGATCTAGACTTAAGGAGGAAGAGGCAGGTACCAGGAGGAGAAGGAAGGGGGCAATGAGAGGAGAATGGGATCAAAGTGCATAATACATGTGAATGAAAATGTTTGAATACAGCCTACTGCTGTGTATGATGGATTCATGCTAACAGCTTTTCTAATAAGTGCAATGGTTGCCTCTAGAAGGGTGGAGTGGAGATTACCTGGGCTCCCACGTGGAAAACTTTCTGGAATGGTGATAATAGTGATCTTGTGAAAGATTAGGTATGTACATTTGTCAAATTCAGCCAATTTACTTAGAATGTATAATTCTTACTTAGAATTCACTGTATAAGAAGTTTACTTCAAAAGAAAAAAGAGCCTTGAGCAAATTCTAAGCTCTAATTAATAATATGAACTGATACCTCAATTTACCTTGAAATACAAGGCCTTGGTTTGTAAAGTACACAAAGATTTCTTTCTTTCTTTCTTTCTTTCTTTCTTTCTTTCTTTCTTTCTTTCTTTCTTTCTTTCTTTCTTTCTTTCTTTCTTTCTTTCTTCCTTCCTTCCTTCCTTCCTTCCTTCCTTCCTTCCTTCCTTCCTTTCTTTCTTTCTTTCTTGTTTTTTCTTTCTTTCTTTTTTTTTATTTTGTTTTGTTTTTGGAGACAGGTTTCTCCATGTAGTTTGGGTGCCTGTCCTGGATCTCGCTCTGTAGATCAGGCTGGCCTGGAACTCACAGATATCTGAACAGCTCTGCCTCCTGAATGCTGGGATTAAAGGTGTGTGTCACCGCCTACTGGCTACATGAAGATTTCTTAAACTCAAAAATAAAAAGACAAGACTTATGATTAAAACAAACAATTGACAGATGGGTGGTGGCAGCATAAGCCTTTGATTCTCCAATTTGGGAGGCAGAGGCAGACAGATGTCTGTAAGTTCCAGGCCAGCCTGATCTACAGATCCAGTTCCAGGACAGCCAGGACTAACAGAGAAACCTTATCTTGAAAAGAAAAAATTGACTAAGACAAACAAATAGCCATTTGTTACAAGGAAACATTTATAAAAGTGCTCAGTCAAGGATCCTTGGGGAGATACAGGTAAAAATGAAAAAGACTTGGAAAAAGTGGAGAGTAGATATAAGTATCTTGAGAGAAGTTCTGGAAGCTTTTTATAAATCTAAAACATACTTATCATATGACCCAGCACATTCTCTTGGTATTTTTAACCAAGAGTACTAAAAATATATATTTACAAAAAAAAAAAAAATCAAGCCAGCTTTATTCACAATAGCCCAAATAGGAAACAGCCCAAGTATCTATCAATCAATAGGATAAACACGTTAATTGATTCAGACAGTGGACTGTTACTAAACAATGAACAGGAATAAACTAGTAAATTCAACACCAGAGCATTAGGTGTAATGCAGTGTAGATAACACAAATGATACACATATTAATGTGGTGAGAAGTAAAACATTTTGATTCCTACAACTTTAAAATGCTTAAAAAATATGTTAGTGAAGAAGAAAGGCATGGTGTGCATTGGCACAAGTTTTCCGTACATTTGAAATTTTTCATAATGAAATGTTAGGAAATACAATAGCAGATCAGCTTCAGCTTTAGTCAGTGAGGGGTCAAGTCCACTTCACACACAGGCTGGAGAGCTGCATAAATGCTCTGTTTGTGCTTTGGTTTCGAGTGTTGAGAGCGCTGTTGTGCAGGCTTGGAATATTTACATTATCACATTTTAAAAATGTGTGGCATTTCAAAATAATAAAATAATGAGGCCAGGCCAGGAGCTTTATGAAAAGCAGCATTTTTAATGCATCATTCTCATGGTGTTTTCTATATTAGGCCCAAAATGTACAAATTCCCTTTACTAATTAGTTATAGTAAAATGTTTTATTTGTAACTATATCTTTAAATTGTCAGGATAGTCATTCTTCAGAAGAATGAGATTTGGGGTAATTATTTTGAAATTATAACTTACCATGCCACCCCATGCAATTATGTATTTTTAGACTGAACTCACAATTCATGATAACCAATGTTTTGTCTGATTCAAACATTTATTAAGCAAAATAAAGACAAGTTAGGCTTAGTGAAAAGCCTGGAACAACGGTAAGTCAGCAGAAAACTATTTTCACGAGGGTTGAGTTGTAACACATTTTAATTATTCTATCCAGTGGCAAAAATACTCAAATTTTGGGCAAATCATGTGTATTTTTATCTTGCTTCTTGGAAACTGACAGTTGTATTATATATGAATGTTGGGGAATATTATTTTAAGGTGTGTTACTTTTATTTATGTTGCATTTGTTTAATTCTGTGAAGCTGTGTTACTTTGCCTGTGTAAAACACCTGATGTTCTAGTAAAGAGCTGAATGGCCAATGGCAAAGCAGAAGAAAGGATAGGTGGGGCAAGCAGGCAGAGAGACTATATAGAAGGAGAAAACTGGGAGGAGAAAGCTAGGAGCCAGGAAAGGAGGTGGATTCCAGGGGTCCGCCACAGCTACACAGCAAGCCACAAAGTGAGAGTAAGATTTACAGAAGAGAACAGGAAAAGCCCAGACAGAGGCAAAAGGTAGATGGGATAATTTAAGAAAAACTGGTTAGAAAACAAGCCAAGCTGAGGTCGGGCATTCATAAGTAAGAATATGTCTCCGTGTGTGGTGGTATTGTGTGCCCCAAAATATTGTGCACCCTAATAAACTTATCTGGTGTCAGAGAACAGAACAGCCACTAGATACAGAGGTAGAAAATGGTGGCACTCACACCTTTAAACCTAGCCTTCTGGAGGCACGGATCTCTGTGAGTTCAAGGCCACACTAAAAATAACCAGGCATGGTGACTCATGCCTTTAATCCCAGGAAGTGAGCCTTTAATCCCAGGAAGTGGTGGCAGAAAGCAGGAAGGTATATAGGGTGTGAGGACCAGGAACTAGAGCAGGTTAAGCTTTTAGGCTTCTGAGCAACAGTTCAGCTGAGATTCATTCTGGATGAGAACTGAGAGGCTTCCAGTCTGAGGAAACAGGATCAGTTGAGGAATTAGCAAGACCTTCTAAGATTCATGTTACATCCGTGTGTATTTATTTGGGAGCTGTGTGGCAGGTCCCCAAAAAGAGCAAAAACAAAACAACATATGAATAACCTAAAGCCATATGATCTTTATTTTTTAATTTTTATTTATTTATTTTTGTTTTTTTGAGTCAGGGTCTCACTATATAGCTCTGGCTGTTCTGGACTATGTAGACCAGGGTGGCCTCAAATTCATGGAGATCTGCCTCCCTCTGCCTCCTAAATCCTGGGATTAAAGGCATGTGCCACCATGCCAGGCCTAGAGTCATATGATCTTATTGCTGAAACAGGTGGGTTTTTTTTGTTTGTTTGTTTGTTTGTTTGTTTTGATTTGGTCCTTATTTTGAGCCCAAGCTGGCCTGAAAATTGTAATCCTTGGCCTCCTGGGTACAGAAATAAGAACAACCATGCCCAGCTTGAAATAGTTTTAAGTTTCTTCTAATAAGCACTTATTTGAAAGTTGGGTCCATGATGTAAGAAAACTATTAGTGAGCAGTAAGCAAAATCCCTGGATTTAACAGCCCTATTTATTTACTGTGACAAATGCCATTCTGTGCACTTTTGAGAACAACCTGCAGATATATTAGATATTTCATAATATATATAAATTTAAATAGAACTCACTTTTAAAATATGAAATTAAATCTGATCAAATATTCAGGTGTATATTAAAACACTGGACACAAGGGCTGGAGAGATGGCTCAGCTGTTAAGAGTACTGGCTACTCTGCTTCCAAGCCCCAACATGGAAGCTCACTACCATTAGTAATTTCAGTCTGAGGGTATCCATTGCATTCTTCAGGCCTCCATGGGCATTAGGCACACACACAGGACAACGACATCCATACAGGCAAAACACCCATACACATAAAATAAAAATAATAAAAACATTATAAAAACTGAATACAGATAAAACAGAACAGACTAGATTTCATGAGCCCACACTAGCAAGTCTTTATCTATATACATCTGTTCACAGAATTCTCTCATTAACTTATCACATACAACCACACACTACACAGGACAAGGATTGATGAAAGTACCATGCTTACTGGGAATGCTGAGCTAAGAACAAAGAATTCTGGCCTTGAAACAGATCAAACCACACGAACCTCTCCTAAACTCCTGCAGTTCTAAGACACCATTCAAAGTACTTTCCCCTCTTAAGACTAAATGCCTGAGGGGAGCCTTTAAATTATGCCCAGTTGATGGCTGCACACCTACAGTATTTCTTCATCTCAAAGGGCATTTTAATAACTGGCCAACAAAGCAGAAAATCCTTGTAGGCAGTTCCAACATATGATTGTTTTGAAAATATTCGAAGCCAGCCTGGTCTACTGAGCGAGATCCAGAAAAGGCGCAAAGCTACACATTGAAACACTGTCTCAGAAAAAACAAAAAACAAAAAACAAAAAAAGAAAAGAAAAAGAAAAAGAAAATATCTATGGTAGGCTTCTTGTTTTTTTGAGACAGGTCTTACTGTGTAGTTCCAGGTAGTCTAAAACTCACTAAACAGACCAGGCTGGCCTGGACTCACAGAGATCCATCTGCTGCTGCCTCCTGAGTGCTAGAATTAAAGACCTGCGCAAACACACCTGGCCTTATTGTAGATATTCTTACTGAACCATTACAACCATTAGCCAGTGACCAAATAAATTAAAAATTTTCATTTTTGATTAAGGTAAATTTATTAAACAGCCTGAGCATAAATTGGCTGGTTTATCTTCAGTTGTAAACTGTGCTCTATTTTCTAATCTGTACAACCATAATATACAACATTCATCCTCCTGTAGAGGTGAGGTGAGGAGAGAATATGTAACGTACTTGAGTTTCAGAAGGCACTATTTCAGAAATGTAAGAAACATATTGGATGAGTCTCCCCTCTTACCCCCCTGTGCTCCTCTCACTCCCACTGAACTCTTTCTTTCCAGTGAGTGCCCTCTTCTCGTTTCATGTATTTTTAAAATGACCCACTGAGGTTAATTAGTGTTGCTTGCATGAGCATGGCATGGGTTATTCAGTAGGAGCACAGGCAACCTACCAGTGGCTACACCACTGAAGAAAAGTGACACCTCACCCACTTCTCCAGCAGCCAGTTAGGCATGTGGCCCACTGAGTCCCTCCTTCTGTCATATATTTAAAATAGCAGAATTGAAGAACTTATAAAGTGTAAAACTTCCCCCAAATTGTAACTTCTTACCTCATAAAGAACATGTTACATATGTTAGAACATAGGTGTGTGTGTGTGTGTGTGTGTGTGTGTGTGTGTGTGTGCGCACGCGCACATGTTCACATGTGTATGTGGAAGCCAGAAAAGGAAATCAAGTGTCGTCTTCTATGTTTGTCTCATTCTCTTGAAACATGGTCTCTCACTAAACTTGAAGCTCATTGTTTCTGGAGAAGCAGGCTAGCCAGTGAGCCCCAGCTCTACCTGCTGCCATCTCCCAATGCTGGGGCTACAGACACATGTAGCCATGCCGGGCCTTTATGTGGGTGCTGGGATTTGAACCCTGATCCTCATGCTTATACAGCAAGCACTCCCATCCACTAAGTAATCTTCCCAGCCCTAGCGCAGTGATTCTTAAGCAAAAACACAGTTGCATGAAAGACAAGCCTATTCCCTACTTCTATGCAGAAACAACAGTAGAGAAACACCACTCAACTTTTCCATTGAGTATGGCATTATTTGGAGGGTCAGGCACACATATGAAAGATGATTAACCACTGTTTGCTGTGGGATGGTCTGTATGTCAAATGTGTTGCTCTGATTGGTCAATAAATAAAACACTGATTGGCCAGTAGCCAAGCAGGAAGTATAGGTGGGACTAACAGAGAGTAGAATTGAGGGAACAGGAAGGCGGAGGGAGCCTCCTGCCAGCCCTCACCATGACAAGCAGCATGTGAGGACGCCGGTAAGCCACAAGCCACATGGCAAGGCATAGATTTATAGAAATGAATTAATTTAAGATGTAAGAACTAGATAGCTAGAAGCCTGAGCCATTAGGCCAAACAGTTTAAATAATATAAGCATCTGTGTGTTGATTTTATAAGTGGGCTGTCGGACTGCTGGGGCTTGGCGGCACCTGGAGAGAAAACTCTCCAGCTACAACTGTTTTAGAATAGTGTTTTGAAAATTATTTCTGGTGAAGGCTATCTTTTTTCTATTCACCGAGACAGGGTCTCCTATAGCCCAGGCTGGCCTCAAGCTCACTATGTAGTGGATGGAGACGGGCCTTAAATCCCCGATCTTCCTGCCTCCACCTTCCCAGGAATGTGTCACCATGCCAAGCGGAATTTGTTACATTTCCAATTCATTACAAGAAATAACAAAGTGAATTAATAAAAAAATGAAGATACACCAAATACAATTGCCAAGTTTTTTTAAATTATGAAATTCAACAGCTATAAGATTGCTCTATCAAGCTACTGTGCAAGCTTCTAAAATTTCAATTTCTTTTTTCTTTCTTTCTTTTTTTTTTTTTAAAGATTTATTTATTTATTATGTATACAGAAGAGGGTGCCAGATCTCATTACAGATGGTTGTGAGCCACCATGTGGGTGCTGGGAATTGAACTCAGGACCTATGGAAGAGCACTCGGTGCTCTTAACCTCTGAGCCATCTCTCCAGCCCCTAAAATTTCAATTTCTTACCTTACTTCCTCAGACAGGCAATAAAAAGCTCATGACCCAGCAATGTCTGCATACTACACTCTGAATGGCTACTTTACAGAATGTTGTAAACATCTTACAGAAGATAATGAACAGTTCACTACTTAAATTTAGAGTTACTGCTTTTGCTGGAGCCTGTTAAGTATACTCTCATTCTCCAGTAAAAGACGAATCTACACTTTCCCTATTTATCATATTCAGCAAACCCTTTTATCTGTTTGCTACTGAGAGACTGAAAATAGTTTAAAATATCAAAATGATGGGCTGGAAAGATGGGTCAGCGGTTAAGAGCACTTTGCAACTTTGCAAGATCTGGTCTTGCAGAGGAATTCAATTCAATTCCAGCATCCACATGGTGGCTCACAACTATCTGTGACTCCAGTCCCAGGGGATCTGTTTCCCTCTTCTGACCTCTGAAGGCTCCAGGTACACACATAGTGCACATATGTACATGTATGCAAAACACCCATACACAAAATTAAATAAGTAAATCTACAATTTTTTAAGCTAAATGATAAAAAATTCTATGTTTTATCTCACTTAGCATATATGTAGAGAAAGGGTGAGTGAATTACTTTTGTGAAGACTAGGTATCATGCTTGGCAAGTACTTACTATTTAAACTATGAAAACAGATTTTTATGAAATGTTAGTAGTGGTTAATATTTAATAAATTTTAGCACCGGAAGTCTGACAAATAACAGATGGAAGACATTACTTCATGGTGGATTCTACCATGTCTGTCTCAGACAGAGAACCCTGCATTTATTTTGTATTACCGGAATGCCCACCACATACCAGCAATGGGAAAGAAACAGTACAAGACACTGTCCCCTGCCCCGCAGGAGCCTGAAGTCTTGTTAGAAAGACCCAGGAAAGTGTAACACTCCACCACTCTGCTGCTGCTTCAGGGGCCCAAAGCTGGGAGAGTTCACTGGATGCAGTGGCTAGCTAACTGCAGAGCAGCTTCAGTCCTTTTAGGCAGCAGTGTTCAAACATTCAACCAAGTATGACTGAATGGCTCTGGGAATTCCGGGCTCGGCTCTTAAAAGTTGTCTCTTTAATTCTTGTTGTAACTTTCTGTACAGGGCTGTTATCCCCTTGATCTAATGTCATTATAGCCCAGGTATAAGTGGATCCAAGACTCACCAACCAAAGAGGTAGAGGCTGGAAGCTAAGCATACAGAAAGCTCAGTTTCTCACTGCAGGTTTGATACTTTATTTATGACACTTCATTTTTCTAATATTGCATAGTTGGTAGGTTAAAAATGTGTTTATGATTATGAAGTCTATAGAACGAAAACATGACACTAAACAACATACTGTCAAAACTGTAAACATAGTCTTTAAACATAAGAACAATAAAAACACAATCCCAGTAAGATGTCCTTGTTAACTAAATCATCAACGAACCAACCAACTGTTGTTCGGTGGTGTCAGCTGTTGACTCCAGGGCCTTCCACATGCTATGTTAGTAGTCTATCACTGAACGGCTTCCCGAGTTCAGGACCATCCTTGTTAATTTACTTCCTACTTCAAAGAACAAATGCTTTTATGAATCACTGCTTTCTTAACTGTCCCCAACCCCAAAAAGTCCACTTACAAAGAGATTTACTGAGCCAGGCATGGTGGTATTGAATGCCTGTAAGCCAGGAACTCGGGGGGTTGAAGGAGGAGGCTCCCACACTCAAGGCCAACCTGGGCTAAACAGCAAGACTGCCTCAAAAAACAACACCAACAACAACAATAACAAAAATAATAATAAAAAGATAAGAAAAAATTCACTAAGGCTTGGCATGAAATATGAAAATGCATGAACTTCACTGATGAACCAATGTAAAGTGTCCATTAGCTCAGCAGTACTACATGGTGCTGAACATGAGCACATCATTTGTGTATGTAATAATGAAATATACATTTCTAGGCCAAATTACCTTCAAGAAACATGAACTCAAGCAATCCAAAGAACATGTAATTGTATTGCCTTCCACTTGTAGTTTTCTCTTGAATGTCAGGCAAAATAATGTCCTAAAGAATAAAAACTGTATTTCTTTAATACCTCTATTATATCACTATATAACTACTGTTTAATAAACATTCTGGCACGGCCAGCCTATGTAAAAATGAAAACACTACTGCTGGAATCACACAGATTTCCTAGGCTCAGATCACTGCTTCTTAATGATCTGCATGACCTTGCTCAGGCTACTTATCTGATGCCTCAGTTTTTCTCCTAGACAAGAAAAAGTTAATCTTAGCACAGGAAAAAACAAAAACAAAAAAAAACCTTGGTGGAAAAATATCAAAACTTCTTTTTTACAGGAAAGAATTAACCTTATCTAATACAGAAGAACATTAATCCTAGCTCCTATTTGCGTTTATTGTATTCAGTGGAATACAGCATACTGCTAAACTAGAAAAAAAAAATCAGTCGTCAGTCTTTTACATGCATCTTAGGATGTTAACTGGCCACTTGTGAAAGTAAGTATTATTTATATGTTTAAATAAGATAATAAATACAAATAATCTCAAAGCAAAATAAATTTTATCTGGATTCAGTTTCTCGTAACTCCTTAAGGTAAAAACACACATGTGTATGCACAAGTTTTTTCTTAGTGGTGTTTTTCTTTAACTAGCAATATGAAAAAATGAATAGCTTTTCATCAGTGAAAGCAAACCTAACCAGTAAGATGGAAGAAATTCAAATGCCATTTAGCCAAAATCTTAAATCCACCAAATGATTATAAGAGCAACAGATAAATGCTATCAATTGGCTTTAGCTATGGACTTCTCAAGGTCACGAGAAACATAGCAAGGATTATCAAATGCAGCAATAAAAACACAAACCAAAAGCTGCCACTGGTTGTTTAGGTGAAGAAACTAGAGGCTGGACTGGAGATCTTTAATAGAAAGGACTAAAATGAGGCGTAAAAAGTAAACCTAAAGAAGAGCTCAGTGAGGTGGTAAAGAAGGTTAAAGGCATGTGTCTCCAAGTCTGACTACCTGGGTTCAATCCCCAGGACCTACATGGTACAAGAAGAAAATCACCTCCCCAAGATTGTCCTCAACCTCTACACATGCCCCAAGGTGCACACTTATATACCCCACCCACAAAAATAAAACAAATACTAAAAGAAAAACTAAATTAAATGTAAACAAAACAAATATCTGCCACTGCCCAGTAATTTAATACAGCTTTTTTCTTCTAGTTTTGTGTTTTGAAGGATTTATTTTTGACTGTTTGTATTTATGTGTGAATGGGAGTGTGTGTGCATGTGAATACCAGTGCCTTTGGAGGCCCAAGTCATCAGACCCTCTGAAGCCAGAGCTACAGGCTCTTCTCAGATTGCTGACCTGAGGGTTGAGGCTCAACTCAGGTCTTCTGCAAGAACAGTGTGTGCTTTTAACTGCTGAGCTGGCACTCCAACCCTAAAACCTGCAAAACTGAATTTAATCTTCTCAGTTACTCTATGAAAATTTCAACATTTTAGATTTTGCATAGTTCTCAGATTTAATTTACTATATTGCATATTTGGGGTGTGTATGTGTGTGTGTGTGTGTGTGTGTGTGTGTGTGTGTGCGCGCGCGCGCATGCGCACACAGGCAAATTTGTATGCATATGATGGTGGAAATCAGAGGATAACTTTTTAGGAATTGATTTTCTCCTTCCATCATGTAGATCCTGGGACTGAACTCAGGTTATCAGGTTTGGTGGCAGGCATCTTTACCCATGGAACCACCTTGCCAGTCATGAGATTAATTTATTCTGACTTGATTATGAAATCTTGTTAAATAAGTTTCACTACTGACTTAACAAGAGCTTAAAAGTTGGAATCACAGCTGGACACTGGTGATACACTCCTTTAGTCCCAGCACTCAGGAGGCAGAGATAGGTAGATATCTGTGAGTTCAAGGTCTACAGAGCAAGTTCCAGGACAGCCAGGACGGTTACACAGAGAAACTCTGTCTTGAAAAACAAAACAAAACAAACTAAAAATCAGAATGACAGCTCAGAGGGTAAAGGGCCTGCTGGCAAACGGGGAGCTGACTGTGATTCCCAGCACCCATGGAACAAGCTGAAGGTGATAGAGCATGCCTGCCATCCCAGAACTGGGGCAGCAGAGGCAAGCTGATCCTGAGGCACACTGGCTAGCCAGCCTAGCCTAACTGGTGAGCCCTAAATCCCAGTGAGAGACCCTATCTCAAAAGCAAGATGGATGGCTCCAGAAGAATGATACCCAAAATTGACTTCTGGTCTCCACTTATACAAGTGCTTATGTACACACACACACACACAAACACACACACAAACACACACACACACACACACACACACACACACACACCACTTCAAAAATAAAATATGCACTTGGGTAGTAGAGGTAGGATGTTAATGAATTTGAGACCAACTGAAGCTACAGAGTTGCCCAGACCAACCTTTGCTATGTACACATATCCTATCTCAACAACTACAAAATTTAAATGCATGGCTGCAGATATGCTCAGTGACACAGCATGGTATGTATGCCACATAGCTTGCAGGATACCAGGCCCTGGGTTCATTTCCTAATTACACACAGGTTCACATGTGTGGGCATACACATACACACACAGACACTCATGGGGAACCAGGAATAAAATGTTCTGAAAACAAGAAATGTTAAAGTATGACAAGTATATACTTTAGAAGTAAGCAAAATACTTCTTATTAACTAACCATTGAACCATTCAGGCAAAGTGTTACATGTATGTGCCTGCATATGTTATATATTATGTGGTTTTGTGTCTATGCCTTCATATGTAATTAAAGATTACAATACACTAAAGCACTAATTAAGAGAGTATTAATAGAAATACCTTGTTTTCCTATTCATCTATAAAATTTATTAAAACAGTATTTTGTTTAACATTTAAAAAAATGGATTTTGAAATTCCAGCAATGAGCCCTTCAAATTTTCATATCTACTGTAAAGAGATATGTACTGCCAAAAACCTAAAATGCATATAATTTGATTTATTCTCAGTTAACAAGCCTTTTAGGTTTAAACTGTGTCTAAGGGCATCGGGCCAAAAAAGGCAAGGGTAGTGAGGACTGACTGAATGCCAGCTTACTCTTCCCAGTGAAGCCATAAGCTTACCGCCATAATGGTTCAAGACGTAAAGGTGGTGGTACCTTGTTAGAATCTGTGCCAAGTCCTTGGTAGTCCAGAAATGTTTACTGGTCACCAGGAGCAAAGGAGAAAACAGCCATGATCCAAAAGCATACAGGGTAATATTGTCCTGACAGGTCATTGTAGGCTCTTAAATAACAGCATTGGAATGTCCTGATAGGTCATTACAGGTTGCCTTAAATAGCACTCCCCTTATACTAATAACTTTAAAACAGGATGATTTTTGTAAAGCTCCAGACCTCCAGGAGGATCCTCCAGACCTCCAGGAGGATCCTCCAGACCTCCAGGAGGATCCTCCATCCCTTGTGCTTTTCCATTAGTAAAGGTTGACATCAGGATATACTGTATGAGAAAACAATCTATTTTCAGTAAAAGGAAAAAAGTTGTGAGAGTCTGAAGCCAATAAACAGGCCACTGAGAGGAAAAGCATGTGTGCCTTTAGTGGGGAAATGGAAGAGAACACTACAGCTGGGAGATCAGAAGTCGATACAATCACTGTACCAATCGATGGTACTTAATCCATAGCTACCCTATTCTAGGACTGCCTCTAGTATAGAAAACACTCCCTACTAAACCAGCTCTTACAATTTCAAACCTTAGCCGGGTGCTGGGGGTGCACACCTTTAATCCCAGCATGCAGGAGGCAGAGGCAGGCAGATCTCTTTGAGTCTGAGGCTAGCCTGGGCTACAAAGTGGGGCCAAAGCTACACAGAGAAACCCTGTCTCAAAAAACCGGAAAAAAAATTTTTTTTTTCAAACCTTTTTGGGGACAATGGGAGAAAGTGGTCCTGGGTCAGGCGGAAGGCCTATGAGTGCTGAGCAAACTCTCTACCACTAAGCTGTATTCCTCACCTTGCTTTTTCTGACAAGGGCCTATGTTGCCTAGGCTGATCTTGAACTTGTGATCTTCGTGCCTCTGCCTCCTGAGTGCACAACTCAACATTTTATAGTTTTCATTTATAGGATAAAAGCTGAGAAAATAGAAAATGGCTCTTCAGGTACTTTTTACAACAATAAGTTATAAACATTTTCCAAGCTTTTCTTTTCTCCGTGTGTGTGTGTGTGTGTGTGTGTGTGTGTGTGTGTGTGTGTGTGTGTGTGTGTGTCTCCGGGTGGAGAGTGGGAATTAAGGGAGCCAGAGGGAGAAAGCTAGAGCATATCATCTTACCTGTAAATACTCCAACATTTTAATATCGTGTATTTCAAATTCCCTCAGTTACCGTGACTTTCATTTGTTTTTGAGGCAGCGTCTCACTATGTTGTCCAGGCTGGTGGCCTATTTGCAGATACAACTGATTCCTCTAGCTCACTGTCCTGAGTACTGGGATTACAGACGCACAGTATCATTCTTAGTCCCCATTATCTCAAAAGTGTCTTTTTATAGTTGTTCTGGTCACTGTAGGAGTCAATCCAAACCTACACACTGCATTGATTGATGTGGCTCTTTTAAATCTATAAAAGCTTCCCTCTTTATCACTCTTCTTCTACCCTTTGCCATTTATATTTTGAAGGATCTAGTTATTAAATAAAATTTCTCATATTCTGGATTTGGCTAATGACTTTTGTGGTTCAGAGTAGTATTATCATATTATCAAGTTTTTCTTTTCTTTTTTTGAGGGGGGGGGCGGGGTGTTTCGACACAGGGTTTCTCTGTGTAGCTTTGGTGCCTGTCCTGGATCTTGCTCTGTAGATCATACTCAGAGATCCTCCTGGCTCTGCCTCCTGAATGCTGGGATTAAAGGCGTGCACCACTGCCACCCAGCCATATTATCAAGTTTTAAAATAAGCTGTACCAAATTTAACTGCATCTTCAGTTGATTCATCAATTACCCACTTCCGTGAGCTGTCCTGAGAATTCTAATAGCTTTAGGGACGGACAAAGGTACCTAAGAAGGTATGCCATAAGCAAGGAGGCGGTAGAACACTATAAAGTTTAATGTTAATATTGGGTGTGAAGAGCAGGAGGAAAACAGTTGTAACCTAAAATCAAAATATTTTGGAAGGCCAGGGAGATGGATCCATCACAAAGTGCTTGCCAAGCACGCAAGAGAACTGGAGCTCAGATTCCCCAGTACTCACATGACAAGTTGGGTGCAACCTTGTGTGTCTATGATATCAACACTGTGGATCCATGGGGCTTGCTGGCCAGCCCCTCAGTCTGGCTAAACAGGTGAGCTCCAGGTTCAGTGAGAGTCCCTGTTTTAAAAAGTAAAGTGTAGAGGACAACACTCAATGTTACCTGTGACCTCTACACATCCATGCCCACACTTGCACATATGTATATACATAAACCCATACAAATGTTTTGGATATGTGATACCAAAATGTCTTTTTAAAAAAATCTATCAGAGAATGCTATCAAGCCAGCTAAAAGGCTACCAAATCAATATTTTAATAAGCTATCCATTTTACTTCCTTACATAATGTCACAAAAGGAGTCAAAGTAAAACATGGGAGGTAGTCAATAAGCATTAATAGCATATCTAAGAAGAGCATATATACAGTGAAATTCATTTGTTTTGGCTTTGGAGGAAACACTGAAGATGTTTATTTGAAAAGTATTTTTAAGTGCTTGGTGAAGCCAGGAATAGTGGTGCACCCTTTTAATACCAGCGCTCAAGAGGCACAGGCAGACTGTGAGTTCAAGGCCAGCTTTGTGTACATATCAAGTGCTAGGTCAGCTAGGATTACATAACGAGATCTTGTTCAAAAACAAACAAACAAAGAAACAAAAAGGTGCTTGGCATTTTAAAACTACAGTCCTATGAAAAGCAAACACACTACTTCCCAAGTTTCCTACTCCGCTTTAGCCCTCAGATTAGGGACTAGATGAGACCTATTCATACCATATCACAGAACTGGGAGAGCAACTGGGTGGCGATTCCAATCACTTACAATGTAGTGATTCCAAGTATAGATAAATATTCTGGACTGTCCTTTAACATTTAAGAAAAAGCTAGATGTGCCTTAACCACTTGGTGCACTTTGGTTCACCTTTCAAATGCCAGCTCAGATATGAAAGTGTTTTCCATGTATGTGGTATTAATCATTCTTCCTCAGTGTTGAGCTGTGGTCAACACTGGCTTCATAACTGAACCAGCTGAAAGAGGTTTTTGTTTTTTTAATATTAACATATAAATAAACCAGAATCTATAGAAATGGGACTAGGACAGAAATGTTGAAAACAATTCTCTAGCTCAGTAGTTCTCAACCTTCCTAACGCTTCAACCCTTTAATACAGTTTCTTATGTTGTGGTGACCCCCAACCGTAAAATTATTTTCACTGATATTTCATAACTCTATAATTTTGCTACTGTTATGAGTCATAATGTAAATATCTGTGTCTTAGCGAACCCCTGTAAAAGGATTGACAATCCCCCAGGGGTCATGACCCCATAGGTTGAGAACCACCACTCTAGATACTACACATCAGATGAAGCTTCTCTGCTTCAATAGTGGCAACTCCTTCATCTCCTTTTATCACTTTATCTTTTTAGCTTCTGTTGAATTTGTCTCTTTGGATATGTCTGGAAGTTCAGCTCACTATTGAGTACAAAACAGAACTGACATCACACACTATACACTAGGTGCAAAAACTGTCCTCATGCCGGGCGGTGGTGGCACACGCCTTTAATCCCAGTACTCGGGAGGCAGAGGCAGGAGGATCTATCTCTGTGAGTTCGAGGCCAACCTGGTTTACAGAGTGAGTTCCAGGAAAGGCGCAAAGCTATACAGAGAAACCCTGTCTCAAAAAACAAAAAACAAAACAACAAAAAAACTGTCCTCAAGAACTTTACAGCCTGACTGGATTGGGGAAGGTAATATGTAAACAACTAAGTAAAGTGATACATATACTGCAGTCATGGTCTAGAGAAGGGATATAGAGACAGAAGACCTGATTTCAGTGACTAGAATACAGGATTGAAGCAGAGGAGGTATCAGAACTCCTTGAAGGGACTTATCCAGACTATACTTCTGAACTGACATTTTAACAATTTAAATGTAGTGTGATGGATTAAAGACTAAAACTATAATTTAATAGTAATTTGGTACAGGCTGGATCCACGGCATCACATAAAACTGGGTGTGGTTGAGGCCTTTAATCTCAGCACTTGGGAGGTGGAGGCAGGAGGATCAAGAGTTCAGGCTCATCCTCGACCACATAGACTGTTTAAGGCCAGGCTGAGCTACATGAGATCCTGTCACAAAAATAAATAAATATATAAGCAAACAATCAAATAAAAATTTGGCATAAGAGGAAATTACAATCTTTTATTCCATATTTTAACTTTAACATAGTGTGTATAATCCAGTGTAAGGTTTAGAAAGCAGTGGAAAGCAGTTAGACCAGGAATTGACATATAATACTGCCATAAAAAAAATGACTAAGGATTAGTGAATTCTAGAACTATAAACTTTACCAAGTATACCTTGTCTCAAGACATTAAAAACAAACAAAATTGAGGAACTAAAACTGGCTTCCGGAACACTGAAGGTCAGGAGGAACAGTATTTCCTGAGGCCGGAAATGGCAAGTCACTCTTGCTTTCACAAGTCAGTGGCCAAGGCCATGTTTTCAAACTTGAGTAGAACAGAATTTTTAGGAGTCTTTAGGATGCTAAGGGAATTTTTTTTTCAACTAGAAAGATTACACTCATCAGAATGTGGCATAAAACTAAGAGGCAGTTCTCAAACTTTTTTCTTGAGTTTGAAAAAAAGATACCTTTTCTCTCTTTGCATCCCCCTTTCCCTCCAAATCAAATGAAAACTTCTAACATAAGCCAGTCTTTGAAGTTCAAGGTCAACTCAGGGAAGCAGTCAATATGAGCAGAAGTAGCTCCTGGATGTCCTGACTACGAAACCCAATAAAATACACAAAATAGTTTGTCTAAAGCTCAGCAGTGAAGTGATGTGGGAATCGAGCATTAGCTGCCTCTTTGCAAGTTCCATTCAACAGAACATCATCTCCTTGAGTGAACTTAGCTACTTTAAACACTCTATAAAAACATGAATTTAAAAAAAAAATCATTTTATGGCACACAGCAGTCTCTGGAAGAAGCCACTAAGACATTAGCAGTAACTACTCCTTGCAATCTGCCTTAAAAACCGACTGTAAGAGTCAAAGCCTCAAAGCTGTCTAGAGAAAGCAGATACCCAGCCAGGCCCATTAAAATTTACAGTTTAGGATTCTCTGTGTGGTCTATTTCTCTGTGTTTGTTATTTGTCTTTAACCAAAAATAGTCACTTTAGTTATAAGACAACAAAAATAAGGAAATCAAAATATGCCTTGCCTTGCCTTCTTGCCAGATACCTTCCCAAACGCCAAATGACTACTGCAGTGACCTACCCTGGTCACTAGCATCACAGAAAAGGGGGCCGTAATTCCTGGTGATCATTATAAAATGGAGTAGGCAGTTATTCTGCATGAACAACCCAGGGGTTGAAAGACCCCGTCCTCCGGGTTTCTACTTACCTTCGGTAACATCCTGGGGGTTAGAAGTCCGGTCACTGGAAGGATCTAGGGCAACAGTTGCCAGAGAAGTAGTGGCCCCAGACAGTTCACTCATAGGCTCACTACGGCTTGTTTCTGGCACACTTTCTCGGGAGCTAAATCTTACTCGCGAACTAGATCGAGAGCTGAGGTCTGGGCTGGTGTCTGATAAACCTGGAATGTCATCAATCTTTGTTGGTGTCACCATGAACCGAACTGAAGACATCTTGGTGGTGACTTCTGGAGGATGCATTTTCCCCCCTTTTTAACAAAGAAAAAGGAAACGCTCGCAAAAACTCTTCCTCCTACACCAGCTACTTTTGATTGCAAAAATAGAAAACTTAAAAAAAAAAAAAAACAACCCTCAATTACCTTGATTTACATCCCACAAAGGCCCAATTAAGAATCCTTCTACTTAGAATTCTAGCCAACTGTTTTATAAAGTGCACCAGCAGTTAAGTGAAAAATAATTTTTGAAAAACAAAACGAGAACAAATCGATGCTAATCTTGTGTGACTTGGTTCCTTCAGAATCCTAGGCTATCTCCCCTGGTCCAGGGCTGAGGGCTCCATGCCATGATCTCACAGCAGCTGGTGATGCCTCCCTCTGCTCAACCCCCAGGTCCTGATGAGGTAGTTAGTCCTTTCTCTGCTGAGTGTCCCACGGTTCTAGCTGAGGAAAGGGCATGCAGGCCCACCCTTGTCAGACGAATATAGCGTGGATCAGATTGCGAAAAGGTGTGCACTGGCCACCTGTTGTGTATCAGGTGAATACCCCACAGGTCTGGCTGGGAGGAGATGTGTGCTGAGCCACCCGATGTTTTTGAGGTCGACAATCCACTTGGGTCTGGTGGGAGAGATGCACATGCATACCGGGAAAAATACCCCCACACTACAGGATGGAGAGAAAAAAAAAAAAAAAAAAAGAGGACAGCGACGAGAGGATGCCGGGGCAGAGTGGATTCCTGCCTCCCAGAGATCTGGTCCTGGCAGAGGAGCTGCAGGCGGCGGCTAGCGGATCAGGGCAGCTCCGACAGCAGCAGCTCCGGGGTCGTGGCAGGTCGTCGCGAGTCCCTGGAGCCCACGACCGCTCGCCGTGTTTGCGCCGCGTGTGACAGGACGCGTTTTTCCCCCCGGGCCCGGCGCGGGTGGCCTCTGGCCGGCTTTCCTTGGGTCTCAGCCGAGAAGACGGCCACGCAGGCTGGTCCCGGCTGGGAAGGAGGAGGTCGCAGGTGCGGGATCCCGCGCCAGCTGATGCGGGTGCGCGCGCAGCTGTTGTTTACTAGCCGCTAACTGTTTCGGAGCCGCGGCGCGCACGAGGCCCCCCCTCCCCGGCAGACGCCCGAGGCCGTTACGTGACCTCGCCGCCCCCTGCCCCGGGCGCGGCGGGCTCAGCCCGCGCCGCCGCAGCCCTCCCCTTCCCGCCCCGCTCGTTCCTCATTCGAGGTTAACCGTCCGGAGAAGTCTGGGGAGCAGCTGGAGGGCGGCGCCGTCCGGAGGGCACCAGCAGCCCCGCCCGGAGTCTGCGGAGCCGAGACAGCTCGCAGTGCGCCTGCGCCGGCCGGCGGCTCTCACGTGGAGCACGACGGGAATTGCAGTCCACCCGCGGGCCTGAACGTGTGTGGCCGGATGCCTTTTCTCTCCCGCGTCACCTGTGCTGTATGGATTCTGGATGCAGCTCAGAGGCAGTCAACGCTCCTTTACCCCGGGACCGCAAGGGTCATCTTTACCTAGAGTATCTCTAGAAACCTTAACTTTCTGGCACCCAAACCTCCCATTACCACATCTATTTACCTTAGATGGGACCCTCACTGTAAAATTTCACGTCTTTTCTGAAAAACCTGTATCTTCATCTTCAGTTTAGGCTACTTTCCTGCTTCTTGTTCCTGTCCCTTTGAAAATCGCAAGCCAGGCTTAAACTTCCATTAGAGAACTCTATAGACATGGAGAAGACATTGAGTTATCTGCTCCGCTCCATGTCCAGTGTTTGACCTACTTTACTGTCTGTCACTCGATATGTTTAATGTTTAATGCATCGAGGTGTTTAAAATATTTCAGTTTAACAATCTTCCTGCAATGTTAATCAAAATGCAGAAAAACTCGCTGGAGCCTTGCCAAGGTCCTTAGTTCCTCTTAGGTGAAAATAGTTAAATCAGCATATTTAATAATGGATCAGGGTTTAGAGAGACCACTCAGCAGTTAAGAGCATTTACTGTTCTTGCAGAAGACCCCGGTTCGGTTCCCAGTTCTCATATGATGTGTCTCATAACTGCCTATAACTCAGGGGATCTGACCTCTGAAGGCAAGGCATGGAAGTGGTGTATTTACACACTATATATATAAAAAAAATTTATATTAAAAAATTAAAAGTCATGGATCAAAATCGTCTTAATTCTTGGGTCTGGAAATTCCCCTTGATCAAATGACAATTCCCAGTCTACTTAAAAGCCTGGGGAAAAAAAATGAAATTCCCATTAAAATGTAAAACTATTAGCTCTGTCTGTGATAGAGACTTTGGCATAATCCAAAGCCCTAGATTCTATCCTCATCAATGGAGTTGGAGGCAGAGTTAAAAAACTTTAATGTTTTTTAAAAAGCACACTTATTTTTTGGGGGGCATGCACATATACATGAGTCCTTCCACATATGGGTCCCAGGGACTGAACCCAGACCTGCAGGAGTGGCAGTGATACACCTTTGTTGGCCAAATGCTTTTTTGAACTTTGGAGACAAAGTGAGACTTGGGTTCAGGTAGCACAGCTGTCCTCATACTCCGTGTAGCAGAGAATGACTTCCAATTTCTGACTTGCTTTCTCCTCCCAAGTGCTGGAATTATCACCAAACCTGATCTCTTCAGCGTGGCTTTGTGAATGTTAGAAAAGCACTCTACCTAGTGTGTTATGTACAACCCCAGCCCCCTGCTGGTTTTCTGATACAAGGATTAGCTACATAGCCCAAGCTGGTGTGGAACTCACAGGAATCCTCTTACCTCATTCTCTCTATGCTAGGATTACAGGCCTGAGCCACCATGCCCAACTTGGATTCTTAAACAGCCTATGGCTCTTGATTCAAACTTACAACTGTACTTAAGAAAGGAAGGAAAAAAAGAAAGAAAAAAAAAAAAACCTTCCAGGGTTGAGCATAGGGTTGGTAGAGTACTCGCCTAGCATACAATTCCTGGGTTCAATCCCTACCATAAACCAGGAGTGGTAATACACATCTGTTATCCCAGAACTCAAAACGTAGTGGTGGGGGCTGGAGACAGGGGTGCTCTTCCAGAGGACCTGAGTTCCACCTCCAGCAGCCGCATAAAGGCTACCACTGTCTAACTCTAGTCCCAGGGTACCTAACACCCTCTTCTGGCCTGGGTGGGTACTAGCACACATATGCATACACATACGCATACACACACACACACACACACACACACACACACACACACACACACACACACTTTAAACAGCAAATTTAGATAACTTTTGGGTCTAGAGATGGCTCAGCAGTTTGGAGCACTTGATGCTCTTGCTGAGGACCCAGGTTCGGGTTCCAGCACCTACATGGTGGCTCATCGTCCATAACTGCAGTTCTAGGGGAGCCAGCTCCCTCTTCTGTCCTCTGAAGGTACCAGGCATGCATGTGGTGCACATACATACATGGAGGCAAACACCACAGTGGGAAGATCAAAAGTTCTAAGTCATCCTCAACTACAGAGCAATTTTGAGACTCACTCAGAATAAAAAGACTGTCACAAGCCAATGCAATAAGCAAATGCCAAACAAGACAGAAAATTCCAGTTCATTTTTCCAGTTTGCGGAGTTTTTAACATATCTTTATCCTTAGTAGGATATGGTTCATTCTTTAAAATCTCTCACATATAACACTAAAAACTATTCATGAATGGGCTAAGAAATAAAATACTTGAGAGGAAAAAGAAAAACAACAAATATATGTGTGTGTGTGTGTGTGTGTGTATGATTTTAGCAGAACTATAACTTACTTGAAAGTTATCTGTCTTCTTTAAAAGATATGTCAAATGATTTTTTTTTTCTTTCAAAACCAACAGCCAAGAGTAATCCTGAACTTTCCTACCTCTATGATTATACAGCAAGAATGCAAACACAGTCTCCATACAGAAAGTTTAAAATAAGTGGCCCTACGGCTGGACAGATTGCTCAGCAGAGGACCCAGGTTCCGTTCTTAGCACCCAGGTGGCCACTGACAACCATCCCTAACTCCAGTTTTAGGGGATCCAATGCCCTCTCTGTCTCTGTGGACACCAGAAACAAATGTGGCACACATACATACATGCAAGCAAAACACACATACACATAAAATAAAAAATTTAGTGGCAGTAAGCATAAATACATTCAGATCCAATGTCACAATCCAGGATTGGGAAACTGATAGCCAGTTAACTTGTCAAGGAAAGGAAGAGACCAGCTAGCATTTCTTGAATGCCTGAATACAATTATTTTACTTCATCATCGTTCTAAGATGAAATAATTTAATTAAAAATCACAGGCTGGGCAGTGGTGGTGCACACCTTTAATCCCAGCACTCGGGAGGCAGAGCCAGGAGGATCTCTGTGAGTTCGAGGTCAGCCTGATCTACAGAGGGAGTTCCAGGACAGCCAGGACTGCTTCACAGAGAAACCTTGTCTCGAAAAACAAAACAACAAAATCACTTAGGTTAGCCAAGCATGGTAGCACATCTTTGATCCCAGCACTAGGGAGGCAGAGACAGGCGGATGGAGGCCAGCCTGGTCTATAGGGTGAGTTCCAGGAAAGTCAACCTACACAAAGAAACGCTGTCTTGAAAAAACAAAAATCAAAACAAACAAAATCATTTAGGTTGCTAGGCGTGGTGGCACACACCTTTAATCCCAGCACTTGGGAGACAGAAGCAGGCAGATCTCTCTGAGTTCAAGGCTATGAGCTGGGCAGTGGTGATGCACACTTTTGCTCCCAGGACGTGGGAGGCAGAGGCAGGCAGAGGCTGGCAGAGGCCAGCCTGGTCTACAGAGTTAGTTGCAGGACAGCCAGAGCTACACAAAGAAACTGTCTCAAAAAAAAAAAAATCACTTATGCTGTTCCCATGGCAGTGGCTAAAGTCCTTAAACTTCTATTTCACACACACACACACACACACACACACACACACACACACACACACACACCACTAGACTGGAAAACAATAATCCTTTCTTGAATCTCTCATATCTCTTCAAAATTAAGATCTGTGGGGCATTGCATAGCTGCCGGCTGCCGGAGACTACAGATGTGGGGTATTATATGTATACGAACTAAAGAGGAAAGAGTGTGGGTGTATTTCCAGGTCAGTAAGTTTGGTCAATGACATTCCCACTTAGGACAGCTGAACTAACACTGTATAATTATTAAGAAGCTTCGCCTTCACACCCTTAAAAATGAGAAAAACAGAGGACTAAACAAGTTAAGTGTCTTTACTCCTTACAGAAAGAGGGGGAGGGCTGGAGAGATGGCTCAGTGGTTAAGAGCACGGACTGCTCTTCCAGAGGTCCTGAGTTCAATTCCCAGCAACCACAAGGTGGCTCACAACCATCTGTAATGAGATCTGGCACCCTCTTCTGTATACATAATAAATAAATAAATAAATCTTAAAAAAAAAAAAAAAAAAGGAAAGAAAGAGGGGGAAACAGAACCAGTTTCCTAACTTCCAATTCAGTCTTTTATGCCTTTATTATTCTTTGAGGAATTCAGAATGTTATTTAAAGGGGCCACAATTTACTTCAGGGACAAGAGTTATCTTTTCAGTGAATGCTGACCTTTGTGGGAGTCTCTCAGCCTTTCTTCCCCAATACCCTAACTATCATTCATGGCGCAGCGCCCCTGCTACAGTGAGGACTTAAGATTTTTCTCAAGTGGCCTTGTACTTCCAACGGCACTACCCTCCTCCCCATCTTTTCCTCAAACCACACTCAAAAATGAACTTTCAAGTCATTGTCTCTTTAATAACCTGGCAATAATTCAAAGCATGAAGGAAAAAAAGTTAAGATTGTTCCCTTTACGGGTGATGCCCATCACGACAGACGCGATCACGTAGTGAGATAGGATTCCAAACAGCATGGGAAGGCTTCACTGCTCACGGATTGACGCGTTTGGTTACTGATGATCATCGGCCTGGGGTCGGGCGGCACAAGAAATTAACGAACCCTCAGAGAACTGGGCGCGGCTGCTGGGTCATAAGCACCTTGAAGCGTTTCTTGATGGTGATCCGGTGTCTTGAGTACTTGTCGTCAGGGGAGAACCGAGCAGGATGGGCAGAGCAAGTCTGTTGTCCCGTAGGGTCAAACTTCTGCTCAAGGAAAAAAAGGAAATGATCTCAACACATGAGTGGTGTGATAGCAAGGCGACAACAAGAAAATGGGAAACCTGAAGCCAGGAGACGCGATGGTCCGAACAAGAAGCCGTGCACTACCCAAATCTACCACGTTTCGGCCCCAAGCACCAGGCTGCGCAGGACGGTGGCCGGTTCCAACAGCTCCTCCCACCTAAATTTCTCGCTCTTCCGATTTACAGCTGTTTCCTCCTCTTACCTTCAACGTATAGACGCGATCTCCCTGTTCGTTGAGGTAATACTGGAGAAACATGACTGCACCTCAGCGAGAAGATGCCGACCTCTCTACAGCCAGCCGCGTTTTCCCTCACTGCACCACCTCAATCGTGCTAGCCAACATCCTTCCTGTCTGGCCGGAAGTTTCTATAAGGCATGCCGGGAAATGTAGTCCATTTCTCCAGTCATAGCCATATGACCAGAAGGGGGCATAGTAGAGCAGCACTTGGCCTTGGGCTTCAGCTTGCTACAACCTTGCAGAGAGTTGTTAAGATGGATGGAATTGCCCACTGTGTGCCAGGCACTGCCAGACATTAGGAGGTAGGGATGGGTGTGGGTTAAATATTGATGCATCCAATCTCATCTTTAATATCAAATTGCACACTCATTTCAGAGACACTAGTTTTGTAGTTCCTGGAGAAATAAGGGCTCCGGGATTTTCAACCTCCTATAATCCTAGGGAAGAAGTAAGATATTTTTCTGACCCCCACTTTTATATCCGGTTTCCTGCCCCATTTCAAAGTATTGGCGGTAAAGAGTGCATGATGGGTATTCGATATTATGCAAAGCGAAAAGAACGTAAAGCGTTTCTTATGAAACTGGTGAATTTTGTTTTAGAGGTCGAACCAAGATTCAAACTCTGGACTTGACCACAAATCCAGCTCTTTCTTACATGGTGAGTAGCGAATAATAGCAAAATAAGGTACCCTTCTTAGAGTAGTCCAGTTTTTAAAAGAATGAAAAGTCTTATAAGAGCCTAGTTTAAAAAAAAAAATTAGAATCAAGATACTGCAAAATGATCACTGCAGCACTATTTATAGTGGCAAAATATTGTAACATATTAAATTTATAGGCAGAAAAACCTTAAATTTTTTTTTTTTTAAAGTAACGGATGTAGTTGGTTTGCTTGCCGTTGCATAAGATACATTCAAAAAGCCCGGGAGTTTAACACGTGCTTGTAACCCCAGAAGTCCGGAGGCTGAGGCGGAAGGATCTCCAGAAACTACGGGGTTGAAGAACGGCCTGGGCAGTATTCCGAGCAGTGAGAATTTCGAGCAGTGAGACCCTACTTTAAACCGAGAAACAAAAAAACAAACGGTGTGTGTGTGGGGGGGGTGTGTGTGCGTGTGTATATGTCTGTCTGTCTGTCTGTCTGGGTACGCGCGCAGGAGATTTTGCCAGGGGCAGGAATGTACTAGAAACATTTAAAATTGGCATCTTCTGGCATGGAGGACTTGGTTACGGGGAAATGAATGGGAAGAGTACTTTCTGCTGTGTATTTTATTTTGCATAGCCTGGATTTTTTGTTTTGTGTGTTTTTTGTTGTTGTCAACAATTTTAACACCACCCCACCCCCACACACTGAATTTTAGTCGTTTTCACCTTCCCATACCTCTTTCTTATGCCCCTTTCTCTCCCCCTCCAAACTTTTCTTAGTCTGACTTTTCAGCCATGCTAATATATGAATTTAATATAATAACTTAATTAATTTAATAACTTTAAAAGATAATTTAATGAAAAAACTGTATGGTAATTTTAAGGCAGGGATTGTGGCTCAGGACTCTAATTTATGCACTCAAGAGGCTAAGGCAAGAAGGTCTTAAGGTTGAACCTAGGCTACATAGCCAGACTGTCTCAAAAATGAAAAAGGGACTGGAGAGATGGCGCAGTGGTTAAGAATGCTTTATGCTCTTGTAGAGTACCCAGGTTCGGTTCTCAGCACCCACATGATAACTCACAACTGGCTGGAACTCCAGTTCCAGAGGCTCTCACTCCCTCTTCTGGCTTCTGGGGGTACCAGGCATGCACCCAGCTGCACAGTCACACATCCAGACAAATATTGATACCCATAAAATAAAACTCTATAAACCCTTTAAAAACTATTAAAGATTGTGTCTTTCTAAAAAAGGTAGAGGTCTTTAATCCAAGTACTCAGGAAGTAGAGGCAGGGAGATCTCTGTTGAGTTCTTAGCCAGCTAGGGCTACATAGATATCCCATCTTGGAAAAAAAATTTATATATATTTTTATATGTATATATGTATATATAATATGTATATATAAGTTATATGTATGTATAAAGGTTTTTCAGCAAATGGAAAAGGCCGTGGCTTCCATAAATTGCAGAGCTGTTGGGACTCGGCTGTTTGGGAATTCTTTCTTAAGATAGTTAGTCCTACTTGCAGTCTAAGCTTTTCTCAAACTCTAACCTCCCGAGTGCTAGGATTACGAGTGTTGTGGCAACTTTTCCAGAAGGCGGTGCTCACACCACAGCAGTGAACACCCTGGATCATCCGAGACACTTCAATTTCAAACATTTAGTTTTCTTGATCCTCAACTGTACAAACTGTGCGCTCCGAATTTGGTTCAGAAAATAGAGTCATCACTGTAACGAGCCAAAGATCTACCATTAATCTGTTATTAATAGTAAGCCAGTTGCAGAACTAGAGGAACCGAAGGGAACAGGATTAGGTATATTGTTGAAGAATAAGGAACCAAAAGCAAAAACTACAGGAGAATGTTGGGAATCTGAGAAACAATGTGCAGACTGTCCTAAAAAAAAAAAAAAAAAAAAAAAGACACCCAACAATTGTGCTATCAAATTAATTTAGGGGGATTTTCTAGTTTCTGCTTTTTTACTAGAACCCATTGTGTAATACCTTCCCATTCTCACCACACAATACCCTCTCCCCTCCCCCACTACAGAATGCCTGAGTCCAAGATTCTAATTCTGTTTTGACCCAGTCTTTACCCTACCTACCTTCCTTGGATATCATCTGTTAGAGCTAGGTTACTGCCAGGATCCTGGACCCAACTGTTTCATTCAGGAGGCTTCAGACAGCTACTGTTGGTGTACCTAAACGTTAGATGATGGCGTCGGACAGAAGTAAGACAGGGTGGTGGAGACTGTAGGGTATCTGCCACCTGTTCACATCCCTGGGGTGTCAGATTTGTCCCTTTACCTAGGGACAAATTATTTAGGCTACCCTAAAGGGGTGTGAGACAGTTGACCCCACACGGGCATTAGGGAGCCTGGGGAAGTAGATTTTTACCTTTAGGAAATGGGGAGGGCCTCCTTGGAAATGAACCAAAGTACCTCAGACGTAACACACTGAATATAGGGAATGGATAGCAATAACCAATTTGATTCCCAGGAAGAGGAACCACTCTAACATGCTTGGGGTGGAAGCAGAGGTTTATGTACAATATGAATAGCGTAGTCAGGATTTCAGGGAAGACTCAAGATCTGTCTTCTGGCAGCTAGTGCCTGCTCTGGGACTTCGCCATGAGAAGGCAGGGCTGAGCCTCATTTGATCTCTTGAGAGAAAGTAGGCTGAAGGATGGAGAGGTGGAATTGGGCCCGGGGGACAGCCTTATTTGGAAAGCTAACACTCTTCAGTAGAGTTAGTTACTTAAGAGCTAGAGATTTTATAAAACTGCTTGTGCAGCCCCGGACCTGACGGCTCCTACTAGCCACAGAGGTGGCTTCTTTTCAGTTTAGGCAGCAGGCTGGCTTGTTTGCTTGCTTGTTTGCTTCCTTCCTTCCTTTCTTTCTTTCCTTTTATAGTAATTTATTATGCAAATATGTGGAAGTTGGGAAGTCTAAGATCAAGGTTCCATCTACTTAGTGTTCTGGGGAGGGTACTTTTCCTGCCACATAGACAATTTCTGTGCACATGTGTGCGCTCATGCATTTCTCTCTCTGTATGTGTAAAATTTTTGCTTATTGAAATCGAATCCAAGGCCTTGCAAATGCTGGACAAGCGTTCTATGAGCCAAATCTGGAGCCCTCACTTCACTTTTTAATTTGAGCTGAGGACTCATGAAGTTGCTCAGGCTGCTCTTGAACTTGTGACCTTCCTGCCTCACCCTCCAGAGTGGCTGTATTTACAAACCTGTACATATTTCTAAGTATGTTTTTTTGTTAGGAACAGTCTTTCTTGACTTTTAGGATGGAGGTGATGGGTCATCTTAGCCACAGTGAGATGCTCAGTTTTCTTACTTATTGTGGAGCTAAGACCTTAGCAACATTTACTGTGTGCGGAACTTGGTGGTTATAACTTGGCCCTCTATTGTGTGGTTCAGATGAGTGTGAACATTAGTTTGTTCCTATTTCATGTCTCCTTTGTGGTCAGGAATCTGAGTAGTACTGTTGTGTCAGTCGGTGAGATAATCTTTTTTAAAAGAGGGAGAAAAATAGCATGAAACTAGGCCGGTCGGGTTCTGTTTTTATCATTAAAAGTCATGTGGATATCCCCGTGGATGTCATGTGGATGAAGGCCATGTTCAATGCAGTACACATATGTGTGCTCATCCCCTGCTCTGCCTGACCAGTCTCCACATAGCTTGTCCCCAGCAGGAACTGTGTTCTGGATTTCCTTCTTCCTTAGTTCCAGCTCAATGCCTTGTTCTTCATGAGCCCTAAACTTCTAACATTAAGAAGCAGGACCACAGATACTCTGTACTGCCAAACTTCAATTTGCCCAGTAGTTCCTGAAGGCACTGGAAATTCCCCTCCCTCCATGCTCTCCCCTCACCATTTCCTGGTCTTTATCTAATCCTTTCCAGCTATTCCTGGCTGTTGCATAATGACGTTTCTGGGAAGCAAGAATCGAGGCTATCATACCCTGTCATGGGAACTGTGCTTTCTGGATGTTGACAGGAGCCACAGAGCAGCTGGGAGCAGGTGGTTTCTGTCTTGTGGGAGTAGGTAGGGTTAGCACATGCCCACGTATGTTGGTGGCACTATTTTTGGAGAAATGAGTTTCGTGAGTCCTAGAGTCATTGTGCCTTCATAAACCGCATCTTCTGTTGTTTGAGATGTGGAGATTGTTAGAAGCAAGAGGAATAGAAAAAGGAGGAGAGGATAGGGTGGACCAGTGTTGGTGAAATAGCCTCCTTCCCAAGGACCCCACGAATGCTTTCCAGGAGTCTGGAACTTTCCCTGCACTCAGCCTGCTTGCAGACTTTTTCCTGCAGAACAGGAGTCAGGTCCTGTTTCACTTCTTCTTGATGTGACTCTGGTGCTGCCGGGGGCGGTCTGCAGGAGCCTTTTGAGGAAACCTCTTAGAGGCAGTGACAGCTTGAGCTTGTGCTTGGAAGATGCAGGTCTATGTGTCTCATGGAAAGGGAGCCATGTCTCTACCCCAGTAACTCGGGGGGAAAGCACTGCTTGGGAGACACAGATACACCCATCCATGTCCCCTCCCTCATCGCTCTGACCACACAGGGACTAAAAGGCAGTCAGTCAGTCATGTGGCCTAACTTCTGGTCTCCTTCCTACTCCCTTCTCTTCTTTGTCTCAACAGCCTCTCCATTACCAGGACCTGATATGGCCATGAAGCCTGGTGCTGGCCTGCCCCCTTTCACTGCGCTACCCTTTGTCCCACCTACCCCTGTCCCCCCAGACCAACCCCTCTGGGAGCCATCACCACAGGCCCCCATGCCTCCTGCATTCTCTGCAGGCAATCCTCTGCTCCTTTCGGCCTTTCCCAGCCCACTGTTGGTGACAGGAGAAGGAGGCTCTGGCCCCAGTGTGGCTGGAACTGGCCAGGTCATTGTCAAAGTCAAGACAGAAGTGGGGCCAGCTGAGCCCTCTCAAACTCAGAGCCGTATAGTTACCCAGACAGCCCTAAACTGGATTACCTCAGGTGCTCCCTGTGGGGGCCAGGAGGGGCCTCCTCCTCCTCGGTATGTGACAGCCTCGAATGTGAAGACCGTTCTGCCGGCTGTGGCTGTTGGCGTGAGCCAGGAGGGCCTTGCAGGGCTTCCTCTGCAGCCTCTACCACCACCCGCTGCCCAACTGGCTCCCATTGTGCCCCTGGAAAAGTCTTGGCCAGGAACACAAGCCGCAGCCATGAAAGGAGGTCCGGTGGCTGCCCGGAAGCCCTCCCAAGGTGACCTTGCCTATGCTTCCAAGGGTGTTTATGAGAACTATCGTCGCTGGCAACGCTACAAAGTCTTGGCCCGGACTCACCTATCCCAGAGTCCTGATGCAGAAGCTCTTTCCTGTTTTCTTATGTAAGTGGGGGTGGGTATCCAAGATTGATGTTCCTAGGGCCTTTAGAGGGGACTGTGGGATAGACATAGGGGTTTCCGTCACTCCAGAATTCTTGAGGGCAGTTGTGAGAGTGAGAAGACACTGTTAAGAGAATTAAAAGCAGTGCTACATTCTTTCTGGCATGTAAGACACGTTCAGGTACCTTTTCAAAGAATACCTACAACTCTGTGAAGTCAGACAAGCAGTTTGCGGTAGTCTTCGTGTACGGATGAGAAGACGGAGAGACTTCCTGTCATAAAGCAGGAAGCAGAGAGTGTCATGTAGGTCCTTGACACCAAATGTCAGGGCCCTCCCTGCCCTCTGACACTGAGGAGCCGGGATGAGGTGGGCTGAGCCCTGACTCATTCCTGAGGGATGGGGAAGATGGCACTGGGCCAGGCCAAGACCTTAGGGTGTGTGAACCCTCTCTTCTTACCCAGGAGTCAACGTGATGGAAGGAGGGGATGGCTCCACACACACTGGATTTGTGACCCCGAGCAGGACATTCAACACCTTTGCCCTCAGTTTCCTCATCAGAGAGGGGGTAATTGTCCCTATCTCCAAGGGCTGATGAGATTAAAGGTGCTTGGCAAAGTGCCTGGCATAAACCATTGAAATGATAACTCTTTTATTATTCCTATAAAAAGGCAATCTTAATGAGGAAGGGAGCCCACAAAAGACAAAAATATCCCTCCTTTTGAGTGTATGTATATTTAGCCAAGAAGCCTGGAGTTACAGGCTGTCTTTTTGGTTTATACATCAGCCATTAGTCATCTGGGAGATTTTCTCTACTTCCCAAGCAGACTGGGTATCTCTCAGCTGTGGACCGTTGAGTAAACACTCTGTTTTGCCAGACTTTGGAAACAAAACAAAAAACAAAACGCAAGCTCTCTTCCAGTGGAAGAACTCCTTCATCCAGACTTTGGAGCAAGTGATCAAAAGACAATTCCCAAAGTCCTCAATACACACCACTTTGAGTTCTTGGTTTCTTGAGATAGCTCTGAATTCTCTCTTGGGACCTGGTGGACAATTTCTAAATCTAGAACCAGCATAGGCTCTCGAGGTTGGTTTAGGACCCGTCCCCTTTGGTTTCTGGCCAACTCCTGCTCCTCGTGTTTCATTGTGGTGGGTAGGATCTTGTGCCAGACATGCTCCAGCCCCTGAAGAGCCGCCACCTAGGAAGTTGATTAGGTGCCCAATCCTAGGATCCCGCGGCCCTTACAAGCCACCGTTACAGCAAGCTTTCCCAGTGGTTCTGATACTCAAGAGTGTTTAAGGACATAAAGAGAAGCCAGAAAGCTACAATGAAGTCCTGACTTCAGTCTGCACTCTTGTTTCCTCTGGAGTGTTCCAGAAGTAATGGTCCAATATTCTATCTGAAGATCTATGAGGACGTTCTGGAGACAAAGAAAAAAAAAAACTACTACACATGCTTTAATTAGAGGCTCATGTTAGGCTAGTGAAATAAGTCTTTGACAATTCAAGAGGCTCTGGACAGGGTTAAATCCAATTTACAGTTAATAGTGTTTCCCTCTTCATTAGGGCCAGCACCGTGAGAGTTAAAGGTGGGCGTTGATTTCAGAAGGTCGGGAGGAGAATCATTTGATTTTGTGTGATTTGCACACCTCGGTGGCAAGGGCAGTCAGAATGGCAGCCAACTGGAGGGGAGGTTGTGGAATCCGGACGGCTCATTCAAAGGGAACATGGCAGGGCCTGAGGGGCATGCTAGAGTTGGTCAAAGAAGTGGGGTATGTACTGAGGCGGGCATCAGAACAGGTGCAGGGCACACTCTTACCACGTGTCTGACCTAATGGGGGTTTTAGCCCAGTGCTTCGTTCCCTGGCCCGACTGAAGCCTACTATGACCCTGGAGGAGGGACTTCCGAGGGCTCTGCAGGAGTGGGAGCGTACCAGCAACTTTGACCGGATGATCTTTTATGAGATGGCAGAGAAGTGAGTTTGATGAACCCTCATTCACCCTGCAGGGCTGGGGAGTGGCGGCGTGGTAGGGGCAGCAGAGACAGGCAGGTGTGTGTATGTGTGTGAGGGCTGGGTTGTCAGGAGGGTCAGCAAGGTGGCCGAGCAGGTCAAGGTGCCCACCACCAAGCCTGACAACCTGAGTTGGATCCTCAGGACCCACATGGAGGAAGGAGAGAAGTGTCTCTCAAAAGCTGTCCTCTGAGGTTCACACGCGCATGCTACACACACACACACACACACACACACACACACACACACATACACACACACACAAACACACACACACACACACACACACACAAATGGAACACATTTAAAAATGAACAAATAAAAGAGTGTCACAGGAGGAGGGCTGTAGATTAAACGAGGATCTCCTAGATCCTTGCTGTTTCTTCCACATGGGCTCTGAGGTTATTCTGTCCTGTCTGCTCTTGAAAGGTCCCCGTCTCTGGGTCTTGGATCAATATGGGGCTTTCATACTGAAGGTGTTAGGAAAGGATTGGTTGAGCCCAGTGCCCCCAAAATTCCCATGCTGAAGGAACTTCACCAGATGGCAGGTAGCTATTGATGCAGAACTTCAGAATCACCTTTCCTTTGTTTTTTGTTTGTTTGTTTTTAGAAAATAGCACAGAAGCTGGGCACCTTTAATCCTAGCACTCAGGAGGCAGAGCCAGGTGGATCTCTGTGAGTTCAAGGCCAGCCTGGTCTACAGAGTGAGATCCAGGACAGGCACCAAAGCTACACAGAGAAACCCTGTCTCAAAAAAAAACCAAACCAAACCAACCAAACAAAACACAGAAAACTCTGTCTCCCCCATCCCGATGAGGGACTAATTCTGTAAAAGGTTAGCCAGAATCAGGGTACTGGACACCCAGAGTGGTCTCCTGACTCTTTATCCCCCATTTCCACAGAACAGTCTTGGCTAAAAAATAACTTTGGCTGGCTGTGATGTGTGAGTCAGCACACATAACCCCAGGTCAGAGGTGTGAGCATGCGAGCCCAGGAGTTCAAGGCCAGCCTGGGCAATCCTAGTGAGAACTTCTGTCACAACAACAATGGGGGAAGCAATCATTTCTTCCAAGTGTACCTTTCACTTTTTTCCTGAACCGGAACATTTGACTTCCTAGATTTACCCCTCAGGGCCTGTTCCAGCCTTTGCACTCTGGTGGGCTCTGCTTCTGGAATTCTGCCATCATTTTCAGTTGTAGAAAAGGGGCAGATGAGGCCATAAAGAGCAACCCTGTAGAGTGTACCCCGAGACGGTTGCACAGACCGGACTGAATTCACCGAGCTTATATTAAGTAGTGCTGAATCCAGGGTACTGGATGATATAGTTATGACACGGAGGAGGAGGAGGAAGAGGAGGAGGAGGAGGAGGAGGAGGAGGAGGAGGAGGATACCACTTTGTCCTGGAGAATTACCCAAGCTCTATACTGCCAGTTTCCTTAATCAGCTTCTCAAGTGACAGTTAAGGTAAAGAGACAATATGATGCTATTCCCCAGAAATGTCATTAGGCTACCTGTGAGCCACTTCCCCGGGCTGACCCGACTTCAACCGTGTTTAGTCAAAATGAGGGTGATTGTGGATGCTGGCTGCCTGGTGTCTGGGTTGTGTGTGGATGGGCTAGGTCTCCTTCTCAGCACAGCCCATGCCTTCTTTACCCCCTGCAGGTTCATGGAGTTTGAGGCGGAGGAGATGCAGATCCAGAACACACAGCTGATGAATGGCTCCCCGGGTCTGTCCCCTGTGACCCCTTTGAAACTTGACCCAGGGCCCCTGGTCCCTGAGGCTTGCCAGCAGCCAGGTAAGGCCACCCACAAACCAGATGACAGTGTTTTTGCTTCTGTGACATTCTGTCCTGGAAGTGACATTTTATGAGCCAAACGCAATGCCCCATAGGAAGCTGGGGTCTTATGGTCTTGAATTAACTATTGATCTTGGCCCAGTGAACTAACTATTCTCTCATTTAGGTTGTGCATGCGCCCTATACTTCATCAGCCTAAGAATTGGGGGTTGGATCAGGCAGTTTCTTGGAATGTCAAGGTGTATAGAAAGATTTCTAACAACGGTGTTCTCTCTCATACCTTCCAGCTTTTACATTTTCTCCCCCAAAGCCTGATCCTGTTCTGGAAACATTTCTTGTCCCTAGGTTTCTTCCCTTACAAGCATTGCTGGGCAGTAGATACCATGGCTTCTTTCACACTCCCCATCTCTTCCCTCAGTGTACATTCCCAAGAAGGCGGCCTCTAAGACACGGGCTCCCCGCCGGCGGCAGCGCAAACCCCAACGGCCCCCGGTTCCTGAGGCACCCAAGGAGATCCCACCAGAAGCTGTGCAAGAATATATAGACATCATGGAAGGGCTTCTGGGGAGCCACTTGGACACCGGGAAGGCAGAGGAGGAAGAGGAGCAGCTGGAGGATTCGGGGATGTATCCGGATACAAGTCTGCTGAGCTACATTGAGGAACTGTGCTCCCAGGAGGTCTTTGTCTCCAAGGTGAGCTGAGTCTACATGGCTAATTCCTCCTCCTCCTCCTGAGACAGTTTCTCTGTGTGTAGCCCTGGCTGTCCTGGAACTCTGGAACTCGCTCTGTAGAAGACCAGGCTGGACCTGAAGTCACAAAAGTCCACCTGCTTTTAATGCTGGGATTAAAAGTGTGTGCTACCACACATGCCCAGCTACATGGCTAATTTCTAATAGATATTTGTTGGTTGGACACTATGGGGCACCAGCCATCTGGGATTCTGCATATGGCAGGAGGCTCCACTCTACAGTTTGGAAATGGGTATACATGTATGCACACATAGGTAGCTGGTGGTAGTCACGGTCTATAACAAACTCCAAGTGGGGGCATAGGCCTCATCACTTTGTCTCTGGAGCACCTGGGCTTCCAGGTCCCTTCACACCAAGATTCACACCACTCTTCTTTCTGTTCCCCAGGTGGAGGCGGTCATTCACCCTCAGTTTCTGGCAGATCTGCTGTCCCAAGAGGAGCAGAGAGATCCTTTGGCTTTAATTGAGGAACTAGAGCAAGAAGAAGGACTTACTCTTGCCCAGGTAAACTTGGGAGGCATGGAACACTAGGAAAAGGAGGCTGCCTGATTATGTATAACCCTTTGATATCCTGATTCTGTTACAGAGGATTTAGGGTTGGGCTCTGGGTCTAGAACAAGGGAGGGAGGGAGGGGATCGCGTGATGAAGTGTATGGAAGAGGAAAGGCTCACAGCAGAGGAATAAAGCCCCCCAAAGGGGAAAAAGCTGCAGTACCAATCTTCAATACCACCCCCTAAGCATTTGCTTTTCTTCCCCACATTGTCTACCTACCATCTCCTCTCATCCACTCCGCCAGCTCTTCTCCTGACCATGACAGAACTGGCACTTGTCCATTCCCTTTCAGCTGGTCCAGAAACGACTCTTGGCCTTGGAGGAGGAAGATGCGCAGGCACCTCCAAGTTGCAGCGGAGCTCAGTCAGACTCAAGTCTTTCAGTTTCTGATGAAGATGAAGATGGGGGTCGGAGGCCTCGGCCCTCACCTGGGCTTCAGGGGGCTGCGGGCACTGTTCACATTGGAAAATCTGCTTCTCCAGGCAAGCAGGCAAGAGAAGTGTATGGTGGGCAGGAACAAGCCCTAGGTGGTCCAAGGGGGAGTCACAAGGATGGAAACACTCTGCCATCCTCTAGCAGCTGGGACCTGCAGCTGGAACTCTCAGCTTCACAGGGCATGCAAGTACCCTTGGGCGTGGAGAGAAAAGGGTCTGGGAAGGCTATCAAACAGCTATCTGCCCATCATGATGGCCACCTGGGAGGTACTGGGCCCTTTGGGCACTACCCAGTGGCAGATAGGAATTTGGAATCGTTACCTTTTTGCTGGCAAGAAGGTCCCCAGCCCGTGAGAGCCTCCACTTTGGATGTTGGACTTACAGAGCCAGTTCCTCTGCAAGGACTTGGGTTAGAAAAGCAGGCCTTGGGGCTGCAGATAGGGCAACAGATTCAGGGAGTCGGGGTGCTTACTCAAGGGAGAGACCCTTCAGCAGCATCTCAGGAAGGCTCTTCAAGAGCCATGTGGGGAGATGACAGAGGTCCTGCCGCGGTTCAGAGTTATGATCAGAACCATTCCCCTGGAGCCCCTGGCAACCTGGACAGGGTTTCTCTCAGCCCGGGATTGTGGCTGAGCGGTGACATGGATGCTGTACGCTTAGAGTTACCCTTACAAATCGAGAGGGTCATAGACAGCACCCAAGATGAGGCGTGTATAAGGGAGGACCAGGCACTGAATTCCAGAAACAGTGTTTCTCCAAGTCCTAGGAAAACCACAGTGCTGGAGGATGTGGGGAACATTGTGGTTCCCTGTGGAGGCACAGGTTCGACAGCCGTCCTAGAAAAGAGAAGCTCCTGTAGCTTGCCAGGATCTCTGATGGCCAGTGGCCCAGCTTTGAGGTCCAAAGAAAATCGAGAGCTGAACCCCGAGACAGCACAGGATCCCAGTGACCTGTGGGCTAAAGGTCACTCCCCTCTGTTGGAAACACTTGACACCTCCACACTGGGGTCTTCCACATGCCAAGGTAATCTCCTTATTCTTGGGACCCAGGATGCCTCCTCTTTCCCCAAGGCTAGCTGCGAGGCAGAGAGCAGAGGTAATCTACTTTTTCCTCTGTTGGAAAACATAGAACATGTTGACATACTAGATGTTAGAAATGACAGTGCCCCCCAACCAGGGGTCAGCAAGGATTCCTGCTCATCAAATTTTAATTCTTATAACCTTCAAGGAGAGGGCAGAGAAGATACTGTTATCTCCAAACCTACTGACCCTGTTCCTTTACAAGGTAATCAAGAATCTTACACACTCAAGACCACCAAATCAACATCTTGCCAGGGTCTGGGAAGTACTTCCCCTAGACGGGGAACTAGGGATGCTTTAGTTTTGCGAGAAATATCTGTTAGAGAAACACACAACTCAGCAGCAGATAGGGCCAAAGGAAGTGAGAAAGAGGAGGAAGAAGATGAAGAACTCTCTAACTTTGCCTACCTTTTGGCTTCAAAACTTAGCCTTTCTGCAGGGGGGCTTTCCCTTAGTACTTGTCATGCCTCTGGAGGTCAGGGAATCCAGAAAACATCCCACCCCTCTGCTGAAGTAGATGACCTTGGCCAACCTTCACCCACTCCCCATACATCTGGGAAGCAAGCCCTAGTTGGGATCCCAGCTACTGCTGTGGAGAGACCCCAGCCAGGAGCTCAGCCTGGCAGTTCTGGGCAGAAACCCCTTGCTCTGGGAATAGTGCAGCTCCCACAGCCTCGTAAACGGCGGCGTGACACTTTTGTCACGAGCAAAAGGAAGAAGCGACGTCGTAGCCAGTAGGAAGGGAAGGGCCATCCTGTTCCATCCACCTAGCAGCACCCTAAGGTGGGGGCCCCAGAGTATATTTTACTGCTGCTGCTTCCTAGTGGAGGAGCAGCCCCAGCCCAATGTTGTTTTTGTTCTTGTGCAAGAAGCTGGAGAGCCTGGGGCAGAAGACCAGTCTGGCTAGGTTGCAGGGGCCCCCTTCAGTGGAAAGTAAAGGGAAAGGGAACCAACTTCGGGAAGTTATATGGAAAAATAAAGATTTGTTTTTGGTTGGAAACTGTTCTCTATGTGCTCTTCTGTGTGAACATCTTGGCTGCTACGTAGAACAAAGTCTTACACTAAAGGTAGAGTCTGCCGATTCCCTGCAGTGTCTTTAAGAATCACCTTCTTGACTAGGTCTCTTCCCAAGCCAGAACCTGGCATCGGCAGGTCTTGTCTGGATAACCTGTTATTGTTGGCTTCCTTTTAATATATAGGTGGGGAAAGATGCTTTTTGTATTTGTCAGATCTCAGATCTGATTTCCTGAATTTAATTAATTTTATGTATTTGTGTCAAGATACAGCACCTGGGGTGTGGGATGTGGAGACCCTTTTCCCTTTAAGGGGCCAGACTTGAAGGATTTATATATCCTCAGCCCATGCTGCTGTAGAAGCACCGTGGGGTTGGTGTGACCTGGAGAAGGCTACTTTACTGACACAGGTCTCCCAGTATGGGCGATGGAGTAAACTCTCAGTGGGACTGTTAAATATGGAATGGCAGTAAGCTATATTTTCATCTCTTTAATGAGGACAGAGCATGAGGGAATGGGAAGAGAAAGAGGTTCATGAAGAAGTCTATTAAAATGTGCACATTTAGTAGGTGGGAACAGGAGGGGAAGATACAAACTTAATGTAAGATTTCCATGAAGGAAATACCCCAGTCCATTTGTGAGTGGGAATTCAGGTATGGCCAAGTTCAATCTTTAGAGTTTAGAAATCCCAATGGAAATCTGGCAACCAACCATTCATCTCTTTCCTTCACAACTAATGATTCCACCCATGGGACCGAGCTTCTTCTTTTTTTTTTTTTAATAGATATATATTTATATTTATATATAAAATAGTCTTTTACAAAAAAAACCCCACCAAACAAAAAATTAAAATAAACTTAAAAAACAAACAATGATAACCAAAAAAAAAAAACAAAAACAAAAACAAAAAACAAAAAACCAAACAGGAGCAGAGATGGGGTTGAGGCGTAGGGAGGGCCTCTGGCCTGTCCTGAGAGCAGGGCTGGATTCGAGCTGAGGAAGGAGTGGGAGGCTGGGGTGCTCAGTCATCCTTCTGCTTGGGGGCTTGCACAGTCCCATTGGCCAGGGCCGTGGGGCTGCTTGGGGACGAGGCCTCTGGCATCTGGGAGGTGCTTCGAGGCTTGTGTGGGGGGCGTAGGTAGGTACTGAAAAGCTTTCCGTACAGAGGGTCGTGGAGGGAGAAGTTCTGGAACTCATCTGGACAGGGCGAGTGGGAAACAGAAACGTATAATCACCTAAGCGCGAGAAGAGGACACCTCTTCCTTCTCTTGGCTTAGAACCGGTAACCCCCCAGTCCCTCTAATCTGTTGGCCTTCTCACATGCAGCTTTGCTTCCCTTTTCCTCACTTGCCTATTTCCCGCCCACCTCGCCTCTCAGAGGTTCTGGTGGTACCCCAGTGCCTCTGCAGGGTAAGAGAAGGCAGTGACTTACGGAGGGAGAGGCCTTGGCTGCATCCAGGCTGGCACAGCTCGGCATGCAAAGTCGTGGCAGCAGGGCGGGGCGAACCCAGCAGCAGGTGCAGGATGGTGCTGAAGCCATCTTTGTACAGCAGGCGGCCAGGTCCTTCCGCCTGCTCTTCAGCAAAGAGCTTGGGGCAGAAAGAGATGCTTGTAAAGTTCTCTCCTCCAGACATTGCCTCCTGCTGCCCGGAAAGCCTACGCGATGGGCTCCCCTTCTTCCAAGAGTTCTACATATAAGCCCCTCGTGGACCTCTAGTGCCCTTTCTTTCAGGGTAACTGTAAAATGTCTAGCTTCTGCCTTCTGCCCGGCTAGGCCTCAGTAGGAGATACCGCAGATAGGCAGTTTTAGGTAGTGTGGCACTCCCAGGGCACTGACCACGCATTATCTAAAAGCTGAGAACAGTGTAATATACCACCCTCCTGGGATGGAACTGTGGGGTAAACGGTATCAGCAGTTGTCCCACAGTCCCTCAAAGGTACCTACCTCAAAGGCCAGGCGAATCAGCTCCTCCAAGCTCCTGCCCCCATCCAGGGCTGCCAGTGCGAGGGCCACATTTCGGAAGTCCACCAAACCCTTGGCATCCTGGAGGGCGAAAAAGCAGAGCAACGCGGGGACCATACATCTTCCTCCTGCCCTCTGGCCTTTGGTTTCTCTTCACCAGGCTTGGAAATGAGGGTTGTGGCCACTCTGCTCAGAACTGAGCACCACACTCCTCAGGACTCCTGAAGTTCTCAGGCTGTAAGCTTCCTTAGGGACCCCTTACCGCACAAAGTCATCTAGTAACAAAGCCCCCCCGGACAGAGATCTAGGAAGGGCAGGGAATCCCCCAGGAATTCTAAAGTTACCACCCATTCTGATAGACCACAGGAGAGCAATCCTGGTTTCCAAGCCAGACAAACTGGTTTTCCTCTGACTCAGCCTACGTGGGAGAACTGGTCCAACAAATTGAAAGGGGGCCCCTGGCCTAATTTTTTTAAACCAAAAATTCAAACAGAATAGATGCTATGCCACGTCTATGGGGGGACATGGCTGAGATGGGGACAGTCTTCTCCAGTCTAAGAAATCTACACATGCTCATACTTAACATTTTTAATATTTTTATAATCGAGACAATGTCTGACAATGTCTAACTATAGAACCTAGACTGGCCTTACGTATGATCCTTTTGCCTCTGTCTTCTGAGTGATGAGGATGTTGAGACTCATAGTCTGTGTCTATGCCCTTTCAGAGGCTTGGGGTATAGCTAAAGTATAAGGCCACCTGCCTAGCAGAAAAACCTGAGTCTATTCTTAGCACTTAAAAAGAAAACACAAATTAGAATTGTAATGTGAAAGGATACTTGACTATATTTCTGGAAATAACAGTTTGCCTAAATTCTTGAGTTAGTTCAGGAATCCTCTAGGAAGGCTACAGGATATTGGAAAAGAACCTGCTTCTGTACTGCAGCAATTGTGGTCTCAAATTCTCAACTGTTTAGTTAGTTTTTTCTCTACCTTCTCCTTCCACCTAACTTTTTTTTTTTTTTTTTGGCTTTTCAAGACAGGGTTTCTCTGTGTAGTTCTGGTGCCTGTCCTGGAGCTTGCTCTGTAGACCAGGCTGGCCTCGAACTCAGAGGTCTGCCTGGCTCTGCTTCCCAAGTGCTGGGATTAAAGGCGTGCGCCACTGCTACCTGGCCACCTAACTCTTCATGGCCCTTCTGTGAAGGTCTCCACCCAGTGTCCTTCGTGGTCATGATTCCCCATCTCTGCCAATCTCTAGAGCGGCTCCAGGTTCTAGACTTCCCTGATGGAGCCTGTCATTCGTTCTTCCTTCTATGACTACAGCACTGTTCCCTCTATGTACTGGATACTCTGGGGGAAAAAAAAAAAACTGTCCCAGTACATCTTGTAGCCGGCCATTTTCGAGGGTTATTAGACTATGCAGAACAGACTTGCAATCGAGCCAGCAAACTAGAATTACAATTTGACAGGATACTTGGTTCTATTTCTGGAAACACAGTTTGCCAAAACCGACATGTTCACTAGAACTTCATCTCTGAATCCCGAGCTTGTTGGCTTGGAGGGCAAGTCATCCATTTTGCCCTGGGTTCTAGCTCCATTACCTCCTGGAAGTAGCTGAAGGCACCAGCCACTGTCTGAGGATCTGAGAGCTGTAGCTGCTGGGCAAATGCCTCTTGGCTGATCATTCGACTCCGGCCTGGCTCTGCCCCTGTGTCCACGCAGCCAGGGGACAGCCTACGATAGAAGGGACAGCAGCGAGCTGACTCCATCCGCCACGCCCAACCTTGCCCCCCAGCACTAGGCTCCCAGCGTGGGCTCAGCGGCTGTCCTCCCACCCTCTGTACGGAGGATCAAATCCAGCACGGCACTTCCTCCTCCGTTTTCCCTTTGGAACTTTCTCTATCTGGGGCACACTGCTCAGACCCTCACCTTCAAGGGAACTTACCCAGCCTTCTGTAGCACCTTTCCTAGTTCCCAGAGCCGTGGCTCCAATGCTACCTTCAGCTGGCCCACCACAATCACAGGTAAGCTCCCTACAAACTCACATTCGGTGGCTGGAATGCCCAGGGCCCTGCAGGACAAAGAGGGATGGAGATCAAGGGGGAAGGTAGTGCAAGAAACTGCCGGGGTTCCAGTGCACCCGGTCTGACGGAAATGGTCCGTCTCCATCTTTTCTCCCCCTTGCCTCAGCTGTCTGCCGCACGGCCCTTCCCCACTATCCCTTATCTTGGCCTCAAAACCTCCTGCCCCTTCTGTGGTTCCTCTGCTCTGCATAACTGCTCCAGGAAATACTTTGTGGAATACCAGGAAATACTTGTAATACTCACTGTGCCATGACTCTCTGCACATTGTTGGCATAAAGGGTGGGGTCCTTACTCTCCTCAGGGCTGGGCTGATAGACCGGCAGGAACTGAAACACAGACACAGCTCTCATCAGGACCTGGAAACAAGGGACGGGCACTGCTACTCTATTCCCCGCTCCCCACTAAGGGGGCGGCAGCGGGGCGCCGCCGCGGTCATACCTCTACGTCCACGATGCTGCAGGGCTGAGAGGCTGTGAGCCAGAGAACTTTGAGTCTAAGGGAAGAGAGAGGGGTGTTTACCACTCTAACTGTGATGAGCAAGGCAGTGGGATAGTCTGTGATATGAAAAGTGGGGACCCCTAGCTCCAGTTAACTGGGAGACCATGAGAAGGGCCAGAAGGGTGATGGGGAGAGAGACAAAAGCTGCAGGAACACACCAGGGGGAAAGCTGCAGGCAAGGGGGAGTCTGGGTACCAGGGAGAAGGGAAGAGGCATGTCTAGTGATGTGGGTTCTCCAGAAAAGACCACTGAGTGAGGACACCCCCCCCCCCCCCGGCCGCCAAGAACCCCACAAACAAGAAACAAACTCAGGACAGCAAATAAGAAGGAACTGTCATCACAGTAAGAGTGAGGGGGGTGGGTGGGGGGAGGCTAGAAGTACTGCCAAGTTACAAAGGGAGGTCAGAGGACAATCTCCTCTAGAGATTGGACCAGGGATGCTCTGATGGACCGGACCCCACACCCTTACCCCCACAACGCTAGAACTCACACGCCAGGGCCCCTCCATGCCCAGCTGGTGGTGTCCTGTGGGAAAAGCAGAGGGAGGGGCAGGTTACTTTTCTTTCTGGAAACCACCTTTAGCAGAGACGACGACCCCCACCCCCACCCCCACCCCCCGCCCTGCCCACGTGCATACTGTTTTCCCTGGGTTCCCTTTAGGAAGGACTCATGCTCCCTGCTCCCACCCTTCTTCCGCTGAGACTCACCAGACTGTTGGGGTACCGGATGAGGACAGGCTGCACGGGCACCCCTGCGATGAAGGCTCCTGAATCCCATTTCCACCCCACCCACCCACCCCGCAAGGCAGAAGTTAGTACACGGATGTAGCAACATGGCATGAGAGTCTGGGACACGACCCGTGGCTTTGCTTTACTGATAACTTTTCTCTGCGTCTCACCTTGTCAGCGTCAGGTAAGAGGCTTCCCGTCGCCACCACCCCTTCCCCTCTCCGCTACTCCTCAGTTACTCCTCCCCCAGAGCTGGGGCTCCTTCTCCTCCACCACCTTATCTATCGCCCACTAGCGTTTTACTCACCTGCTTTGAACTTCAGCAAAGCCTTCTTGTTAGAACAGGTGCCTTCAGGAAAAAACAGTACCTGGGTGGAAAAAAACCACAAAAACAGAAACCCCACAGCGCGGAGTGAGGTGGGAAGCAAAGAGCGACCGCTCAAGACACACAGGACAAAGAGAGGGGTCCTGAGACCCTTACCCACCTGAGGCCACTTGCCTCCTGAGGTGGCCCGCCTCCGCACCTCCTCCACCACTCTCCGGCGAGAGGCTGGGTCATGACGGGATACCAGGATGGCTTGATTGAACCGAAGAAGGGCTGGGTCGGGAAGAAGGTTACAAGGAGGAGTCACTAGGTTCTGACCCTGAGGCACTGACATCTGGCAGCCTCTATTTCCTCAACAGTACACGGTATTTCAACAATCCATTTATTGCTACCATCTATTTATTGTAGGCTGTCTTTCTAGTACCTTGTCTCTGGCCCCAGCCTTGAAGTCTGAGATCAGCTGATAAACGGTGTTGATTTGCATTTCATCGGCCCATTGTAGCATGAATCTTAAAAGTTCTTATTAATAAAGTCAAACCTGAGGCGAGTTATTGGGGTCCATGCTGGTAGATCAGAGAGACAGAACAAGCCACTGCTCAAAAGCCTGAATGCTTAACCAGCCAAAATCTTAACCAGCCAAATGCTTCTAGTTTCTGGTCCTCACGCCTTATATATATCTTTCTGCTTTCTACCACCACTCCCTGGGATTAAAGGCTGGCTTTCTGGGATTAAAGGCGTGTGTCACCATGCCTGGCTGTTTCCAATGTGGCCTTGAACTCACAGAGATCCAGAGGGATTTCTATCTCTGGAATGCTAGGATTAAAGGTGTGAGTGCCACCATTTTCTAGCCTTTGTATCTAGTGGCTGTCTGTTCTCTGACCCCACATAAATTTATTAGAGTACACAATATTTTGGGGAACACAATACCACCACAGCCCATCGTCAATAACCCTCCTAACTTTCCTCTCTAGCATTTCCATGTCTTGACTTTTGGGGTCTAGAGCTGTCATCCTCCCCTCTACCTCTTGAATTCTCTCACCTCCAATGACAGGCACAGAAAGATTCTCTGCTCGGGACACAACCTTGGGCAGGTCACAGGGTAGCAGAACAATTGGGTCAAAGAAAGTTGAGTGGGGAGCAGCAACCAGGACCGGGGCTTCCAGGCGAGAGGCCCTCTGTCCCCGAACACGGATCCGGAGGAAGCCAAGCAGGAAAAAGAGCAGGCGGCTCAGACCAAGAACCCCATTGTGGCACACAGTCCTGTCAGGGTTAAGGCTGGGGATCAGTGGAGGAGGGAGTTCCGGTCCTTAGTCAACTCTGTCCCCCCTCCAGGCACCTGGGACAGAAGGAAACACCTCTTCCCCCCTTAAAGCATGTTGGCCATAGAGTTGAAGTATTTGGGACATGACGCTGAGGGGTGAGGTTCTAAGGACCAGATCTGGGGTTGGTTGATAGCTCATGTAACAGACAGACTCCGAGCCCCACCCCCCACCCCCGGGGGGGGGGGGTGGTGAGCACAGCACAGAACAGGGGTGAGAGAAGTAGGGTCTTAGGAGTTGGGTCTCACTTACTTCCTCCACCCAGTAACTGGTTCCTGAAGCTGCTCTTCAGTGAGACCTGCTACTTGGAGCCATGCAAAGGGCCAGAGGAGAAAGAGGACGATAAAGGCTAGAAGCACTCGGATTGGGGCCAGCAGTACCCCCAGGAGGCAGAACTGCAGAAGGGCAGGAGAAAATATCCCTTAGGGCCGGGAAAGGCTCATTCCACAGCGTCCATCTCCTACAAGGACTGACCCGGGGGCAAAGAGTTAACACCTTGCAGGTATTAGGGTAGAGGCGTGGGGATCCGAGTGGGATGAAGAAGACACTAGTGAGGCCAGGAGGGTAAAAGATTAATACCACTAGGTGCCGGATAGCCTCGCTCTCAGCTGATTCCCACTCCACCCACAAAGGTTAATGTCATAAAATGCATCTAGTACTTGGAATGGCTGTTAAGAGGATTTAATGAGAGAATGCAGTGAAGGTGTCCAGCTCTGTGTTTGATGTAGGTTAGAGACAGGTCCTCTTTCCCAACATCCCATTCCATAAATAGCTCCTATGCCAAACAAACCCGGTGCGGGGCTCTTTCCACACTTTGGGCCCCAGGAGAAGATGGTTGGAAACAGAGATCCACTTTTCAAGCCTCAGGTCAATCAATCCCTAGTACTGCAGAACAGCAATCCTTAGGTAACGCTCAGCCCTATTCCGCAAGGTAAGGGTTGCCAAGAGCCAGGGTGACTCCAGAGGCTTCTCCTTAGGATGGAGCAGGTAAATAAACCTAGCCCCCGCCCCCCGGGGCCGGCCTCAGGGGAGGTGATCACAACAGAAACCTTGGACACTTCCTTCCAACATCACCTCCTGCCTACCCTAGGGTGGTGCGTCCCTCTACTTCCTGTAGCCAACCCCCCTCCCAGCCTCCCTGCCCCCACCAGTAGGTGCTGCAGTGAGGGTGTATGGGGGGTGGTGGTAGCGGAAAGAGGAGGTGCTGGAAGGGCACAAGGACGCAGTCTCCGGGTCCAAACCGTTTAAGTCGAAGCCCGGAGAATCGCTGAGCACGCCCCTGCCCCCACCCCGGGCTTTCCGTAGCCTCCAGCTCCATCCCAGCCCGTCAACCTCCGAGGGATGTAATCCGCATTCCCCAGTGTCCTCCATCTCTCCTATCCTTGGGTCCCCTTCAATCCTTCCTCTTCACCCACTCGTTTCTTCCACACTTCTGAGCCTGTCTATCGCCTAAGCTCGACTCCTCACCAGGGCTCCTCCCCCACCTCCGGTCGCCCCCACGTGCGCACCCCCGGACTCCCTCTCCAAAAGCTTCTTAGCTGCCTCCTCTCCCATCCCCGTACCCATCTCAACCTCGGATCGTCCACACCGGGTCTCCCTATCCCAACCAGTCCCCCGCACGCCCCCTGCCCACACCTTACCTTAACCCTCTGGAGGCCGGAGAGGTGTAACTCATGCACGAACGGGTTTGGGGGCGCTGAGGGCCCGGAGGTGGGATCGAGGGGGGCCCAGGCCCCAGGACTTCCTTGGCTCATGATGGGAGAAGGTGGAGCGAGGGCCGCGGCCCCCCCGCCCCCGGCCCGGGCCCCGCTCCCGGTCCCGGTCCGGCTCTGCAGAGCAGCTCGGCTCGTGCGGCGGCGGCAGCGGCGGCGCTCTGGTCCCAGCCCCGCCTGGTGCCGGCCGAGGGGCGGGGAGCCGCGGCGCCGCCCGGGCCGCTCGCGTTGTCAGGGCGCCGGCCGCGGGGCGGAGCTTGCGGCGCCCGGGCGTCCCCGCTCACCCGCGTTCTCGGCCGGCCCTCGTGCCATTCGGAGCGCGGCGCCCCGAAGGACCTGGCTGTCCCTTTCCGGGGGTCACGGGCTGGAAGCCGGGCGAGGACGTGGGCGCGCAGCCGAGCGCCCCGGTCACCTTCCGGACGCCGCGGCCACCCTGAGGGCGCGGGCGGCGTGGAGCCCTGGTCGGGGCAGGGTGCCGAAGCCCGCGGCTGCGGCAGGAGGCTGGGCCCCCTCTCCCCGCTGCTCCCCCGTCCCAATTTCTCCATCTCCCCGGCGGACCACCTCTTTTCCTCCCCGGCCGGCGCGCCGCCATGGCGGAGCTCGCGCCCTCTGGCGGCCGAACTGCGCGTCGCGGCTCTCCGCGTCCGCGCGTGCCGGGCTGCGCTGCGTGGGCCACCGTCCCCCGCGCGCCCGCATCCCTCGAGGCTTAGCGGATGCACGTCGTCCCTCCCCCCCCCCCCAGTCCCGCAAAGCCCGGCTGGAGACCGATCACTCTCTCAGCTTCTATATTGTTCTCCCTCTGGAATATGGAAGGCACCTAAATGCCTTGTCCCCTGCAAACCCCTAAAGCCTCCCCAAACACACTGTACAGCGGCTTAACTGATGGATTGCCAGAGAACTGAATGGACTCTGAAACCCATAGCTGAAAACATTATCAAAAATATAGTGCACGGGGAGAAGGAATTAAGGGCTTTGCCTGTGAAAGTAATCCGGGTTTAGTTCACCTTGTCTCCCGTCTGCCTACGGAAAGGTAAAAACTGAATGGTTGTTGGAAGCAAGAAAATCAAGAGGGGAAACTTCAGAATTAAGGATGTTTGCCCCCAACGCCTCCTTGAGTTGTGAGTTCACTCCAGGATATATTCTGAGGCCAGGATAGGGTGATGAGGGCTCACAAGTTCTGTTGATAACAAAGAAAATAAAACATGGGATTCCCAGCACAAACCCACAGATATTTCCTGAACCTCAACAAAAACAGAATAGGACATACTAGTTTCCTACATTCTCACCAGAAAAGAGAGAGCACAACTTGACTGATTTCCCTTGCCTTGGTTTCAGAGTGCCAGAGTTCGTGCGTGCGTGCGTGTGTGTGTGTGTGTGTGTGTGTGTGTGTGTGTGTGCATGAGTGCGCGTGTGTGCGTGTGCGTGGTCATAGGACAACTTGCAGCAATTTTCTCTATTTCCACTTTTTGGGTCTCAGGAATCAAACTCAGGTTATGGGACTTGGCAGCAGTGGCAAGCAGCTTTACCGGATGAGTCATCTTACAGACCTCCTTTGGGACTTTTAAGAAATAAGGCTCAGGGGATGGGAGAGAGAGAAAGGACATTGAAAGGGGTACTAGGTACAAGCCAGAAGTCACTCCTGTCTAGAATCTACCTCAGTCCCCCATAACTTTCTCTCATACCACTGACTGTATCCACAAGGAAAGGAACGGCTGGCAGTGTCCCGGAAATAAAATCCTCCTTAGGATTTGCTTCTGCCCTATCTGAAAGTCAGTGTGTCTCCCCTCTTTTATCTAAATATGCTGAAGTCCTAGTCCCCAGGTGGTGGTTACTTGGAGGTTAGACCTTTGGGAAATGTGTCTCCTTGTTGTGGTAAAACACCGGACAGAAGCCGTCTAAGAAAGGAAGGAGTACTGTGACTCACAGTGAGGGTTACCGTCCATCACTTCAGGAAAGGCAAGGAGCGGGAGGGTGGGGTGGCTGGTCACATTGCACCTGCAGGTTCAATGAGGCAGAGACACAAATGCTAATGCTCAGCTCATTTTGAATCCCTTTTAATCCATGGACCCCAGCCTATGGAATGCTGCCACCTACATTCTTGGCGTGTCTTAGCGAACCTTTCTTCCCTTAAACCTTTCTGGAAACACCCTTAGAGACTCGCCCAGAGCTGTGTCTCTATGATGATTTTAAATCCCCTCAAATTGACTGAGAGGCCTAACCATCACCGGGCAAGACCCTTGTGATCACAACAGTACCCTTGAAAGGAGAGGAAGAGAGAGTGACAGGACCAAGTAGACACCATAACAGGCTGTCAGTCTTCTCTCAGAGACCAGGCCTCAATTTCAGTTTCCTGAGACTTGAGCAAACAGTTTCTGGGAGGGCCATATACAAAAGACATAGTCCTTGCAGTAGCTCCCTTTCTGCACGTACTCTGATCGCTGAAGATTCAGCCCGTTGTTTACTGTCTGGGACCCCTCATCAACTTAGAACTATGTACATGGATCAAGGTCAGATCCCCTTGATCACTGAGTCAACTCCCACAGTCAGTACGTGCAAGGCCAGCCAGCCTCCATGGCAGCTCAAGGACAGAGCCTGGGACTTGTCCAGGCTTGCCCACAAATGATAACTGTGACCCCCTCAACCAGTAAATTCAAAGGTTTCACACCCTCACCCAATCATATGATGTCAAGGCTTGTACCACCCTGTTTGCAGTTTTTCCATTAAAAAACCCCTCACCCTGAGAGCTCAGGGCCATCCTCCTCTACCTGCTGTGTCAGAGTGTTGGACACAGACCAAGCCCCGGGCTTGCTTGTTATCAAAAAACACCTTTGTGTTTTGCATCAGATATCGGCTCTGTGGTGGCCTTGCTTGGGGGTCTTGAGATGTGGCCACAACAAGAGATTGTGCCTGCTGAAATCCCCTGGGCAGAAAAGGTTATATAAGACACAGCCAGACCCCCCCCCCCCCCAGTCTACAAGCCAAGAAGCTGACCCGGCCTGCACATCAAGTTTGTGGGCACCTTTATCTTGGAATTCCCAGGCTCTGGAACCGTAAGAGTTGTTTGCTGTTTAAGACACCTAATCTATTACACTCTGTTGCAGTAGTTCATGAAGACTAAGACTTTTTTTTTTTTTTTTTGAGAGAGAGAGAGAGAGAGAGAGAATGAGAATATGTCTGTGTGTAGTCCACACTGGTCTTGAACTTGAGATCCTATTGCGTCAGTTCCCAAGTCCTGGGATTTCAGCTGTGTGTCATCATCACATCTGGTCTCAAACAGTCTTTTAAAGTTAATCTTCAAGAAGATTCTATTGCTTTCTTTCATGGAGTATTAAAAGAAGGCAGGTTTTTTTTTTTTTTAAATAGCACATGTGTTCCAAAATAGTTTCACTCTTTTTATAATCTCATATTTTAGTTTAAGATGCTTCATAAATACATAAACAACATTTGATTTTTATGCCCTTATTTATTGTTGTAGTATTTTTTTTTTTGAGACAGGGTTTCTCTGTGTAGTGTTGCTAACTGTCCTGGATCTCACTCTGTAGACCAGGCTGGCCTCAAACTCACAGAGATCCGCCTGCCTCTGCCTCCCTAGTGCTGGGATTAAAGACATATGCCACCACCAGTTCAAACTCTTTTTCTTTTTTTTAAAAAAATATTTATTTATTTTAATTTTATGTACAATGGTGTTTTGCCTGCATGTGGGTGTCAGGTCCCCTGGAACTGGAGTTACAGACAGTTGTGAGCTGTCATATGGGTTCTGGGAGTTTAACCCAGGTCCTCTGGAAGAGCAGTCAGTGCTCTTAACCACCAAGGCATCTCTCCAGCCCCTCAAACCCTTTTTTCTTAAAGTATGATTTTTAGTTAGCTTATAAAGTAGTAGGTTTCTATATGACTCCTTTCATACATCCTTAGTTTTAATCCTTCCCTTCCCTGCATGTTTCCCCCTACCTCTTGTCTGCATTCCTATCTAATCTTACTGAAAGTTCAGAGAAAAGGGAAGAAAGACAAACAAGAGAATTTGTGTTTCACGACAGCTCAGGCCTTTATTTTGGGGGCTCCCTCCCTGAAGAGCGGGAGTCTGTAAGAATCAAAGCCTGCTGTCAACTTACAAGCTGTCCCACAGATGGCCATTCCTAGAAGTAACCAGCTCGTCAGTGAAAGAGTATTAGATAGTTGATATGTATCTTTCCTGACTGGTTATTACTTGGAGTCCATGCATCGGGGCAATAAAGAATCTAGACAAACAAGTTAGTTTACAGCTAGAAACCAAATTGCTGTAGTTACTGGAATTGACGCAGTTCAGCCAAATTGGAAGAGTTTACAAAACGGTGTGGCCCTTCCCAATGCTTTCCGTACCTCGTGGTTCCACCCCTCTGCTTTCAAACCGTATGTGTTTTACTGTTCTCCCTTCAGCCTCTTTTCTCACGGCTTATTTCTTGCTTTCTAGTATCTATAGATACTTTTAATGTTAATATGGTGACCTCTTCATTACCTTCCATGAAACATCTTATTAAGCAATGACTAGAGACGTTATTTTTTACTTCAAGTAGCTATTACAACATTAAAAATCTGAATGAAGAAAGTACTTTTTTATACAGAGATAAAAGCTGAAATACCTGTCTGTGTCTATTTATCTCCCTACCTACGATTTTTTTTATCTTTAGTATTATGTGTGATATTTCAAAATGAAAGAACCCATTAAACAGAAACAGAAGGTCTGGGTTTTTAGCTTAGTGTTAGAACACTTGGCTGGCATGTTGGGAGGAGGAAGGGAAAGATGAGGAAGCAAACAGCATTGTTTAACATGGTGTATTAGCAAGGATTTCTATTTGTCATAAAACACCATGACCAAAAGAAACTTGGGTAGGGAAGGATGTATTTCAACTTACAGTTTCACATCACATTCCATCACTGAGAGAAGTCAGGGCAGGAGCTCAAGCTGGGCATGAACTCAGAGGCAGGAACTGAAGCAGAAGCCACGGAGGACTACTGCTTACAGGCTTACTTCTCATGGCTTGCTTAGCCTGTTTTTTTTTTTTTTTTTTTTTTAATAGCACACAGGACTACCGCCCAGGGTGTTACTGCCCACAGTGATCTGGACTGCCCCACAATAACCATCAATCAAGAAAATGCACTACAGATTTGCTGGTGGCAGCATTTTCTCGATTGAAGTTTCCTCTTCCCAAATGACTCAAAGCTTGTGTCAAGTTGACATGAAACCATAGTACACATGGACTGATGTAATGAAATTTTGAATAGGGGAGAGAACTTGGGCTCAAATGTTAAGAAAAGTAGGAAGAGTGGACATTTGTAACCAAGAAGTTGTGTAGAGGACAGTGGATAGGGCATTACAGAGAGGAAACGTCAGGCTAAGAGGAGTTCTAGCTAAAAAAACTCATGGTGCTAGATAGTTTTATGTCAGCTTGACACAAGCTAAAGTCATCTGAGAGGAGGTTACTTCAGTTAGGAAAATGCATTCGTAAGAGCAGGCTACAGGCAAGCCTGTAGGGCAGTGGTTCTCAACCTTCCCGATGCTGCAACCCTTCAACGGAGTTCCTCATGTTGTGGTGACCCCCCAACCATAAAATTATTTTCATTGCTACTTCATAACTGTAATTTTGCTACTGTTATGAATCCTAGTGTAAATATCTGTGTTTTATGATGATCTTAGGTGACTCCCGCAAAAGGGTCATTTGATGCCCAAAGGGGTTGCAACCCACGCATTGAGAACTGATACTGTAGGGTATTTTCTTAATTAGTCATTTGTGGTGGAGGGCACAGGGCATTGTGGGTGGTACTATCCTTGGACTGGTGGTACTGGAGTCTATAAATAAGCAGGCTGAGCAAGCCATGAGGAACAAGCCAGTAAGCAGCTCCCTTCCATGGCCTCTGTGTCAGCTCCTCCTCCAGGTTCCTGCCCTGTTTGAGTTCCTGCCCTGACTTCCTTCCATGATGAACTGTGATGTGGAAGTGTAAGCCAAATAAACCCTTTCCTCTCCGAGTTATTTTTGTTTCATTGCAGCAATAGAAACCCTAACTAAGGCACTTACCTAAAGGATTCTCGATGATGGCAGGCCACAGTGGAGGAAAGTGAAGTTGATCAGATATCAAGGTTGGGAGAGTACTGCCTTTCCGTAAGTAGTGAAGACCCACAGGCTGCTGTAACTAATTGCAAGGCTGAAGACAGGTCAGTGGCAGGGGCCCATAAAACGAAGAGGTGAACTGAAGACAATAAATGAAATTGACTCCTCTTTCCTGGCCCAAAGCTAACCAAACCAAAAGGTAAGCTGACAATAAAAACAGCTTCTTGTTCTTTCCTAGTTGAAGCAATCTTGTATTTCGAGCCATACAGAGCAACTCTGAGCTAACCACAGTGAGAAATTGCTGTGGATGTCTTTCTGTATGCTGTGAAAATGTGTTGCTCTGATTGATTGATAAATAAAACGCTGATTGGCCAGTAGCCAGGAAGGAAGTATAGTATAGGTGGGATAAAGAGAGGAGAATTCTGGAAAGTGGAAGGCTGAGTCAGGAGATGCTGCCAGCTGCTGCCATGAGAAGCAAATGACCAAAACCACCCACACCACTTCTTGGGAATGTGGGCATCATGTTCTCTAGATTGTTTTCTGTTTTCAATATCTTTGGGATTGCAAATGGATTTTTCTTTGGGCTTCAAGTTCACAAAAAAGACACAGAGACTTATATTAATTATGAAAGCTCAGCCTTAGCTTAGGCTTGTTTCTAACTAGTTCTTATAACTTAAATTAGCTAATATCTTTTAATCTACTTTTTTAATGTGGCCTGGTTACCTTTACTCTGTACTTCCCACCCCACTTCCTGTCTGTCTCCTGGCATTTCCTCTCTTCTTCCCAGTTTCCTCTCTGCCTGGGAATCCTGCCTAGCTAATGGTCATTTAGCTTTTGAAAAAACCAATCAGAGTAACACCTTTTCACAGTGCACAAAAAGATTATTCTGTTTAGTCTCTGTGTGATGGAAAAGTGTAGAGTTTATCTGAAGTCTTGGCTGGATAGTCTGTGAGGCCATCAACTATCAGCTTTGAAGTTGTTCTGGATGTAGAATTTTGAGGAAACTGCAACAGAGTCTTTCTGAGAGTCTGGATCACCTTGGCTACTTGTTTGGTCCTTTTTTTTTTCTGAAAACACATACACTTTTAAAGGTAACATGTATATCTGCATTAACATAAGTATGGAATGTGTGGGATACATAAGTCAGCTAAAGATGATTTTTTTGTTTTATGTTTGAGCAAGTAAAAAGCATCTGTTAACTTTATAAGTCTGTTTGGACTGCATAACCAAACTGTCATGAGGATTCTGTAGCCAACAAGATTTATCATGTCACATCCATTCTCAGCTCTTCTCATGTTGAGGGATCAGCATATACATCACCTGTTCTGTAGTCTTTCTTGGTTTTTTCCTTCATGTCTGCAGCCAAGATCCTCAGGAGGTCTCTTCCAGTCAAATCTCATCTCGATTAACTTTGAAGGAATCCATAGCTTTTCATTTCCTGTGGAAACAAAAGCACAACCTCTCCCCCAGTGCAACATATTCTTGACTTTCATTCTGAAGCAAAGATATCCCTAAAGTATATAGGCTGGTTTAATCCATCAATCCCTCCCATAATCCAATGTCTCTCAGCAGCTGTCATTTTTTTGTTCATTAGCTTTCAAAAACTTCAAAGTCAACAAAGCATCATACAGGATCCAGATGCCCTGTGTATTTTCCATCTCTACATGGCTTTTTTCTTTTATATCACTTTACTCTCTTTTTAAAGACTTCATTATTTTTAAACTATTTTTTCTATGACTGTCTATAACCATTTTCTTTTCTTTCTTCAGTATCTAAGCACATTTATTTTATTTTTTTATTAAGAAAAAATTTCCATTCATTTTACACACCAATCAAAGATCCCCCTATCCCTCCTCCCACCTCCCCAGCTCCCCCCTTCCAACCCACCCTCCACTTCCGCCCACAAGAAGACAAGACCTCCCATAGGGAGGCACATCCAGTAGAGGCAAGTCCAAACCCCTCTTCCTACCTCAAGGCTGTGTGAGGTGTCCCATCATAGGTAGTGGGCTCCAAAAAGCCCACTCATGCACCAGGGATGGATTCTGATCCTAAAGCCAGCCTCCCCCACTCAAGCAGATCAAGCTACACAATTGTTTTACCATGCAGAGGGCCTAGCCCAGTCCCATGCAGGCTCCACATCCATTGATCCAACTTTCATGAGTTCCCACTAGTTTGGTTTGGTCATCTCTGCAGGTTTCCCCATCATGAACCTGATGCCCTTGCTCATAGAATCCCTCTTCTCTCTCTTTGACTGGACTCCTGGAGCTCTGTCTGGTGTTTGGCTGTGGATCTTTGCATCTGCTTCCATCAGTCACTGGAGGTAAGCTCTGTGGTGACAGGGTATTCACCAATCTGATCACTGGGGTAAGCCAGTTCAGTTCAGGAACCCTCTCCACTATTTCTTGTAGTCCAAGCTGGGGTCATCCTTGGGGATGACCTGGAAACTTCCTTAGCACCCGGTTTCTCTCTATCCCCATGATGTCTCCCTCAATCATGGTATCTCTTTTATTGCTTTCCCACTCCATCCCTGTTCCAGCTTGACCATCTCATTCCTTTATGTTCTCATTCCTTATCCCCTACACTCCATTACCCACCCCTCATCCCCAGTTTACTCATGGAGATCTCATCTATTTCCCCTTCCCAGGGTGATCCATGCATCCCTTTTTGGGTCTTCCTTGTTAGCCAGCTTTTTTGGAGTTGTGGTTGTAGTCTGGTTATCCTTTGCTTTACATCTAGTATCCACTTATGAGTGAGTACATACCATGTTTGTCCTTCTGAGTCTGGATTACCTCACTCAGGATGCTATTTTCTAGTTCCATCCATTTGCCTGCAAATTTCATGATGTCATTGTTTTTCTCTGCTGAGTAGTACTCCATTGTGTGTACGTACCACATTTTCTTTATCCATCCATTCTTCAGTTGAGGGGCATCTAGGTTGTTTCCACCTTCTGGCTATTATGAATAATGCTGCTATGAACATAGTTGAGCATGTGTCCTTGTGGTATGATTGAGCATTCCTTGGATATATGGCCAAGGGTGGTATAGCTGGGTCTTGAGAAAGACTAAGCACATTTTAAAGCATACTATATCTGCTCTGAACTGTAAGCCAGCCCCGATTAAATGTTTTCCTTTGTAAGAGTTGCTGTGGTCATGGTGTCTCTTCACAGTAATAAAACCCTAACTAAGACAGAGTCCATGAGCACCATGGTGCAAAGCAGGTAGGTAGGCATGGCACTGGAGCGGTAGTTGAGAGCTCACTTCTGAGACACAATTTTTAAGAGGCAGAGAGAGCACACTGGGAATGGCTTGGGCTTTTTGAAACCTCAAAGCCCACTCCCAGCAACAAACCTCCTCCAACAAAGCCACACCTTCTAATCTTCTCAATACTTCCACCAACTGGGAAACTAAGTATTTAAACAAGCCTAAGAGAGCCATTCTAATTTCAACTGCCACATTATTGCTACTCAGATTCTGACACTGTGGGAAGACACAAACATGTCTGTCTGTGCTGCTGACACAGTACATTCATGAAACCTGCATGGTTTCTTTTTGTTTCTGATTCTGATAACTTGTCCTCAAGTTCCCGTCTGTGTCTGTTTCTAAATTCTTTCATCTGTTAGACCAAGAGCTTTCAAATAAAGCTCTGTGCCTCCAGTGACAGAGAGAATCTGTCACTATTTTTAGACAGAGATTCTATTTGATGCAAAAAGTCCCTCACCACATTAGTTTTCTACCACTGTATACTAAATTGTCATATAATTGGTGGCTCAAAATTGTTAAGTTTCAAAGAAGCTCATGACAGGTCTCACTCAGTACCTGTGGCTCCTCCAGCATTTCTAACACCTCCTCCTCCCCTAAACCTCTCTTTCCCAGGGGCTGGGTTTCTGCCTCCCTTTCCCCAACCCGATCCCTATGTAACTCAGCCATTTTGGCTACACTTTGGTTTCTTGGCCTAGAGAGCGATGGCTCCTCTATCCTCTATGATCTGATTTAGTCTGCCGGCCATGTTCAGCCCGGACTCTTCCCTCTGCCTCCTTTCTTCCTTATATCTACAATAAAAATCTTTTTCATACTTTAGGAGTAGTCTTGTCCCCCTCTTTTTATTTCATTTTTTTTCAAAAATACTTTAAAAATACATTTTTTGAATTTTATGTATAACAGTGTTTTGCCTGCATTCATGAAATGTGTACTACTTGTGTGCATTGCCTGAAGAGGCCAGAAGAGGGCATCAGATCTCCTGGAACTGGAGTTAAGAGATGGTTGTGAGCTACCATGTAGTTGATGGGAACTGAACCTGGTGCAATTTCTCTAACCTCATCAAAGTGATACCCTTTTATTGTTACAGTTTCTGCAGAACAGAAGTCTAGACATCCTTAGTTAGGTCCTCTGTTCAGGTTGAATCACGGTGTTAGCCAAACCATCTGGTTCTCATCTGGTGGCTTGACTAGGTGCCAATCTGCTTTCCAAACCCTCAGTTACTGGCAGATTTTATCTCCTATAGGCTATAGAATTCATGGCAGTCTGTTTGTTTGTTTGTTTGTTGTTGTTTGCTTTGTTTTTTTTTTGTTTTGTTTTTTGAGACAGTTGTAGCAGGAATCTTAAAAGTACTTATTGATTAATCAAACCCGAGGCCAGTTATTGGGGTGAATACTGGAAGGTCAGAGAGACAGAACAAGCCACAGCTAACCTCACCTGGTCAACTTCTCAGCTGGTCTTGTTTCCTCCAACTGGAAGCTTCTGTGTCCTCATCCCAATGGCTCTCAGCTGAACTGCTGCTGGAAAGCCTGAAGCTTAACCAGCCACATGCTTAACCAGCCAAAAGCTTCTAGTTTCTGGTCCTCACGCCTTATATATCTTTTTGCTTTCTACCACCACTCCCTGGGATTAAAGGCTGGCTTTCTGGGATTAAAGGTGAGTGTCACCATGCTTGGCTATTTCCAATGTGGCCTTGAACTCACAGAGATCCAGAGGGATTTCTATCTCTGGAATGCTAGGATTAAAGGTGTGAGTACCACCATTTTCTAGCCTTTGTATCTAGTGGCTGTCTGTTCTCTGACCCCAGATAAATTTATTAGAGTACACAATATTTTGGGGAACACAATACTACCACATTTCCTCTCTTTTTGTCTAAAATTAAAAAAGCTTATAACTAATACAAGAAAAACTATCTTCAATAAGTATATGCAATATACAGTCAAGATTGCATTAACAATGTCTAGTCCATTAACATTTGACAGATCCAGATAAAAACTCCATTATATATATTAACAATGTCCAGTCCAGTAACATCTGATAAACTCAGACCAAAAAATTTTCATTACTTAACTTATTTAAAACAAGTAGTTCCTTTTTAAAAGTAGATTCCATAATCTCCCTTTTTATCTTTTTTTTTTTTTTTTTTTTTTTGGTTTTTTTTCGAGACAGGGTTTCTCTGTGTAGCTTTGCGCCTTTCCTGGAACTCACTTGGTAGCCCAGGCTGGCCTCGAACTCACAGAGATCCGCCTGGCTCTGCCTCCCGAGTGCTGGGATTAAAGGCGTGCGCCACCACCGCCCGGCGTCCCTTTTTATCTTATCATATCCATATTCTCTTTTTTCTTTTCATAATACATTCAGTAGTCTACCTTTTGTCATTTTTATATCTTCCCCTTTTTCTTCATTGTAGACTCAGTGATCTACCTATTTATCCTATTATTTCTTTATCTTTTTTCTCAGAGTAGATTCAATGATCTATCTCATATCTTATTCTCTTTTTCTTTTTGCTTTCTAGAGGTGAAGATATCTTTAGGGAATCTTGAAAAGAAAATTTTTGGGTTAATCGTCAAGTCCTGTATCATTTGTCCATTCTTTGCATAAAAGGAAAGTTCAGGGGATGTTTCAAGTCCTTGTTCGAGTAGTCTGTCAGGCTGTATCATCTCAGCTAGTCCTCTCGAAATTGTCCTGACCAATTTGTAGTCCAAAGTCGATTTTTCCATGGTGTTAATCGGCTTAATGGCTTTATCATAGTCCATGTGGAATCATCATTGTAGGATTCTGTCATCTTTTCAAAGATTTCAAAGTCACTGTTAGGCGTGGTCATGGTTTCCTGCAGACTTTTTTTTTGTCTCCTCTGTGGTTTGGAGCAATCACAGTCTGATAAATGTCTGTCTCTCGGAACCATGAACATTCTTCCCTAGAACAAAAAATCTTCACAACAATTTCTCCCTACCAAAATTTGTCTTGCCAAAATTTTCCAAACTGACCTTTGCTGATGCTTTCTTGTAACACGATGGTCCTGGCAATTCTTCTCTGAACCAGCAGCAGTAAACCCTTCGTCCCTGGTAGCAGCATCACCGCAGTCACCAACATGATGAGAAGGAGCTGGCAACGTGGAGCAGTAGCCACTGCTTCCATGGTCCCACCACTGTTTGTGGTTCATTCCGGGCCAAAGCTTCTCCCAAGCCTCCTAGGCCGGCCTCAAACTCAGGATCCTCCTGCCTCTGTCTCCTTCAGCAAATCCTACCGACGTGCACCACCACAACCAGCTGAGTGTAACGTGGGCCTGAGCTGGGGCTCACAAGGCCACAGGCAAACAGCTTTTTCATGAATTCGTAACACGAACGTTGGGCGCCAGATGTAGATGTAACTAACCGTCTTATTAAATAAGAAACACAGAAACAATGTAAAAGAGAAAGCCGAGAGGTCAGAGCTCAGAGCTAAAATCTCACCCTTCCGCCTGCGGTGTCCCAGCTTCCCGAAAGAGACCTATTTCCTGTCTGTTCGTCTATTTATAGTATTTTGTTCTGCCTTCTCATTGGTTGTAAACCCAAACACGTGACTGCCTCGTCACTGTCTGAATGTACAGGCCCCTAGGTCTTAAAGGCATATGTCTCCAATGCTGGCTGTATCCCTGAACACACAGAGATCTATGGGATTAAAGGCGTGTGCCACCACCGCCACACTCTTGCTATGGCTCTAATAGCTCTGACCCCCGGGCAACTTTATTTATTAACATACATTCAAAATCACATTTCAGTACAATTAGATTACCACCACAGACAGTGTTTCTCCGTGTAGCAGCCCTGGTTGTCCTGGAACTCAGTTTGTAGACCAGGCTGGCCTTGAACTCACAAAGATCTGCCTGCCTCTGCCTTCTGAGTGCTGGGATTAAAGGCGTGTGCCACTAGGCCCAGCTGGTAGTTTGCTGTCCCTGGCTGCTTCATCTCTAATTCCATTTTAAGGATTATGTCAGGTTAATTCAGTACAATATTTCTTTCTATTAAATGCAAGGTCAGCTAATCTAGGGACCCTATTAACATTTGTGAAACCCATGACTGGTGAACTGTTGATCCCACTAGGTGAGAATAAGACCACTACTACAATTTTTAAAAATTTATTTATTTATTTATTTTTCATTTTACATACTAATCTCAGTTCCCCCTCTGTGGTGATATTTTATTTGTGCACCCCAATAAGGTTTATCTGGGGATCAGAGGAAAAAGCCAACCACTATATTAAACATAGAGCCAGGCAGTGGTAGCACACACCTTTAATTCTAGCATTTCGAAGGCAGAGATCCATCTGGATCTTTGTGAGTTCAAGGCCACACTGGGAACAAAGCCAGGCATAGTGGCACACACCTTTAATCCCAGCACTAGTTAACCACAGAGGTCTGTAGGTTTGTACAGACAGACAGGAAGTGATAGAGCTGGGTGGAGAGAGGAAGTAAGATGGTAGGGCACAGAAAGGTATATAGGAAGTAGCTCTCTCTGGAGGCTGAGGAGTTGGTAAGGTGAGGTTGGCTGTGGCTTGTCCTATTCTTCTGAGTTTTCACCCCAATATCTGGCTGTGGGCTTTTTAATAAGACTGTTTAGCAATTTGTCTTACATTCCTCCCTCCTCTTTTCCAGCCCCCTACTTTTCCCCATCCCCCCCAATATATTCCTCAGAGAGGGTAAGGCCTCCCTTGGGAGTCAACAAAGTCTGGCATACTAAGTTGAGGCAGGACCAAGCCCCTCTCCCCTGTGTCAAGGCTGAGCAAGGTCTCCCACCCTAGGGAATGTGTTCCAAAAGCCATTTCATGCACCCGGGATAGGTCCTGGTCCCACTGCCGGGCTCCCCAAACAGATCTAGCTACATAATTGTCACCCACATTCAGAGGGCCTAGTTGGGTCCCATGTAGGTTCCCCAGCTGGCAGGTCAGAGTCCTTGAGCTCCCACCAGCTTGGGTCAGCTGTTTCTGTGGTTTTCCCCATCATGAGCTTGACCTCACTTGCTCCTATGGTCCCTCCTTCCTCTCTTCAACTGAAGTCTAGGAGCTCAGCCCAGTGCCTGGTTGTGGATCACTGCATCTGCTTCCATCAGTTACTGGATGTAGGTTCTATGATGACAGTTAGGGTAGTCACCAATCTGATTATAGGGAAAGGTAAGGTCAGGCACCCTTTCCATTATTGCTAGGAGTCTTAGCTGGTGTTGTCCTTGTGGATTCCTGGGGATTTCCCTAGCATCAGGTTTCTCCCTAACCCCCTAATGGTTTCCTCTACCAAGATATCTCTTTTATTACTCTCCCTCTCCGTCCCTCCCTCACTTGGCCATCTCAGTCCCTCTTGTTCCCATCCCCCATCCCTTCCCTTCCCCCCCCCCAACTCTCCCCACCCGTGGGCCCCAGTTTATCCAGGAGATCTTAACTATTTTCCCTTCCTGGGGCCCTCCATGTCCCTCTTAGGGTTATCCTTTTTACCTAACTTCTCTGGAGTTGTGGATTGTAGCCTGGTTATCATTTGCTTTGTGTCTAATATCTACTTATGAGTGAGTGCATACCATGTTTGTCTTTCTGGGCCTGTGTTACCTCACTCAGGATGGGTGATTCTTTCCAGTTACATCCTTTTACCTGCAAATTCCATGATGTCATTGTTTTTGACACCTTGCAGAGGCTTCAAAAGGCAACTGTAGTGGGTAGCCATTCCAGCTTTGATCTGGAAGTTCCAACCCCTATTGAGACTCTGGCAACTGTCATGCCTATGAGGCGGGGCCAGGGGAGGCTCCTGGAGACTTGAGATCTGGATGGGTCAGCGCTCTCTCTGTTCCGGGACCCTGAACGGGGGAGGTTGACTGAGCAGAGCTCCAGAGAACACTGCTGGACTGCGATACACCTTCCTCAGAACCCGCAACCTACCTATCCCTTAATTTGTAAGTTACGCCATTAAATAAATATCCTTTTAACTACGTGAAGTGGCCTTAATAATTTCACCAATAGGCAACCCCACAAGGCCACTGTATTTCCCATCAGGTCCAATCAGGGGTAAGTATATTTCCTGTCTACACCTCCCACCTCCACCTACATCCAATCAGGGGTGAGTAAACATCCTGATGTATTTCCTGCCCATGTACTTCCTGCCCACATGTGATCAAGCACATCTAGCACCGGTGAAGATGGATCAAAAAGACTTGTTTAGGGAGGTGAAAGCATAAATAGCCCCCAGCCTTTAACTTTGGCTCTCATGCAAGCACAGCCTGTGCAGTTGGAGCAACTACATTAGTTTACAGAAGTAAAAACATGCAGTTTGTTTTCTTACATGAACAAAAGTCCTAAACATTCTAGAAAGTTATACATCCTTGGGCAAATGGGGCTTACAGGTTAGAGGCATTTTTGTTTTATAGATCTCTTTCTTTCTTTTTTTTTACTTTCTTTTTATTTATTCTTTGTGTCTTTCACATCATGCATCTCGATCCCATTTACCTCCCTGTCCTTTCATATCTGCCCTCTGCCCTTGCAACCCCCCCCCCAATAAAATAACAAAATTTGAGTGAGAAAAAAAAATCTCGTCATGAATCTTGTCCTGGAAGCTGCAGTGTGACACTGTGAGTCATGCTGTATGCCTTTTTATCCATATATCTTCACTTGCAAGTGTTCTTTGTAAAGTCATTGATCTGGTTCAAGGTCCCTGGCTTCTGCTACACCATCGATCCTGGGCTCTCCCTGGGGCTCCTCTTGGATATTCTGTTGTTGCCCTGTGTCATGGAGATCCTGCAGCTTTGGCTCTATAGGACATGCCCCTCCCTTCCCGTGCTCTAGAAGATCATAGATGGGGTGGATATTGGGGTGGGCCGACTTATAACCTTGGTTCTGGGCCTGGGTAGTTGCAGGGTTGGTGGGCTTGCTAACTCTCCCTGATCCTGGCCACCAGGGTGAGCTGTCCAGCACTGCCCTGGCTAGCTTGCCCTTTGAGGTGGTGAGCAAGAGGTGGGACCAGTTCTTTCTTTCTCTTTCTTTCTTTTTTTTTTTTTTTTTTGGTTTTTCGAGACAGGGTTTCTCTGTGTAGCTTTGCGCCTTTCCTGGAACTCACTTGGTAGACCAGGCTGGCCTCGAACTCACAGAGATCCGCCTGGCTCTGCCTCCCGAGTGCTGGGATTAAAGGCGTGCGCCACCACCGCCCGGCTTCTTTCTCTTTCTTGCTTTCACACCGTCGGGGCTCACTCACACCTACATCATTAGGGCCAGTTCTACTGTGTGGCCCAGGTGCAGGGGCCACTCTCCCTAGTGCCGCAGCTGGTGAGTGGAAGGGTCGGCTCGCTCATCTGCTGTGGGCAGTGAGGGGCATGGGGTAAGAGGGGGCATCTTTCCCTCGCCCACACCTCCACACGGATAGAGGAGTAGTGGGGACTGTTCTCCCATGTTCAAACTTCGGGGCTAGCTCACCCAAACAACCGCCAACAGGGTTGGCTTTACTCTGTTGCCCAGGTTAGGTGTAGAACCCGCTTTCCCAAGTGCTGCAGCTGGTGAGGGGCAGGGATAGCGCTCCTGCTCTTATGACTTCAGGCGGCAAAGGGGGAAGCGAGGGCGTCTCTCCCTTGCCCACGCCACCATATGGCAGATGAGGGGCGGGGAAAGACCTACCACGCTTACATTCTTGGCTCACCCTCGCCCCTGTCAACAGGGTCATCTCCATTGTGCTGCCTAGACACAGGGCCACTTCCCCCCAGTGCTGCAGCTGGTAAAGGGGAGGGTCAGCTCCCTCGCCAGCTGCAGGTGATGGGGTGAGAGAGGAGAGCATCTTTCCCTCATCCTCACCACCGCTCTGCAGGTGAGGGAGCAGTACCAGCTATCCAACCTTCGTGCCCTCAGGGCTAGTCTACAGGGTCAGCTCTATTGTGCTTGCCCAGGTGAGGCGTAGGACCTGAGCACTTCAGCCAGTGAGGGGCAGGACAAGTTCTCCCTAGTGTTGCAGCCAGTGAGGGGCCGGGCCAATTCTGCCAATGCCCAATCTGCTTGGCCTTCGGTGGTATCTGGCTCCACAGAATCAACACAGACCTTGGCCGAAACAGGGTCATGAACCCAGACATGGGCCCTGGCAGCAAGCAGCCCAGGCTCAGATATCACCATAGCCCTGGGTGGCAATCAAGCCACACTATTGGTGAAATTATTAAGGCCACTCCACATAGTTGAAAGGGAGGTTTATTTTGTGGGGTAACTTACAAGTGAAGGGATAGGTAACAGGATCTGGGAAAGGTGTAGCGCAGTCCGGTGGTGTTCTCTGGAGAACTCTGCTCAGTCTACCTTCAGTGTCCTGGGTCCAGGAACCAAGAGAGCCAGGGCATCTGGATCTCGGGTCTTCAGGGTCCTCTCTTGGCCCTGCCTTGTAGGCGTGCCAGTTACCGAAGACTCAATGGGGGTTGGAACTTCCAGATCAAAGCTGGAATGGCTACCCACTACACCACACCCACCTCACCTCACTCCTCACCGCTTTCACCTCTTCAGATATGTCTCTGTCTACTGGACATGAACCACTCTGTGTCTTTCACTTTTCCATACCACACCATACATTTGCTCACCATAATAGTGCCTGAGTGCCTGACGCCCATGAGATGCCAGGCAGGCTCATGTTTTCTTCTTGGAGCCTGGGGTGGACCTCCCTAGGCATGCGTGTGGGTCGTCTTGTCCCACGCATGTTTATCATGGCTCTGGGCAGAACCATGCTTTGTCCTCAGAGCCCAGAGTGGACTGCCTGTAGATTTATTAAAACATAGTAATTTAAACTTAAAACAACTTTAGCCCTCACAGAATGTGCCTCAGTAATAAAGTGCTCACCTAGTATGTGGAGAGCTCTGGGTTAAGTCATCAACACTGCCAACACACACAACACCCTGCCATCCCAGGAAAGCATCGCAAGCAGTAACATCAGTAAAATGCATTCACTTTCGCCAAGTAATGCAACGTAATCAGGGTAAGTATATCCCAGCATGCTTGCCATATTGTGTTAGCATTAGGTAGCTAGCCAGATATTAGCAGGCTTCAAGGTCACTGGAGATGTCCTCCTCCCTCATAACTGGGAGCTTACAAAACCAGGAACGGATGGAGCGTTGCCAATGCCCATTTGCATTTCTTGAGGGTACCACACACGCACTGTGTTACAAACTCTGTTCTGCATTATGCCCTGTGAACATCATCTTTATTCTTTCTATGGCTATTACAAGGACCCCAGAGCTGAGAGTGGACAAGAGCGAGATCCCAGGAACGTTAGCACTGATCCTGTCTGTACTCATCAGGAAGAACTTTCGTTTTTTTCTTTTTTAAGGGAGAATTTATATAAAGATACTGCATACTAGGAGACAGGAATCACAGTGCTACCAAAGGGTGTGCTCATCACATTCTGAGTCAGTGTAATTTGGAGTCCAAGAGGACTGCTGTTCTCACAGTGTGGAAAAAGATATTTATTTCTCCTGAGTCAAAGTAAAAACTGCTCTCTTGTTCTTTTTAAAAGAACATCTCAAGCTCCTGATTATGTGAGCCATACAAAATGCCTAAAGCATAACAAAGGGAACAATTAAGTTGGTCAGGGTGACTCATGACAAACTTCCCCAAAGAGAATCATTTAAATTTGATCTTGCCCAGTGAATACAAGTTTGTAAACAAGCTGGAGGAGTTGGGGGTGGGTAAAACCCATGGTCAAAGATAGGAGAAAGCAAGCGATGGTATGAACTAACACGTGTGGCCAGGTTGTTGGGAGACTAATATTCAAAAGGGTTAGTTAACTATCCTATCCCCACCTCTGCCTCTGGAGTGCTGGGATTAAAGGTGTATACTTTATTCATGTATTTATTTAGTTTTTTTTCCCCCCCTGAGATGGGGTTTCTCTGTGTAACAGCCCTGGCTGTTCTGGAACTCACTCTGTAGAACAGCCTGGCATTGAACTCACAGAGATCTGCCTGCCTCTGCCTCCTGAGTGCTGGGATTAAAGTCATGCACCATCACTGCCTGGCTTACTGTTTTTCTTTTTTTGACAGGGTTTCACTATGTAACTTTAGCTGTATTGGAACTGGCTATACATACAGACCAAGCTTGCCTCGAATTCACAGAGATCCGCCTACCTCTGCCTCTGGAGTGTTGATATCAATGGCATGTGTTACCATGCCTGGCTAGTTTATTAATTTTAAATGACTGATGCAGATGTTCTTTGACTTATAATTAGATTATGTCTCAAAAAATCCATTGTAAATAGAAAATATCTTAAGTTGAAAACAGAGAGTATTACTACTCCCTTACCCCCGTGATCAAGTGGTTGGCTGGGAGTGTTTCTCACGTCTACTGCCAGCGTCATGTGAGAATGTCATACCACACATCAGGAAAAGGGCAAAATTCAAAAGTGAAGGGCCTAGAGAAATCCTCAGCCAATGAAGTGCTTGCCACACATGCATAAGGCCCTGAATAAATAAAAATAAAATGAATCCATAGCATCCATATAAAAGTTGGGTATGAAATTGGACTCAGTGGGTTAAAAATAAACAATAAATACAAAATTATAAAGGGATAATATGAAGTTGGGAGGGAGCTGTGATGGGGAGGTCCTCAGGGAGGTGAGGAGGGGAATTTGGGGTGGATATGATCAAGATTTATGTATGATGTTTTCAAAGAATAAAAACCAAACCAAAACAAACAAAGCTAGGTGTGTTGGTGTGCAACTGTAACCCTGGCTCTGTGGTAGAGCAGAGATAGGCAGATTCCTGGAGCTCACTGGCCAGCCAGTTTAGCTGAACTAGTGATCTCCAGGTCTAGTGAGAGACCATGTCTCAAAAATGAAGAGCAACTGAGGAAGACACCTGATGCTGCCCTCTGGTCTTCACACGCTCACACGTACATGCACACGCATATGTACATACATACACAAATTTCAAAAGTCAGCCTCTAAGTTTTACTGTGTGCCTGTTGCTGTTGCTCCTCTGTAAAATAAAAAAGGAAACATTTAACTTGAACCACAGTAAACCAGGTACTGCTGATAGAGCAGGAGAGCAGTTGTATTAATTTCCTGGGGCTGTCATAACAAACTACCATGAACTAACTGAGTTGCTTAAAACAGCAGAAATGTGCTATTGACCGGTGACCCCACTACTGACTATTGCCATCTCCATTCCATGTTGACCACCACTACCCACTCCTACGCAGCCGTTACCACCACTGCCACCACGGCTGCCTATATCCCTGGACTTTTTGGCTATTGAGTCGGCATGGATCTTCAATGAGTTAACTCATTTCTCAGTTCTGTGGTCTTGGTCACTGGGACCAACATCTGACAGAAGAGAGGTTTATTTTAGCTTGCTGTTTTAGGGCATATTAGTTCTTTATGGTCATGATAGCCTGGAGGTGGAACTGGCCAGTACACAGAGGTGTACTGTAGCACTTCTTCTTCTCACGCCTTGGCAGCTCAAAAGAGAGAGCTCAGGCTGGAGCTAGAGGTGGATATAACCTCACTTCTACCCATTTCTGCTAGCCAGGCTGCAAGTCACCAAGGTCCCACTGCTTCCTAAATGGTGCCATCTAGCTGGGGGCTAAGTTCAGTCACAGAAGCCTGTGTGTGGGGCACTTCACATTTAATCCATAGAGCTCATGCATTTAAAGAGATTCTAAAGGGCGGTGATTACTGCCAGGCACAGCATGATCTCTACACCTAAAAGTGAAGTGTAGAAATTCATTACAACTCCATCCAGAAGCTCCCATTGCATTATAGGAGAGTTCTGACCTCTGACCTGGGCAGGGTAAACTGCAGGGAAAGATGTCTTTTTTTTTTTTTTTTTTTTTGGGTGGGAGGCGGGAGTGGGGTTGAGGGGAGACCAGGGAAAGAGGAAGAAGGAGAACAAAAATAAGAAAAGTATGATGATCCATATGTATGAAAATATACACCCCCCCATTTTTTTTTTTTTTTACCTTCACTAACAAAAGTTAATGACAAAATATAATCTCAAGCTCCAGGATGGAGGAAATTAGTTTGGAAAAGTCGATGTGTGTGGTAGGCTGATTAAAACCAGAAGTAGGTCCCCCATATACTTTTGGGGTCTTATGTAATTTCTGTTTATTTCAGAAGTAAGTTATAACAACAATAAAAAACTCTATTGAGAAATTGTTTTGTTTATTTTTAAATTTAGTTAAAAAATTAAGTGAATCATATGTAACAGACACCATTCTAGGAATAAACACCAAAGACAGACAGCCCTGGTTGGAATTTGAACTGTGACCTCCTCATCCGCTATCACTTTTAATATATTTATGTTGAGCTATGTTTGAAATCTCGATAATGGAAGCTGCTCACTTACTAACAATCTTGATTCTCTTTAGAGGATGAATTTGTTGGATTTCTCCTTGTGGTATTAATTATAACACACCTTTTTCTGCTTTTGTTGCAGGTCCCTAAGAGTATCCTTGGAAGAGTTTGAGTTTGGAGAAAAACATCTGTTAATTTCATCCTCAGCACCTTTAAAAATATTTAATATGGCTGGGCAGTGGTGGCGCACGCCTTTAATCCCAGCACTCGGGAGGCAGAGGCAGGCGGATCTCTGTGAGTTCAAGGCCAGCCTGGACTACCAAGTGAGTCCCAGGAAAGGCGCAAAGCTACACAGAGAAACCCTGTCTTGAAAAACCAAAAAAAAAAAAAAAAAAAAAAAAAAATTTAATATGGCCTTGGGATGAGAGTTGATGTTTAATGAGCGAACTTCTGCACAAGGCTCCACGAGAGCCGGAGAAGGCAGGGATCCATCTCCGTGGCTCCAAGTGCGTTGTGTGCTGGTTATATCAGTTTTATCAATGTCTTCTGTTGTTTGAGAAACTCAGATTTAAAAAAAAGCAGTAACTGTTGTAAATTCTTGATCATCCTTTGTTCCTCCACAAGTCACCTCAAAACAGAGGCCTGGAATAATGGTCGCTGATGGCTGTCCCCGAGTGACTATTGAGTTTTCCATTTGCAGTGAACTTTGTGAAATATGAGAACAGTAAAGAACATAGGGTCTTTCCTATTTAAGAATACGACTGTTGTCTGGGCTGTTTTCTTTCAGCATTCTTTAGGCGTGCACTAATATTTCCTGGGGATAATGATATGAATTTGTGTGGTCACTGTGAAGGATGGTAGTAGAAAATAAACGGCTTTGAACTTGGCACCATACCCCTGTTCACGGGGGCGTTAGTCAGTAGCTCCTTGCTTGAAGCAGGCACCGACCCATCCTCCCTCACACCACTGACTATTTCAGCTGTCTTGAATCCATTCCCTCCTACGGCTTCTTAGTCCGAAGGGTTTCTGCTTTCTGGTGGGTAAAGAGCTCTGCTTCATGTCCTCTTGTTTTTATTTCCGAAATTGCTATTTGTGTTTTGGTGAAAGAGCCAAGAACAAGCAACAGAGCACAGGGAAGAACTTGACTTGGGACTGTGTGCGTGGAGACGGGGATTAGCAATGCTGGTGCAGGATGGAGGCAGAGACCTGTCTGGGCATCAACTGTGTTCAGAGGGCCTCACACAGGACCTGGCATCAAGTAACCGCTTCACAATTATTTGTTAAACACTAAGTCATTCTTATTGATTCTCAGGCCATATTTTACAAAAAGTATTTGTTTGCTCAACATCAGAAGAAACAGAATATAAGTAAGACGCAAAAATCAGGAAAATATAAATAAGGATAAGTAAATAAGTTAAGAGGTAAATTTAAAAAATGAGTTATTCTGTAAACCAACTTTACTGAAGCATAGTCTACTCGGCAGTTCTTTTTTTATTAAAAAGTTTTTTATTGTAGTGGTTGGAGAGATGGCTCTGTGTGGTTAAGAGTGTTTACAGCTTACAGAGAACCCAAGTTCAACGGCCAGCATCCATGCTGGGCAGCTCAGAACTATGGTAACTCCAATTCCAGGAGAATCTGATGCCTCTGACTTCTGCAGTACTAGTACTCATGTGCACATACACAGACAGACAGACACACATCCACAATTAAAGACAATAAACCTTAACTTTTCTATTATATCCATTCATTTATTCTGTGAGTGTGCCAACAGTATGCATATAGAGGCCAGAGGACAGCTTGTGAGACCATGTGGGTCTTGACAATGGAACTCAGGTCATCACGCTTGGCCACAATTGACTTTAACCATCTTGTTAGCTCATATTCTGTCCCTCTCAAATTTACCTTTTTACAAAAAGTTCACAGTAAATTTCAATGTATCAAAGAACTCTGTGTCCTTCTCAGGTTCCTCTAAGGGCTACATCTTTCATAACTGCAGTGTCATAATAAAATCAGGAAACCAGCCTTGTTGGAATATGTGTGTGGTTCTTTCTTGTTTTATCATGTGTATGGACTTGGGAGCCAGGGAATTGAACTTGGGTCCTCTGCAATATCAGTGTATACTCTTAATCACTGACTTATCTCTCCAGCTCCATAATAATAAAAACTTCTTAATAAAAAAATTGCAGAGTAGACTCTGCATCAGTAAAGTTGGTTTTCAGGACAACTGAGGGTTTTTAAATCCACCTCTTATTTGCTTGTCCTTATTTATATTTTACTGGTTCCACCCCAGCTGGGATGCAGAACTGTCTGTCTCTCCAAAGACTTCTTTGTGTTTCCTCTTTAAAGTTACAGCTGTCTTCCCCTCCCACCACCCCTCATCTTGGCAGTCACTAGCTGGATTAGCCTGTTTTCCATCTCTGGAATTTGCCATATTAAGAGTGTTGTATGAATAGATCATACAGATAGGACTATGTTTATGCTTCTTGGCTTCTTTTTCACTTAGTGTAATGCTCTCCAGAGCTGTTCTTCAGTACTGGATTTCTTTCTTTTTATTACCATTTAGTATTCCACAAAATAGAATTTACCACAGTTTATTTAACTATGCACAGAATAAGGAACATGGTGGTTGCCAGGTTTTGGTGATTATAAATAAAGCCACGGTGCTTGTATACAGGCTTTTTATACAGAGGTAATTTTCATTTCTCTAGTATTTGTACCCAGGGATATAATTGCTGGTGTGTGTGTGTGTGTGTGTGTGTGTGTGTGTGTGTGTGTGTGTGTATAATTATTTTGCATATATGTAGTACAGGTCAGACTCAAGTTTACTGTCAGATCAGGTTGGCCTTGAACTTGTGATCCTCCTGTCTCAGGCTCCCAAATAATTGGGATTGGTGTATTTAGTTTTATAAGAAATTGTCTGACTGTGGTCATTCTTTTATGTTCTTTCCTTCAACAATCCAGTTGTTCTCTGATTTGACAATCTTTGGTATTGCATTTCTTTTCTTTCTTTCTTTTTTCTTTTTGACTTTTTGAGACAGGGTTTTTCTGTGTTGCCCTGGCTGTCCTGCAACTCACTCTGTATGTAGACCAGGCTGGCCTCAAACTCACAGAGATCCACCTGCCTCTGCCTCCCGAGTGCTGGGATTAAAGGCGTGCGCCACCATTGCCCGGCTGCGTTTATTTCTTTATATCTCCCTCCCTCCCTTCCTCCCTCCCTCCCTCCATCCCTCCATCCCTCCCTCCCTCCCTCCCTCCCTCTCTCCCTTTCCCCCTCTCTCCCTTTTCCCCCTCCTCCCCTTTCTTTCTTTTTTTCTTTCTTCCTTCCTTCCTTCCTTCCTTTCTTTTTTTTATGGGCATGTGCCTCTGTGCATGTAGAGGCCAGAGGTGGACCTCGAGATTCTTCCCCTATGACCTTCCATCTCATCTTTTGAGAAAGGGTCCCTTTACTGAACCTGCATTGCAGCATTTCTTGGCTAGACTTGCTTGTTTGTGAACTCTGTGGCTCTGCCTGTAGCTGTTAAAGTACTGGGGTTAAAGGCATGGGCCACTAAACTCATTTTTTGTGGGTGTTGGGGATCTGAACTGAGGTTCTTCATGTTTGTGAAGCAGACACTACTCACAGAGTTATTCCCCCAGCCTGTTTGTTTTGATTTTTACCTGCTATAATAGGTGTGTGTGGTTTTTCTTTGTTATCACCTTGTGATCTTATTTGCATTTCTTTAGTGGCTAGTGATATTGATATCCTTCATTGGTTTTTAATATTTCCTCCCAGTTTCTTCCTTTTGAACAATAAGACAATAAGAGTCATCTGAGACCACATTTTATTTCTCGTGCTTATTACTTAACATCCTCCTGTCCCCCCACTTCCCCAGCATCTCACACCCACCGACACTAGCCTGAAGAAGGAGGGCATGTGGTGAGGAAGAAACCCTCCCACCCCCAGGTCTCTGTCCTTTCTTGTAGGCAACATGGAGGTCCTTGTGCTCATAGGGCTATGGAAATCAGGAATGTTAAACACGCAGGGCTGTCTCTTCAAAGGGAGAGATGTATGACCTGTTTTCTGCCCAGAAGACTGGGAACAGAGGTGGTTAATAGTTTGGTGATCTTTGTCCTAAAGTATGACCCAGACCACATCAGATCCTCTTCCAGACCCCTAAGATGTTATATATAATTAACCTATAGATCCCATCTTTATGGAAGATGTCACATGTACTTTACAAAGAGTTTTGGTGGAGTCATACCTTAATCTTTATCGTACACATGGGACTGAGTTAATTATCACCAGAAAACCTTTTCCCGATTGTACTGTACTTAAATATGCCTAAAATAAACTTCTGTTGTCATACTCCCTAATTTTGAACCAACACTGGCTACTGAGTCATGGTGAACCAGACTCCTTTCTTTTTTTTTTTTTTTTTAAAGATTTACTTATTTATTTATTTATTTATTTATTTATTTATTTATTTATTTATTTATTTATTTATTTATTATGTCTACAGTGTTCTGCCTGCAGGCCAGAAGAGGGCACCAGATCTCATTACGGATGGTTGTGAGCCACCATGTGGTTGCTGGGAATTGAACTCAGAACCTCTGGAAGAACAGCCAGGGCTCTTAACCGCTGAGCCATCTCTCCAGCCCCAGACTCCTTTCTTTCCTCACTTAGATAGACACTCTGCTGGCTACGGTGGTCACAGAGACCACCCCACACCTTCTGAAGCCCCCTTCCCCATTCCATAGCTCTGTCTTTTCTGAAGCCCTCCACCCCCAGGTCTCTGTCCTTTTTGATTTCTCATCTTTAGACACAAAGAGTGCTATTGTTTAGAACGACTTGGGTCTCATCAGGATAAGTGATAACATCAGGAGTTGGGGCTCCAGTCACAGAGCCTGGGCCAGATTTCAAGCTCTCTTTAGGCAGCAAACATGGACACTTCAGCTTCCTGGAATCATAAAGATAAAACATCCAAAGGTATCCTGCCTGGGGTCCTTGGTGGAGAAGTAAGGTAGACCAACTACTCAAATAATTTTCATATTTTTCTTTTTTAGTAATATTTTTCACTTGTGAGTTTTGACTTTCGTTATTGGATATTTTTTTTTTCTGAGTTGTTTGTTTTTGAGACAGGGTCTTAGTTTAGGCTGCCTTCATACTTACTGTGTAACTCAGGCCGCCTTTAAACTCCTAATCTTCTTTCCTCTGCATCCCAAATTCTAGGATTGTAGGCATGTGCTATCATCTGCAGTTAGCGGGTAACATTTTCAAATATGTACACAATGGTACCTTGATCAGTTTCACCCCCATTCTCCCGTGCCTTCTTTTGCCTCCTCCTCTCCTTTCCCCTCCTCTCCTTTCCCCCGTTCGTTTTATGTTATATACATTTAAAGCTAAATTCACATAGTGATGCAAGACTTGCAGCTTTATGAGCTCTGACCCTTCTGCAGCTGATGTTGTCTTCTTTCTCTTGTACCAAAAGGCCACACAGAGGAATCTCAAAAGCAGCCACCACAAAGACCAGGCATAGACCCAACTCTGAAGCACCATCACCAGGGCCTCCCACAGACCTGCTTCTCTCACTGTGGTCCACATGGCGATTGAACCAGCTCCTTTCCTCGGGAGCCCTAGTGGTCATCCAGCTCTTGTAGATCTCATTCTAACAGGGCACAGCACCCTCAGACGGATGTCCATGCTAAGGGTGCAGGCCAGAGAGGGAATCCCAGAATAGAAGTTGAGGGTCCTAACGTGTGACGTTGATGATGCCTTTCATGACCTGCCATGCTGCAGGTCACATCCACTGCTGGGGACTCTATTATCTTCTTGAAGCCAGCTCAGGAAGAGAAGAATCTCCAGAATCTTCCACACAGTTGTCCTTGACATGAGCCTGTTGGGACTTACTTCAAATGACATCTGTGTCCCAGCCCTTCTGGACTCCCATAGTTGAGGTTTGAGCTGTAGATAAAGCACCATCCAGATGTGGGTTATATGGTTATCAGAAAGGATGGGAATAGAAGAGGACAGACTCTCCATCATATGGAAAGCCCAGAATCCCCTGGTGTAGTTTTATCTTGAGTCTTACAGCCCCAAATCTTCTGGAGGGAATGGGGCTCCCACTCAGCCATGATTTTACAGCCCCTTTACACCTCTTCCCCCAGCCTTCTCCTAACTGAGAAACTTCAGCCCAGAGCTGAGCCCTCTCGGCTCCCCTCCACGCCTCCATGCCTGCTGACTCATAATTCACTTTTGGCTGAGTTCTACAGACCCTTTCTCAGCTCCCCAAGTTGAGAACAGTGAGAAGAGCCTGATCTCTACCCCACCCTTCCAGGAAAGCTCTCACATTCTTTCTGCCCTGCCCACACTCACTTCTTTTGCGCTCTCCCAGGGCACAGCCATCTGCCAGGGTTACTCCGAAGTTCTCATTCTCTGCCAACTCTTGGGTCTCTGTGTCCCAGGTCAGCACCCAGGTAAGTTTTTGTTTGGCCCCTGAGGCCATGCCCTACCATTTTCTGTGTCAAAATGACGGATGGCTTGATCATCCTTCATTTTGACACAGAGAGAACTGCACAGATCCATCTTGAGATTTCACTGTGGGGCTGTAAGAAGAGGTGGGACCCAGTGGCTGTTCCCAGTGGTGCAGAAAAGCTGGTCTGTCTAGGAGTAGCAGAACAAGGGACAGTCCCACAGCAGCCAGTACCATGTCTCCATCAGCAGGGTGCAGTAGGGAGCTGGACCCTCAACTTTGGAGCTGCACCTCCTATCTTGTTAGTAGCCAAGGCCTGTCTAAGGGTTGAAGGTAGCTTGATGAAGACAGCACAGATGAATCATGGTTTGCTTTGCTGTTTAAAAGGCTTGCACTGTTGGGGGCAAGGGTCAAAATGGTGATGTGTTAAGTATTTTATTTTTATTATTTGTAAATAAAAATTTAATTAATTAAAATAATATTTAATATTTGAGAGTTTGATATAACATGTTTTGATAACGTTTGCCCTCCCACAAATCCTCCTAGATTATTTAGCTTTGTGTGTGTATGGTGAATGTATGTGATATATATCCACATGTGTGCAGGTATGTGCAGCCATGCAAGAGTTTGGAGGCCAGTAGACGATGTCTGGTGTCCTGTTCTATAGAAATAGGTTCTCTCACTGAACATGGAACTGGGTTGGCATCGAGAAAGCCCCAAAGATTCTCCTGTCTCAGCCTCCTACACTCACCCAGTGTGGGGGTTACAGGTGTGTATGAAGCCATGTCCAGCTTTTCATGTGGGTGCCAAGGATTTGAACTCAGGTCCTTCTGTATGAGCAGTAATTGCTCTTATCAGCTCAACTCCTTAACTGCTTTATCTATGTTAGCTAATGCAACTCCCATAATAAGATTTACATTACTTATTCTCAACAACCTATAATTTCCTGATAGTTTTAAGGCATAACTGTGATGGGGTGGGAGGAGGGGAGTTGGTTGGGAGGATCTCTCATTCTTTCCACATGCCATTCCCTTCTTGAGGATGAACATCCATTCTCCCTAACTTGGGTGGGATGGCTAAAGTACCATATTGGATGGGTAAGTTTGGAAGGAGAAAACGGGCATTCTTCTTTAGGCACTGAGTTGTAGAGGGCTTGACTCTGCGTGGGCAAGTCTGTGAAGGCCCAGCACTGCATGTGCCGGGTGCGTCTTATTAGTGTCTTGTTGGAGGCTTATGCTGCTCTCCCATCTCTGAACAGCATCCTCGACTCCAACTTTATCAGCACCAACTGTGCTTTGTTTATTATCTCTATCATCACTGACTAGAAGAAAGGAAGGGGAGTGATTTTTGGAGAATCTTAACACCATCGCTGCTCTTTATCTCAAAAATTCGAGAGGGTTTATTTCAAGTTTTTCTTAGGAAAAAAAGGTACCTTGTTGACTGGTCATTCACAAGAGTTCCACTAGGTGGCAGTCACACTCTGTCACAAACAATCCCACAGTGGTACTAAGGAATAAGTCAATAGGAAGTCAAACTGAAACCTGAAAAACTGTTCCCCATGGTGAAGCAACTTCCCTACTTTCTATGATGTTGCATAATTCTGGGGTCAGCAGTCATGCTGTTTAGGTCATTCTGTTCATGTTGGTCTCCTCCATTGCAGTAGGAAGAATCTGCAATACTGAACCAAAGGTATTGGGAGGAACAGTTCTGTAAGAACATGGAAGCTACTGTACTGTGATTGCAGGGCAGATGCTAAGAATGCAGAATTATTATCCCGAAATTTCAGACAAAGAGGCTATACTGAAGGTGTTTAGGGGAGTAACTGAAATTCATCTGCTGGGATGCTCTGCCTGAATTGCTGCAGGAAATTGTCCAAATGAGCATTATTTTTTTTTAAAGAGAGAGAATGAAAGGATGAAAGGAGGTCTCACCCCTTCACCCTGTCTAGGGAGATGTGGTGGTGCAATAAGTGTTAGAAGGACTGCTACTTGAGTGCAGGTTTCAGGTGTGTAGCTGTTGGGCCCTGAGCCAGGGGGCAAGCCGCAGATGACGCATCATAAACGGAGTTAGAGCAGGACTGAGTTTCTAACACTTAGAACAGAAGGGGAATGATGCGGTTGATGAAATAGAGATCCTCTGTGCTTGGAAATTCTCTCTCTATTGCTTAGTTATGTTCTCATTATGACAGCAGCAGCAGCAGCAGCAGCAGCATCACCCAGCAACATCAAAGCATCATCGTTATCATCAGCAGCAGCAACATCAAGCATTATGCTACTTATCTGGAATTGTCACTTGCCAGCCTGTATTTGGAACAGTATTGCTAGGTGGGACTGCTGCAGCAGTCTTGGCACCAAGACAGCCACTTGGATCCACATACTAGCAATGTGACCTGGGGCAAATTACTGAACTTAAGTGGTTTTGGTGTCCCATCTCTACATGCGGATAGTTATAGCACGTATTTCATAGGGTTGTCTGATATTCATGAGTTAGTCTATGGTTTACAGCAAGTACTAAGTGAGAACAGTAATTAAAATGAGGAAACAAGACACACAGAATGTGTGTTCTAACTTGCTCACAGTTATGGAGGTAATGATATGGTTAGGGCTTAAAACTAGGCAGGTCACCTATAGAGTCCATATTCCTAACTACTAATCAGGGCCCGCTAGACAACTGAGATCCAATTTTTAGTAGAGAAGTAAGAAGGCATGATACTCGGAAGGCATAGCCCATTCATTAATTCGTTCATTCATTCATGCACCCACTCATTCAGTTTCTGAGTCAGTTGCTATTCTATATAGTTTATAAAATTAACTCAGTTTTGTTAAGCTAACTGTCCCAATTTAGTGCTGAGGTGGAATTCTGTCAATCAACTCTGCAGCCAGTTCCTTGTTTTCTTGATATTACTGAGATTATTTCACTTCATTTCAAAAACAAGAATCATGTTTCTGCACACAGACTCACCCTGTGATGAACATAAGATGAATGTGACTATCTTTATAGGTTTTTCATTATTAATTACTAAAGAATCACCTGAAAGTCCAAATACTAAAATTTTCTCAACCCTTTCTTTTCTTTTTTTGAGGCAATCTTGCTGTACAACCCAGGGTAGCCTTGAGTTTATGATTCCCATTCAGCCTCTTTTTTTTTTTTTTTTTTTTGGTTTTGGTTGTTTTTTTTTTTCTTTTTTCGAGACAGGGTTTCTCTATGTAGTTTTTGTGCCTGTCCTGGATCTTACTCGAGCTCACAGAGATCCACTTGGCTCTGCCTCCCGAGTGCTGGGATTAAAGGCATGCGCCGCCGCCGCCGCCGCCGCCGCCGCCGCCGCCACCACCCCTGGGTAATGAAATGATTCTTGAGATATTCTAGTAAACTCACAGATCTATGCCTCATCCAGTCATCATTAAAGAGGCTTTCTCTGGCAGCTGATGGTAGCAGATGCAGAAACCCCCAGCCAAATATTAGGTGGAGCTCCTGGAACCCCATGGAAGAAGAGGAGCAGGGATTATAGGAGCCAGAGGGGTTGAGGACACCAGGAGAACACAGCCCACAGAATCAACTAAGCAGGGCTCAGAGGGGCTCAGAGAGACGGAAGCAGCAATCATGGAGCCTGCTTGGGTCTGTGCTAGGTCCTCTGCTTGTATGTTATTGTTTTGTAGTTTGTTATTCTTTTGGGACTCCGAACAGTGGGAATGGCAGACCTGCTCTTGGGACCCTTTTCCTCCTCCTGGGTTGTCTTGTCCAGCCTTGATGTGAACGTTTATACCCAGTCTCAGTGCATCTTGTTGTGTTGTGTTGACTGATATCCCTGGGGTGTCTGTTCTTTTCTGAAGGGAAATGGAGGAGCAGTGGACCTGGGGGAGAGGGGAGGTTGGGGGAGGGGCTGGGAGGAGAGGAGGGAGGGAAGGCTGCTGTCAGGATGCATTGTATGAGAGAAGAATAAATAAAAAGAAGAGAGAAAAAAAGAAAAATGAAGATGTGGAGTTAGGGCTGGGCAGTGGTGGTGCATGCCTTTAATCCTAGCACTCAGGAGGCAGAGCCAGGTGGATCTCCGTGAGTTCAAGGTGAGCCTGGTCTACAGAGTGAGATCCAGGACAGGCACCAAAACTACACAGAGAAACCCTGTCTCGGGGAAAAAAAAAACCCAAATCAAAACAAAACAAAAAAGATTTGGAGTTATGATCCATGAGTATTAGCAAGCATGAGGTGTTTGTTTTTGGGTCTGGGTTCCTTCACTCAGTATAATATTTTCTTATGTGGTCTATAAATTTTATGATTTAATTTTTCTTTACATGTGACTAGAATTCTCTTGTGTATATAACCCATGTTTTCATTATCTGCTCATCAGTTCAATAATATTTAGGTTATTTTCATTTCTTAGGTGTAGTAACAATGAACAAGCTTGAACAATTACTTGTGGAGTAGGATGTCAAGTCTTAAAATCTTAACAAGATTTCTGAAATCTTATTCAGAAAATTGAAATATTTTCTGGGTAGCTTATCTTTCTATAATGCAGTAAATCATATAACAAATCTCAAGTAATTATAAAAACTCAAGAGGATTAAATAACACATTACTGAATGATGAAATCAAGAAATAAGGACTCAAAAAAGAAATAAAAATATTCCTGGAATTAACTGAAAGTGAGAACACAGCACAACAGAACCCCTGAGGACACGTTCAAACAGTCCTAGGAGGGAAGTTTATAGCTCTAAGTGCTTCCATTGGAAAAAAAAAGTCAGAAAGAGCACAAATAAGTGAGTTAGCAATGCAACTCAAGAATCTGGAAAAAAAGAACAAACCAAACTCAAACTCAGTAGACAGCAAGAAATAGTAAAAATCAGAACGGAAATGAATGCAATGGATACAAAACAGTACTCAGAATCAATGGATGTAAGGTCTCCTCCTTTGAGAAGATGAATGAGACCAACAGGTCCTTGACTGAATCAACCAAAAGGAAGAAGGGAAGAAGCCAAACCAGATGAATCAGAGATGAACCAGGAAGCATCACAACAGACACCAAAGAAATCCAGAATATTATAAGAGAATACTGTAAAACGTATACTCCATTAAGTTAGAAGACCTGAAAGAAATGGATGAATTTCTCCATTAATCAAAACCACCAAAGTTGGTGGCACACGCCTTTAATCCCAGCACTCGGGAGGCAGAGCCAGGCGGATCTCTGTGAGTTCGAGGCCAGCCTGGGCTACCAAGTGAGTCCCAGGAAAGGCGCAAAGCTACACAGAGAAACCCTGTCTCAAAAAACCCAAATGGACTCAAAGCAAAATTCCTTTCTTTTTCTTTGTATTTATTCTTTGTGTCTTTTACATCACGCATCTTAATCCTGTTCTTTTCCCGTCCCTGCATATCTGGCCTCTGCCCTTGCAGCCTGCCACCCCCGCCCCCTGCGAAAAAATTTAAGAGAAAAAAGAAAGAAGAAAAAAAAAAGGGGGTGGGGTGGGGAGAGAAATCTCATCATGGAAGCTGTAGTGTGACATTGAGTCACACAGCAAACCCCTTTGTCCAAATATCTTTACTTGCAAGTGTTCATTGCAAGAGTCTTTGGTCTGGTTCAAGACCTCCGGTTTCTGTTACACTATCGATGCTGGGCCCTCACTGGCACTCCTCTTGGGCATCCTGTTGTTGTCCTGTGTTGTGGAAATCCTACAGCTTTGGGTCTGCAGGTCTGGTCCCTTCAAGTGCTCCAGCAGATCACAGATGGGGTGGATAATGGGGTGGGACAACTCATAATCCTAGCTCTGGGCCCGGGTAGGTACGAAGTTGGTCCGCCTGCCTGTTCTCCCTTGTCCTCACCACCAGGGTGAGCTCTCCTGCATTGCCTTGGCATCAGTGCGCAAGAGGAGGGAGAAGTCCTCCTGCTTTCATGTCCTCAGGATCAGATCTCCCACATCGACAACTTCAGGACCAGCTCTACTGTGTTGCCCAGGTGTGGCATAGAGCCCACTCTCTCAAGTGCTGCAGCAGATGAGGGGCAGGGATAGCTCTCCTGCTCTTATGACCTCAGGGCTGGCTCTCCCATCTGCCTCAGGCATTGATGGGTGGGTGGATGGGGGAACACATCTCTCCCCTGCCCATGCCACCACATGAAAGATGAGTAATGGGGGCAGTTCTCCTGTGCTCACAACTTTGGAGCTGGCTCACCCACACCTTTGCCAACAGGGTTGGCTCTATTGTGCTGCCCAGGCGAGGGGCAGGGCCTGCTCTCCTGAGTGTTGCAGCTGGCGGCATGCAGGGGCAGTTCTTCCTCCCTTCTGACCTCAGGGTCAGCTCTCCCACCTTCTTCAGGCATTGATGGGTGAGGGGGCTCTCTCTCCTGCACACACTGCCACATGACACATGAGTAATGGAGACAGCTCTCCCATGTCCACAACGTCAGGACTGGCCAGAATTCTACTTTTAAAGAAGATTTACAACCAATATCTCTTAAATTATTTAAAATATAGAAACAGGAAGAATTTTTAAAATCTTTTGCAAAGCCAGTATTTCTTTAGTCAAAGCCAGGTAAAGACACAATAACAACAAAAAAGAAAGCCATAGGCTGCTGTGGGATGTTCTGTATGTCAAATTGCTCTGATTGGTCAATAAATAAAACACTAATTGGCCAGTGGCTAGGCAGGAAGTATAGGCAGGACTAACAGAGAGGAGAAAAGAAAGAACAGGAAAGCAGAAGGAGTCACTGCCAGCCGCCGCCAGGACAAGCAGCATGTGAAGGTGCCGGTAAGCCACGAGCCACGTGGCAAGGTATAGATTTATAGAAATGGATTAATTTAAGATATAAGAACTAGATAACAAGAAGCCTGCCATATAAGTCTCTGTGTTTACTTGGTTGGGTCTGAGTGGCTGTGGGACTGGTGGGTGACAAAGATTGTCCTGACTGTGGGCAAGGCAGGAAAACTCTAGCTACAATAGGCCAATATCCCTGATGAACATAGTTGCAAAGTCCTCAATAAAATACCTGTGAAATGAATATAAGCATATATATATATATATATATATATATATATATATATATATATATATATATATATATATATATAACAGATCACCCACCACCATCAAACTGCCTGAGATGTAGTGATGTCTCAACTGGCATAGGTCAATAAATATAATAAATTATGTAAATGGACTTAAAGATAAAGGTCACAGGATCACCTTAATAATTCCAGAAAAGGCTTTTCACAAAATCCAACATGGCTTCATGATAAAAATCTTAGAGAGAGTAAGACTGGAAAAACATGCCTCAGCATAGTAAAGGCTGTATATGAAAAATCCACAGCCAACATTATCCTAAATGGAGAAAAACTAAAAGAAATCTTATCAAAATCAGTAATGACTCAGAGCTGTCCACTATCTTTACTCTTTTTCAGTACAGTGCTTGAAGCACTAGCTAGAGCAATAAGGCAAGAAAAGGAAGTTAAAAGAATATAAATTGGAAAAGAAGCAAAATTATCCCTATTTATAAGTAACATAATAGTATACATTAGAGATGTATGTTTTCTATTTGAAAACAACACTTTTAGACAAAATTAACAGTAGCCTTTATATATAGCAATAACACGCACACACAGTAAGAGATCACTGAAGCATTCTCATTCACATTTGCCTTTCACATTACTTCCAGAAAACAAAATATTTAGGAATAAACCTAATCAAGGAGGTGAAAGACCTCTACAAAGAAAGAAAATTAAATTTCTGAAGAAAGAAATGGAAGTGTAGGAAAGGACTTTCTAAAGAGGACCCATTTACCCAGGAAGCAAGGCCAACAATCGACATGTGACCTCATAAAACTAAAGATTCTGCTAAGAAAACAACCAACTGAATGAAGGGGAAATGGGAGAGAAACTTTGCCAATTACACATATGATAAAAGATTAATATTCATAGTATATAAATAATTAAAAAAACAAAGAATCATAACAAATGGCCCAATTTAAAATTAAGATACAAAACCACTTATCCATGGAGCTTGGGGAAGGAACTGTCTTGGTTGGGCTCAGATAGAAAAGCTTGTGCTGCAGGAAGATGCTGCTCCATCAGTATGGACAAAGGAGACCCTACCAAGCTGGGGGAGGGGGGCACGTTCTCATATGCACTTTTCCTCCATACTTGCTTGGAAGAGCACAAGATGAAATACCCTCACTCCTTGGTTAACTTTGATGAGTTCTCAAGGAAATGTTCTGAGAGATGCAAGACCATGTCTGCAAAGGAAAAGTTGAAGCTTGAAGATATGGCCAAAAGTGACAAAGCTCATTATGATGGGGAGAAGAATTATGTTCCACCTAGAGGTGATTACAAAATAAAGGAAAAAGACCTCAGTGTTTTCCCCAATCCTAACAACAGTGAGTGAGGCTTCTCTTTTCTCCAAATTCCCTCAAACATTTGTTGTGGTTGTTTTTTTTTTTTTTTTGATCTTTACCATTCTAACCGGGAATAGAAGAAATCTCAAAGTTGTTTTAATTTATGTTTCCCTAGTTACTAGGAATGCCCCCCCCTTTTTTTTCAAGACAGGGTTTCCAAGACTGGCTGATCTGTAACTTGCTCTGTAGACCAGGCTGGTCTCAAACTCACAGAGATCTGCCTGTCTCAACCTGTCCAGTACTGGGATTAAAGGTGTGGCCACCACTACCCAGCAAAGAATATTTTTTGAGATATTTCTTTGACATTTTTTTCCTTTTTTCTTTTGAGAACTCCCTGCTCAGGTCTCAGGCCCACTTTTCCAATGGGTTATTTAATTTTTTGAGTCTTTTTCTTAAGTTCTTTGTGAAAGGACCAGGCAGATGCCATAACATGCTACTCAGTCTTCTCTCAGAGATCAGGGCTCAATTTCAGTTTCCTGAGACTTGAGCAAGCAATTTCTGGGAGGGCCATGAACAAAAGACATAGTCCTTGAAGTAGCTCCCTTTCTGCATGTGCTCTGACTGCTCAAGGTTCAGCCAGTTGTTTACTGTCTGGGACCCCTCACCAACTTAGAGCTATGTGCATGAGTCAAGGACAGAGCCTGGGCCACTGAGTCAACCTCCACAGTCAGTATGTGCTAGGCCAGCCAGCCTCCATGACAGCTCAAGGACAAAGCCTGGGACTTGTCCAGGCCTGCCCCAAATGGTAATTGTAACCTCCAACTAACCCTAGCCAATTAAAAGTTACTAACATGATTGCCACTCATTTCAACCAATCCTGAGTCTGTTCCCATGTAGTCTGTAGACCCCAAGCCCCCTTTGCTTTAAAAACCCTGCCCCATTGCTACTTGGGGGCTCTCCTGCTCTGCTGCAGCATCAGACAGATGGAAAGTCCCAAGTTAACTTGTAATACAAAGACTCTTTGCTTTTGCATAGGATTTGATTTTTTGGAGGTCTTTGGGGGACCCTGCGTACAACATTTTGTATATTCTAGATATCAGTCCTCTGTCAGATATGTAGCTGGTAATGAATCTCTTCCATTCTGTGGGCTTCCTCTTCACCTGGTTGATTGTTTATTTGGGCAGAAGATTTTTAGTTTTATGAAGTTCCACTTGTTAATTGTTGACCTCAATTCTTGCAGTCCTATTCAGAAGGTCCTTTCCTACACCTGTGTCATGCAGGGTACTACCTATGTTTTCATTTCACAGTTTCACTCTCATGTTTAGGTCTGTGATCCATTTGGAGTTAATTTTTGTGCAAGTGATACATAGAGATCTAATTTCATTCTGAATGTGTTAAGGATGCTTTCTTTTATCCAGCATATGTGTTTGGCACCTTTGTCAAATATTAAGTAGATGAAGTTAGGTGTACTCATGTTTGGGTCTTTTATTTTGTTCTTTCACCTTACATGTGTGTTTTTGTGGCAATACCGTATTATTTTTATCGTGATGGCTCTGGAATATATCTTGAGATGGTAACCCTTCAGCATTATTATTTTTACTCAGGATTGTTTTGGCTGTCTGGGTTCTGCGGTTCCATATGAATTTTAGGATATGTTTTCTTTTACTTCCTTCCTTCCTTCCTTCCTTCCTTCCTTCCTTCCTTCCTTCCTTCCTTCCTTCCTTCCTTCCTTCCTTCTTTCTTCCTTCCTTCCTCCCTCCCTCCCTTCTCTCATTCTCTCTCTCTCTCTCTTTCTTTTTTTTTTCAAGACAGGGTTTCTCTGTGTAGCTTTGTGCCTTTCCTGGAACTCACTCTGTAGTCCAGGCTGGCCTGGAACTCACAGAGATCCACCTGCTTCTGCCTCCCGAGTGCTGGGATTAAAGGCAATGCCACCATCACCCGACTAGGATACATTTTCTGTTTTTGTGAAGAATGAGATGGGGATTGTGTTGAATCTGTTAATAGCTTTTGGGTGTTGCTTTTTATCTACATACGAATTCTTTGAGGCGTTGTCTATGCCCCGTTCTTCCTTCCTCTGTTCTTTCTCTTCTGTATATGTTCCTTGTATAAGAGAGCTTAGTGTATTAGAGTTGTCATTAGTGTTGGGGAATCCATAATTCTGTCACTTTTTAATTTAATATCTTTCTGAATAGCCTACAAATATTTAATAAACAATATTTTGTCAAGAATACTAACTAGACACTGGAAAGTCCCAGTTGATAAAGTGATTATAAATACTTATTTGGAGCTGACCATGGTAGCACAAGCCTTTAATCCCAACACTTGGGGAAGGGGAGCAGAGGCAGGTGGATCTCTGTGAGTTCAAGAGCTCTACAAAGAAAGTTCCAGGACAGCCAGAGCTGTTACACAAAGAAATCTTTTTTTTTCCCTTCAAAATTCAGTGTTTTTTTAATTATTATTTTATTTTACAATACTATTCAGTTCTACATAACAGCCACAGATTCCCTTGTTCTCTCCCTTCCTGCCCCCTCCCCCTTTCCCCAGCCCACCCCCCATTCCCACCTCCTCCAGATCAAGGTCTCCCCCGAGGACTGGGATTGACCTGATAGACTCAGTCCAGGCAGGTCCAGTCCCCTCCTCCCAGATTGAGCCAAGCGTCCCTGCATAAGTCCCAGGTTTCAAACAGCCAACTCATGCAACAAGCCCAGGACCTGGTACCACTGCCTAGATGCCTCCCAAACAGATCAAGCCAACTGACTGTCTCATCTATTCAGAGGGCCTGGTCCAGTTGGGGGCCCCTCAGCCTTTGGTTCATAGTTCATGTGTTTCCATTTGTTTGGTTATTTGTCCCTGTGCTTTATCCAACCTTGGTTTCAACAATTCTCGCTCATATAAACCCTCCTCTTTCTCACTAATTAGACTCCCAGCACTCCACCCGGGGCCTAGCCGTGGATGTCTGCATCCAGATTCCTCAGTCCTTGGATGGGGTTTCTGGCACAACTATTAGGGTGTTTGGCCATCCCATCACCAGAGTAGGTCGGTCCCGGCTGTCTCTCGACCATTGCCAGCAGTCTTTTGTGGAGGTATCTTTGTGGATTTCTGTGGGCCTTTTTAGCTCTTTGTTTCTTCCTTTTCTCATGTGGTCTTCATTTACCATGGTCTCCTATTCCTTGTTCTCCCTCTCTGTTTTTGATCCAGCTAGGATCTCCCTCTCTCTTTCCCTCGACCCTTGCCCTTCATTGCTCCCACTCATGTTCAGGCTGTTCATGTAGATCTCATCCATTTCTCTGTGTCTTTCTTGGGGTCCTGTTTTCCAGGTAGCCTCACTGGTGATGTGAGTAGCAGTCCAGTCATCCTTGTTCCACATCTAGCATCCTCCTATGAGTGAGTACATACCATATTTGTCTTTCTGAGTCTGGGTTACCTCACTCAGCATGATTTTTTCTAGATCCATCCATTTGCCTGCAAACCGTATGATGTCATTGTTTTTCTCTGCTGAGTAGTATTCCATTGTGTATATGTGCCACAATTTATTTATCCATTCTTCAGTTGAAGGGCATCTAGGTTGTTTCCAGGTTTTGGCTGTTACAAACAATGCTGATATGAACATAGCTGAGCAAGTGCTCTTGTGGTATGATTGAGCATTTCTTGGGTATATGCCCAGGAGTGGTATAGCTGGATCTTGGGGGAGATTGATTCCCAATTTTCTAAGAAAGCGCCATATTGATTTCCAAAGTGGTTGTACAAGCTTGCATTCCCACCAGCAGTGGAGGAGAGTTCCCCTAGTTCCACAACCTCTCCAGCATAGTGTCTTCAGTGTTTTTGATTTTAGCCATTCTGACAGGCGTAAGGTGGTATCTCAGAGTTGTTTTGATTTGCATTTCCCTGATGATTAGGGATGTTGAGCAATTCCTTAAATGTCTTTCAGCCATTTGAGATTCCTCTGTTGAGAATTCTCTGTTTAGTTCTAAAGCCCATTTCTCAATTGGACTGTTGGTCGTTTTGATGTCTAATTTCTTGAGTTCCTTATATATTCTGGATATCAGTCCTCTGTCACATGTGGGGTTGGTGAAGATCTTTTCCCATTCTGTAGGCTGTCGCTTTGCCTTGTTGCCTGTATCCTTTGCTCTACAAAAGCTTCTCAGTTTCAAGAGGTCCCATTGACTGATTGTTTCTCTCAGTGTCTATGCAACTGGCGTTATATTTAGGAAGTGATCTCCTATGCCAATGCGTTCAAGACTACTTCCTACTTTCTCTCCTAGCAGGTTCAGAGTAGCTGGATTTATGTTGAGGTCCTTGATCCACTTGGACTTGAGTTTTGTGCACGGTGACAGATATGGATCTATTTGCAGCCTTCTACACATTGATATCCAGTTATGCCAGCACCATTTGTTGAAGATGCTTTCTTTTTTCCATTGTACCCTTTTGGCTTCTTTGTCAAAAATTATATGTTCATAGGTGTGTGGGTTAATGTCAGGGTCTTCAATTCGATTCCATTGGTCCACATGTCGGTTTTTATGCCAATACCAAGCTGTTTTTTATTACTGTAGCTCTATAGTAGAGCTTGAAGTCAGGGATTGTGATGCCTCCAGAGGTTGTTTTATTGTACAGGATTCTTTTGGCTATGCTGGGTTTTTTGTTTTTCCATATGAAGTTGAGTATTATTCTTTTCAGGTCTGTGAAGAATTGTGTTGGTATTTTGATGGGGATTGCATTGAATCTGTAGATTGCTTTTACACAAAGAAATCTTATCTCCAAAAATCAATCAATCAATCAATCAATCATAAATAAATAAATATTTATTTATTTGGTAGAATGGTATTTCTTTTACATAGAGGCAAGACTACTGGTGAAAACTGTTACATGGATTAATAGGTGTATTTGGGACAGGACCAAGAACTTTTTACTTTTTGGTGGCTTTTTCTTGGACTTTTTATATTTGTTTATTCTTTTTTTGACCTATGTAAATATATGTATCTGGAAAATAAATATTAAGTAGGTATTTTTGTGTCTGTCTTGTGTGTATGTAGGAGTAAACATAATTTTATTCAAAAGTAATTAGAAGCTGGGTGTGATGGTTTGTGACACCCCTCCACCCCCCCCACCCCCGCACTTAAAAAGTAAAAGCAGGAAGATTACAAAATTTGAGGCCAGTCTAAGCTACTTAGTAAATCCTGACTAAAAAGAAAGAAATAAATAAATTGAAAAGTATTTTAATGAATCTCAGGACTTCATTTTGCCATAAGCCCCAAGATAGAAACAGCCCAGTGACGCTTTTGTATTCTTGAGGGATGATCACTTCCCCTAGGTGACCTATTAGCTACCTTCTCTTCTGTCGCTGTGGGGGAATCGGTCTAAGAGGCATCCTGCATGGATTGAAGTCACACTGGCCTTTATTTTCTCACCCTTTTCTTTTTTTTCTACCATCTGTATTGCTAAATAGCTAGATGTTTTCTACTTCTGAGTCATGTCAAGGAGAGCCACAGGGGTAAACCTTCTGGAGCTGCAGTCCTCTCAAGCCTGCTAGAAATCAGGTGGGTGAGAAAAGATGGGCTGCATTTCAGTGACCAGGACTTCCTTTCTTTCCAAAAATACATTTGCTTGTTTATGTGTATAAGTGTGTATTTATGTGTAGAGGCGTGTGGGTGTGTATAACACAGCGCACCTGTAGACGTCAGAGGACAACTTGCAGGAGTCGGTTCTGCTTCTACCTTGTGGATCCTGGGCATCAAACTCAAGTCACTGTGCTTGGTGGCAAGTGTCTTCCTTAACTTGCTGGGCCGTCTTGCTGGCCACGATCAGGATTTTCTGGTAGCTCACAGCACAGTTTGAAATCACTGAGTAGAGAAGAAGGGTTATTGAGACCATTGAGGACAGTGGTTGAAGACACTCTGTCGAGAACAAAGGCTGGTATTTAAGATGAGGAACCACGCTGTGAGAGGTAGGCTGTAAGGCAAGAAAGAGCTCACAGGAGTGTAGATAGTTCTGGGATAGTTGGATTTAGCTGGGGATTAAGATTAGTTTGGCAGTAAACATCTAGGAGAAGTGATTTGTTTTTGACAGTGGAAAACAGCTTTGTAGATCAAGCAGACACAAGGACATAAATCAGGCAGTGTGACCTAAAATAAAGAAGCAGAAATGATCCGGTTATTAAAAAAGGAATGAAGAGAACAAATCTGAAGTGATTAATAAAATATTATATTCCCTCTAATTTGCTCAGTTGGATCCCTGTCCTTTTGAAATACTGAAAGAACCTTAATTTCTAGTTTGGATGGTTTTACTAATTATTCATTCAGCGAAGACCACTTCAGCTTCTATTGTGTTCCCACATTTGTGCTGGATGTTGAGCCTTCCTGTTCTTCCCTGCTTATGGGAGACAGAGCAGAAGGTTGTAGTGTGCAGCTGCCTAGGGAGAGCCAGATGGAAGGGCCACTGAAGGAGGGGTGCTCTTCAGAGAAGTGCTGAATTGGAAAAGAACTGAAAAAGTGGGGCGCTGAATTAAGGGCCTGCCATTTTCTATCTGTCAGGGCTTGGGTCAAAGATTCCCTGAGAATGAAAACTCACAGTGTATCTGTGTGAATTGCCTTTCCTTGTAAGGACTTCTGCTTGGTATGTGGGTAGAGCCCATCCAAACTGTAAAAATACAAATGAGTTTTTAAAAATTTATTTATTTGTTTATTTTACATCCCAGCCACAGTATCCCCTCCCTCTTCTCCTCCCAGTTCTACCCCCACTTCTCTTCTGCCCCCCCCCATTCACTCCTCCATTTCTATTCAGAAAAGGGCAGGCCTCCCGTGAATATCAACAAAACATGGTAGATCAAGTTGCAGTAAGACTAAGCACCTCCCCTTGTATTAAGGTCAGGCAAGGTGACCCAATATGAGGAGTAGGGTCCCAAAAGCCAGCACAAGAGTCAGAGACAGCCCCCTGCTCCCACTGTGAGAAGTCTCACAAGCAGACCAAGCTACGCCACTGTCACATATGTGCAGAGGGCCTAGGTCAGTCCCATGCAGGCTCCCTGGCTGTCAGTTCAGTCTCTGCGAACTTCTATAAGCACAGGTTAGTTGGTTCTGTGGGTTTTCTTATGATGTCCTTGACTCCTCTGGCTCCTACAATCCTTCTTTCCTCTCTTCTGCGTAGGATTCCTGAGCGTTGGCCTAATGTTCTTCTGTGGGTCTCTGCATCTGTTTCCACCAGTTGCCGGATGAAGCCTCTCTGATGACTGTTGGACTAGGCACCAATCTATGAGGGTGGCAGAATATCATTAGGCATCATTGCACTGACATTTTTTTTTCTTCCAGTGGTGTTTGGTTCTATCCTAGGTCTCTGAGCCAACCAGCCTCTGGGTGCAGGCGCTCCAGGCAGTATCAGGGGTGGGCTCACTCTCAGGGTATGGGTCTCAGACTGGAGCAGCCATGTGTTGGCCACTCCCACATTCTTTGGGTCACCTTTACCCCAGTACATCCGGTAGGCCAGACAGACTGTAGGTCAAAGGCTATGTGGCTGGGTTGGCTCCTAATCCCTCCGCTGGTAGTCTTGCCTGGTCACAGGAGGAGGCCAGTTCAAGTTAAGTATCCTCTTTTGCTAGGAGTCTTAGCTGGGGTCATCCTTGTAGATTCCTGGGAGTTTCCCTTGCACCAGGTTTCTACCTGACCTTGAAATGACCTCCTTTCCAGTTGGCTCTTTCAGTACTCCCTCTCCCCATACCTCATTTCCCATCCCCACCCGCCTCCAGTCCACCCAGGAAATCTCTTCTTTTTCCCCTTCCCAGGGAGATCCGAGGGTCCTCCGTGGGCCCTCCTTGTTACCTAGCTTCTCTGAGCCTGTGGATTGTAGCATGGTTATCCTTTACAGCTAATATCCACTTAGGAGTACGTACCGTGTGTGTTTGTCTTTCTGGGTCCGGGTTACCTCACACAGGATGATTTTTTTTTCTAGTTCCATCTACGCAAATGAGTTTTAACATTTTTTTTCCTTCTGTCTTTTTGTGTCTGTGAATGTGAATCTCTGCTCTCAGAACCTGAGGGCTTTTTCTTCTGTCCTTCGCATTTCCTTTTGTCAGCATGGTTCTGCCTCACCTTTGCTCTTTTTCTTAGCTTCTCTCCACCCCCACCTTCCCCGGTTTAAAGACAGAACTTCATGTAGCCCAGACCCTTGAACTTTCTATGAAGCCGAGAATGACCTTGGATTTCTGAACTTCCTGCCTTTGCTTCCTATTGCTAGCTAGCATCATATCCAGTTGAGTAAATACCAGGGTTCAAACCCAGGGCCTTGTGCATGCTAGGCAAGCACTCTGCCAACTGAGTTACACCCTCTGTTCTGAATTTTATACCTTTTAAAAAAAAATATGCCGGGCGTGGTGGCGCACGCCTTTAATCCCAGCACTCGGGAGGCAGAGCCAGGCGGATCTTTGTGAGTTCGAGGCCAGCCTGGGCTACCAAGTGAGTTCCAGGAAAGGCGCAAAGCTACACAGAGAAACCCTGTCTCGAAAAAACCAAAAAAAAAAAAAAAAAAAAAAAAAAAAAAAAAAAAAAAAAATGTCTCCTTTATCATCATCACCCAAAATGGTCCCATTTGAAACAACCATGCAATATCGCAAAGAAATTAATTTTAATTAATTTATCAAATGCTTGTCTACTTCCCTGAACTGATAATTATGCCCAGCCATATATCCTTTGATCTGAGGATAAAGGCACAGATGACCAATGCAGGGAAGTAATTTTTTAGTGCCTAGAAATAGAGACAATACTCTACACACAATCAGCTCTATATACCACAGGTGAAAGACATCAAAAAGAACTATGGAAAAGGGAAAGGGAGATTAATAATTTATAATTAAAAATTAATAATTTTTTTCTAGATAGGAGAATTGAGCAGGCATTATCTGGGGCTCTGAAAAATGGGGACTATTCTAGAAGAGACAAGACAAATGTTTTATGAGGAGGGGGGAGTTTTTTTTTTATCTAACATTTGCCATTGAGTTTTTATTTTTGCAAGGTAAAGTTTGTTCTTTGCAAAGTACCAGTCTGTGGGTTTTTAACAGGTGCACACAGTGGTTTTACTACCACAGCATCCCTGGTGTGGCCTCATTGCCAGCCACTCCAACCTGAATTCTCCCATCATGCTCTGTGGTGCTCAGCACACTCCGTGGCTTCGTTGCCAGTTGTTTCCTTTCTGTAATTTTGTCTTTAGTGCTTTGTAGATGGTTTCTTTCACTTATCGCACTGCATTTGAGACGGGGGCCTGTCCCTGCATTTGCCAACGATCTTTCCTTTTTCTGTAAGGCAGTGGTTCATTAAAAAGATACAGTTGGTTTACCATCCATTTGGACATTTGGGTTGTTCTAAGCTTTTAGTAATTATGAGTAAAGCCATGAAACATTTGAGACAATAATTTTGCTTTTCAAGTACACAATTTTGTTTTTCCTGTTGACTACCAGAAGTTGTTGTGTTGCATGGTGAATGCACACCTGCCTGTGTCAGAGGCTGGCACACGGTCTCCAGAAGGTTGGGCAACCTTCAGTTTCAGCAGTTGGGTGAGAATTCTGCTCGCTCTGCTGCTTTGCTTGCCATCAGTTACAGTTTTTATATATATATATATATATATATATTATTTTACAATACCATTCAGTTCTACATATCAGCCATGGGTTCCCCTATTCTCCCCCCTCCCACCCCCTCCCCTTACCCCCAGCCTACCCCTCATTCCCACCTCCTCCAGGACAAGTCCTCCCCCGAGGACTGCTATCAACCTGGTAGACTCTGTCCAGGCAGGTCCAGGGAGGGGGGAGTTTTAACAAAAGAGAAAAAGGAAGTCCTGGGCTGGTGAGGGCACTGACTTGGCTGAAGGTAACGGTGAACTACTTTGATGGTGCTGTTGCCTGGAGGCCCTGAGGCTGCTTGATTTTTCTTTAGCTGATGGGGAATCACCAGCCAATTGGGAGTGCTTTAAGCAGTAAGGAGCTCTAACTAGAGTTTTCAGAGTACTAATGTGCTGTGCAGGGGGCTGGGGAGCAGAAACCGCTGGGATTACATTGGGTTTTTCAGGACCCCTGTTTCCCACCTTTGGGTGGTTGATCCTCGCCATGTGTCATTTGCAACTTCCAGTCTTCTGGGTCATTCCATGTTTTGATTTTTGGACCTCCTCTTTCTCCCTAAGTCTCACTTAATCCCGACCAGACTCCAAATAAATCACTGACAATTTTGTCTTTCTTTTCTCTCTAATGTCCAAACTGAAGGTTCACCTGGTGACTTTTTACTTGGTGTTTGGATTTATTTGATTTGATTTACTCATTTATTTGATACTGACATGATCAAAGGAAGCAATGGCAGTAAGCAACAGAAAGATCTAAGCATCTCATTGAAAATCTAAAGTTATACAGTTTACTGACAGTGCAGCTTCTAGAGACCACCACAACAGTTAAAATCCATCTATTACTGTTCTAGAGTACTATTTTCTGCAAGAAAAGTTATATGTAACACTCTAAATAGCTGTTTACATAGACTTCTTTCTCTTGATTCTGATGAATATATAAAAGCAGGCTTACTCTTCTTATGTTTATTGTGATTTCATTTGCTTCTGATTTCCCAGAACTTTATAATAAATTGTCTCTATCTCACATTGCTTCCTATTCTGACTCCAACAAAATGCTCACCTTTTCTTTCCAGTTAGTTGTCAAAAACTCATTTTTGAGAGACTGTTTCTGCATTCTTGTCTTTCATTTTGCTGGTAGTTGAACAGCATCAATAGGGGTGTGTGTGTGTGTGTGTGTGTGTGTGTGTGTGTGTGTGTGTGAGAGAGAGAGAGAGAGAGAGAGAGAGAGAGAGAGAGAGAGAGAGAGAGAGAGAGAGATTGAGAGAGAAAGTGCATGGGATTGAACAATGGCCTTGAGCATAGTAACCAAGTGCTCTACCACGGAGCTATGCTTTCAGGCATCAGTAGACGAGCTTTCTGAAAATCACCTTTGCCTTGATTTTAGAGATTCCAAGTTCCTCTCATCCCCCTATGTTTAAACGTTTATTGACACCTTTGGCTTAGTAGTCATGCTCCGGCCACTAGCATTACGTAGGTAGAGCATTCCTACAGGGTCCTTGTTCTTCCAGCAGCTGCATTCTTACTAATGATCCCATGAGCACAAATTCAGTTCTTATTCTTTTTTACTTCCCTGTGAATGATACCCTCCACTCTCATGAAATAGTCTCACATCCTGAGCTCTGGGCTCTGAGCTCTCCTGTTCTTTGATGCTGTTTTTCTGCCTCTACCACTCTTTGTGTTTCCTTTTTCAGACTCTCAGTCTTGAGCATTTCTGTCTTTTCTCTGAATATATAATTAACTGTGGCTCCAGTGATCACATTTAAACACACGAGATCCACGTTCTCCCTTTATGTTAACTTCATCCTAAAGTGCTGCATTACTTAAGGGAAAGAACCCTCTGCCACCCAACTGAAAAACTCCAAATAAGCTGAGCATGGAGGCACACATCTTTATTGTTAGCACTCAGGTGGGTAGATCTCTGAGTTCAAGGCCAGTCTGGTCTACACAGGAAGTTCCAGGCTAGCCAAGTCTACACAGTAAGATTCTGTCTCAAAAAACCAAACCAAACCAAACCACCACCCACCCACCCATCCACCCACCCACCCACTCAACCAACCAAACGAACCTCCAAATAACTTCTCCTCCACTTTGGAGAATTTCATTTCTTTTAGCTCAGCTTTTTCGGGTCTCTGAAGTCATTTACATTTTAATGTCTTGTGTTCCTCCTACACAACCTTATTGTGAAGCCCAGAAAGTGCTTTTGCTTCTGAGCAACCTACCGACTCTTTCTTCTGTATCTTTTAACGTGTTTTCTTTCTCTCGAATGTCCATACCTATTTTTTCTTCTTTTTACTGTTATTTAAAAATTTGTGATATGTATTCTATAGCCAAAGAATGTGTTAAAAAACCCTTTTGCATATTAAGGATAATCAAACGGGGGTTGGAGAGATGGCTCAGCAGTTAAGAGCACATGCTTCTCTTCCAGAGGGCTCAGGCTTGATTCCAAGCACCCATATGGCAACTCACAATTGCTTGTAATTCCAGTTCCAGAGTACCTAATGCCCTCTTCTGGTCTCTGTGGGTACTGCATGCATGTGGTGTACATAAATACATGCAGATAAAACACTCATACACATGAGATAAAAATAAAAACATCTAAGAAGAAAAGACAATAAAATGAACTCTTATTGCATTCACCAACTAGGCTAAAAGGTACTGTCTTCAGAACCTTAGAGAACTTTCATGCTCTTATATTTTTATCCTTCTCTATTCGAGGGTTAAGATTATTGTGTTAGTAATCTCTTATGTTTTTTTCTCTGTATGATAGAAATATGCAAAGAGGGAAAAGCAAAACAGATCAAGTAAGGATACATGCATTGGTCCTTGCCTGTCCATTTCTTTACTCAGTTATGCAATTATTATTATTATCATTTTCTTTCTGGAACTGAGGACCAAACCCAGGGCCTTATGCTTGTTAGGCAAGCAATCTATCACTGAGCTAAATCCCCAGCTCAGTGATATGTGGATGAAAACACTCTCATCTCTTTTTCTCCCTGCTACCTTGATTTTCCTCCAAAAAAGGAGGTGCTGCTTAGTGGAGGACGTAAACAGGCAGCTTCTAGACAGTAGCCCCTTTGGTTCTGCCTTAGCAGCAGTGAGCCCCAAGTCCACATCCTTACTGGTGCTTAAGGTGTGGATGGCTGAGTGAAAGCGTGGTAACAGTGGAATAAAAGCTCAACAATTTCCAACACAGGTGGAATAAATTGATGGAAAAAAACTCACTACAAATCTCCCTCTGCTGGAGGCTTGCTTTGGCCTGGATTACAGTTAGACATGGGCTTTTTTCCCCACCCTCTTTTGAAAAATACTTGCCTTCGACTATGTATCTTGTATCTCAAACTCATTAGAAACTTGTATTTGGGGAACCAAAACTGCTGTTTCTTATTTCCAGCCTCTTGTCATTATGATTTTTGTTAAATTTTCATTTATTTCCACAGATATATTACATTTTCATTGATTTTTTCCTGTCAAAACTTAACATGGAGATCATACGGTCTCATAAAATCAGACAGGGGGAAATATCTTTTTTTTCTATACAACTTATACAGACTTAGTTATTTGTTTCTTGACTCTTTGCTAGAGCATGTCATTAGGACAGCAGTTACTTTTGTGGGATACTTCTTGCACTTAGCTGAAAGGCCGAGCAGTGACTGAGTTTGAAAATGACTGATTTTCCAAATGCAGCTATGAGATTATTTAGCTTCCTATTTTATCAACAGTCATATCTGTAGGAAACAGTGTACACGATGGGGTGTTATTGACACATCCTGTAATTGCAGGACTCCAAAGGCAGAGGCAGGAGGACAGTGAGTTTGAGGCCAGCCTGGGCTACGTAGTGAGACCTTGTCTCAAAACAAGGGACATCGGTGACACATTAAAGAAAAAAAGAGAAAACAGGACATTGAAATGAAGTAATGGGACAAATTAATAACAAAGGAACTAATGGTGAGGTGACAGTTTAATAAAGTAAGGTTAGGATTATGGGAATTATGAAGGGTTGGTCAAGCACATCAAGATTGCTGACTCTGTAAAGAAAGATCTGAGTTGCTGGGCAGTGGCGGTGCCTGTCCTTAATCCCAGCACTCGGGAGGCAGAGGCAGGTCGATCTCTGTTTGAGGCCAGCCTGGTCTACAGAGTGAGTTCCAGGACAGCCAGGGCTCCACAGAGAAACCCTGTCGTGTGAGTATAGGAGAGGGATAGTCTTTTGTAGAGAACTGCGAACAAGCGAGCACTGCTGGCTGATATCTGTAGGGAGCAGGTCAGACACTAGCTATCCTTATCTTTGTCTTTGGCTCCCTAGTCTCCCATTTCTCCTAGCATCCCCGTTTGCCAAAATCTAACCAGCAGCAGTGGTGGAGCAGGAGGTACCAGTTCTTGTTTCCTCAAAGGGCAGCCTCAGGGCTTCAAGACGGAGTGAGAGGCATCCTGTATCGACTGGCCCAGCAGAGTAAGCTGTGTTAAGTTACACAAATCAACCCTGGTGGTGCCATATGGCAAAGTTAGCTGTGTTTCCTTTAGCTAATGCCACTAGGATTTAGTTGAAGACTTGAGTTCATGGGCTGACATCTTCCCTCAATTTTGTAAGATTTCTAGTCCTTATCTACTCAATATTAATCAGAACTTTGACTAAATTTATGTTGCGCTTTTCTCATGTTCCTCTGTGTCTTTAACTTATCTTTTATGCTTCCCAGCTCTGCTTTCTATGTTGTTCCTCCAGATGTAACTTCCAGTTGACAGATTCTATCCTTGACTAAACTTTCTGTGATATTGCTTTGGGTTTTGACTTTATTTTAAATTTCTAGAAGCTTTGTCTATTTTTTAAGCGCATGCTTCTTCAGCCTTGGCATTTTCTTTCTGCTAGTTATATTTTTGTTTTCTGTTTATTAAACACATTGGTAAGCATGTGATCATTCTAGATCTTCAAGTTTTATGATTTTGTATCATCTTTCTTTCCCACCTTCTTTTACTACATTTCTACAGGTTCCTAGATTTAAAAAATGTTTAAATAAGCAATGTATTTAGGAGCTATGTTTACCCTTTGGAAAGTTTGAGAATTTTGGTACCCCTTAGGTTAAGATTAAGATTGAAGTCTTAAGACCAGACCTCATGACCTGCAGTAGATGACGAACGCAAAATGAACTCAATGACATTTTTGGAGGTTCTTTGTCTAATAATGCTTCATCACTGCTTTTTTTCCCCCACCGTACAGGTCCTTTGTATTTATATTCCATTTCCGGTTTTGTGTTTATAATGGGATTTCTTTGTGAAGGTGTGTGTCTCTGTGCCTATATGTGTTTCTTGAGCTTTTTCTTTAGTTCTTTTTTCCCCCATTTGTTGGTTTGTTTTGTCCTAATCTGGTTTGTTTTTATTTAATATACTATATAATGATAGTAATAATAAAAATAATAATTATTAAGATGCCTGTTTGTATCCTAATGAGAGAGAGAGAGAATATTTGAGTGGATGGGGAAGTGGGGAGGAGCTGGGGGATGGTAACCATAATCAGTATATATTATATTAAAACTCGATTTTCAATGAAAAAAGACTCATAACAGAATAAAGCCCGACCATACCCCACTGAAAGATAAGCAGCTTTGGAGCTGTTCTAATTTAGATGTCTATTTGTTATCCTTCTGAAAATTTTTTATTAAATCTGTTCCTTGACAATCTAAAAAAGATTGAAAACATAAACTTGTGTTTGTTAGCTCACTGGAACATGAGGTGGGTGGCCCTAGTTAATCTTTCAAGAATTAAGGTCTTTGATATTCATAGATTTATTGGGAGAGATTCTTATATTGGACCTACATCTTAATTGGACTCAAGTCTTTTATTCTTTGTTTTATTCTTTTATGCTGGTATTCTAACAGATTTTGTAAAAGGTAAGCTCAGATTTACTTGATTTAGTTTAAGGTCTTAAGTCAGAAGCCAGGCTCTATGCTCAGTTTTATTTATTTATTTTTTACCATATGCGATGATTTACTAAGAAAATTATCACCAGATATTAAATTTTTTTTTTGATTTTTGAGACAAGGTTTCTCTGTGTAGTTTTGGTGCCTGTCCTGGATCTTGCTCTGTAGACCAGGCTGGCCTTGAACTCACAGAGATCTGCCTGGCTCTGCCTCCCGAGTGCTGGGATTAAAGGCATATGCCATTGCTGCCTGGCTAGATATTAAAATATTTTATAGAGAGAAGTTATTAAAAACAGGACAAACAACACTGGTAAGATGCCTCAGTGGGTGAGCACCTGCACAAATATACTCAAATACATTGATCAATAAATGTTTTAAAATTTAAAAGCAGGACAAACAAAACTTGTATTACCCATTATTGAAGTCTTAGAAATACTTCATTCTTTCTAATAGTAAAAATATTTCTTTGACAATTTCATCCAAGTATGTAATACACTTTGGTCATGTTTATCCACAATACATCCTCCCATCACTCCTCATGCCTACTGTTTTTCAACAGTTCTTTTGCTGTCATGTTTTGTTTTGATTATTTTTTGCACCCCACTGAGTTTAATTAGGGTTGTTTACCTCAGCATGGGTAAAGGGTTCTTTACTGGATCTACACTCTATTTGTTGGAGTTTCCACCTCCAATGAGTTTAGGCCAGATTCATTTTTTTATTGTATTCTGTTTGTTTATTTATTTTCTTTTTTTTTATTAAGAAATTTTCTATTCACTCCACATACCATCCACAGATCCCCCCTCCTTCCTTCTCCCATCCCCCAGCCCTCTTTCCTAAGCCACCCCACATCCCCACATCCCCCAAATCGAGGTCTCCCATGGGGAGTCAGCAGAGCCCAGTACACTGAACCTAGGCAGGTCCAAGTCCCTTCCCATTGCACCAAGGCTGTGCAAGGCGTCACACCATAGGCACCGGATTCTCAGAAGCCTGCCCATAGACCAGGGACAGATCCTGATCCCCCTGCCTGCGTGTCCCCCAAACAGTTCGAGCCAAACAACCATCTTCCATATCCAGAGGGCCTAGTCCAGTCCCATGGGGGCTCCACAGCCACCAGTCCACAGTTCATGGGTTTCCACTAGTGTGGCCAGTCATCTCTGCACGTCCTCCCATCATGATCTCGACGTCCCTCTCCTGCAGAATATCTCCTCTCTCATCAATTGGATTCCTGGAGCTCAGCCTGGTGCCTGGCCGTGGATCTCTGCATCTGCCTCCAGACCAGATTCATTTTTAAATTTTATTTCTGTTTACTAATTTATTTAAGAAGTAACTGTTATCTAGAACTTTTCAATGGGGTCTTGCTTTTGATAAATATTTGTTTATTTGAGTATTAGTCTATGAAACTGTGCTGAGACCTTAAGGTTTGTTTTAAGAATCATAAATATAAGGGTAAATATTCTTATTCTCAGGCCCTAGGGCCCAGTTTGGTTCTTTAGATTCTTGGATAAATCTATTAGGAATAAGCAGTAGTTTACATCCATGTAGTTCATTCAAGGGTGTGCTGACTCTATTTTTCTATTTTGTACCATCTATTAATTATGTATTATTTCCTTCTGTGATCATTAGTTCTGGGATTGAACTCCAAAGCTACAATAAATTTTTCATCAAAAGAATGCTATGTCTATAATAAAAATGAGTAATAGCTATACAATCTGCCAGTTTTATTTTACTACACTTTAATTTTTTATTGAAAATTGATTTTTCTTTCATAAAATACCTCCTGACCACAGTTTCCTCTCCCTTCAGTCTTCCAAGCTCCTGCCCCCAAACTCTCCTCTCCCCCAGATCTACACCCCCTCTGTTTCCTTTTCAGAAAATAGCAGGCCTCTAAGAGATTACAGCCAAACAGGAAAAACCAAGAAACAATAAGACCTGGCAAAAGCAAGACAACCCAATAAGAGGAAAAGAGTCCCAAGAGCAGGCAAAAGAGTCAGAAACTCACCCGCTCCCTGTTAGGAGTTTCACAAAAACACCAAGCTGACAGCCATAACATATATGCAGAGGACCTGTAGCAGACCCATGCAGGACCCACGCTTGCCACCTCAGTCTCTGTGACCCGTGTGAGCCCTGCTTAGTTGATTCAGTGGGCCGTGTTCTCCTTTTTACCACACCTTAAAACTGATTATTCAAGAGGAATATAATAAAACTGAGCATGATGGCTCAAGTTAGTAATCACAGCCCTCAGGGGCTGAAGGAGGAGGATTGCCTTGAGTTTGAGGCAAGTCTGGACTCTATAGTGAATTATAGGCTGGTATGACTAGAGTGAGACTGTTTTTTTGTTTTTTAAATTTTATTTATTTTATTTTACAATACCATTCAGCTCTACATATCAGCCACGGGTTCCCCTATTCTCCCCCTCCCACTCCCTCCCCTTACCCCCAGCCCACCCCCCATTCCCACCTTCTCCAGGGCAAGTCCTCCCCCGAGGACTGCAATCAACCTGGTAGACTCAGTCCAGGGAGGTCCAGTCCCTTCCTCCCAGCCTGAGCCAAGTGTCTCTGCATAAGCTCCAGGTTTCAAACAGCCAACTCATGCAATGAGCACAGGACTTGGTCACACTGCCTAGTTGCCTCCCAAACTGATCAAGCCAATGAACTGTCACACCTATTCAGAGGGCCTGATCCAACCGGGGGCCCCTCAGCCTTTGGTTCATAGTTCATGTATTTCCATTCATTTGGCTATTTTTTTTTCAATAATTGAGTAAAACCGAAATTTATTATAAGCCACAGTCGTCCTAGGGACCTCCATGCTAAATATATAGCCTTCATGGTTCTATGGGTTGTGGTCTGATTGTTCTTTATTTTATATCTAGAATCCATTTATGAGTGAGTACATACCATGACTGTCTTTCTGGGTTTGGGTTACCTCACTCAGGATGATTTTTTTTCTAGTTCCATCCATTTGCCTGCAAATTTCATGCTTTCATTGTTTTTCTCTGCTGAGTAGTACTCCATTGTGTATATGTACCACATTTTTTTCATCCATTCTTCCGCTGACGGGCATATAGGTTGTAAAAGCGCTCGCCTTATATTTAAGGCAAACTTTTATAGCACGGTTCGCCCATCGGTTTGCGTCGAGAGTGAGACGGTTTTAAAAACAAAAACAAAACCATAAACAACAAAGCATGAATAGAATCACGATTCTAAGCAAAGTACAATGTTATGTGATGGAATTAAAAAAAAACCCAGATATTTTTTCTTGTAGAAAGGTGATATTGGCTAGATATAAAAGATAGCTTCAAATATTTGAAAGGTTGGTGTAAGAAAGATGGATTTGGTTAGTTCTACCTGATTTCAAATTGCAAAAGTAGACCTATGATTAAAGGTTAATGAAAACAGACTTCTCATTAGATGGAAGAATGTTATAACACATAGGTATGTTAAATCAGGAGCTAGCTTGTTCTTCATCAATAGAGTTGATCATGGATGGCCACCTACCAGGAATTCTACAGAGGACATTGCTGCTAATGGATGTATTCAGTTTGCTTCTTGCCAATATGAACACCTAATCTACAAACTTGAGTCTTCCTATGCTCTGCCAGTAAGATATAAATCAGCTTTCATCTGTCTTTGTAGACTCTAGATCTTGCTTTTGAGTTCTGGCTTATTTTTGCTCCACTCAAGTTTACATCGGCGCTCTCTTCTTTTCTGCCCATCTGATAGACTTTGAGGTACAACATTAAAGACTCTGAAGTTAAAGACTGCTGAACAAACTACTATGATAATGTTAGATCACCTTCCTGTAATAGATCCCTCAGCATTTATTTCCTGGAGGTTGTGCTACTCTGATGGCACCCTGAATGATATATCCAGTAATTCTACTTTCTTATTCTGCTGTCCTTTCAGGAAAATCTGGAGCCAGAAGTAACTGAGACCATGCGGGGAGAAAATCATTCAGTGGTGTCTGAAATTGTGCTGATGGGATTTGCCAGTTCTTTGGAGATATGCATTGTTCTCTTCCTGGTTTTCTCCATGTTCTATGTGGCAGGTGTTTTAGGAAATTTCTTAGTTGTACTCACCGTGATTGCTGACCCCCACTTACACTCTCCCATGTACTTCCTGCTTGCCAACCTCTCCTTTATTGACATGTGTGTTTCCTCCATTACAGTTCCCAAGATGATTTCTGATCTTTTAAAGGAGAGAAAAGTAATTTCCCTTCAAGGCTGCATCGCTCAGATGTTCTTCATTCATGTTAGTGGAGGAACAGAGATGGTGCTGCTCATAGTCATGGCCTATGACCGGTACATTGCTATCTGTAAGCCCCTCCACTATCTGACCATCATGAACCCAAGGACGTGTATTTTACTCTTAGTAGTGACTTGGACCATTGGAATCATGCACTCACTGATCCAAATTGTATTTGTTGCAAACCTTCAGTTCTGTGGCCACAGTGAAGTGGACAGCTTTTACTGTGATCTTCCTCGGTTTATTAAGCTCGCCTGCACAGTCACGTACAGGCTGGATCTCATGGTCACTGCCAACAGTGGCTTCATCTCTCTAGGGACTTTCATCACTCTGATGGTCTCCTACGCCCTTATGCTGGTCACTGTTTGGCAGCATTCTTCTGGAGGCTCGTCCAAGGCTCTCTCCACGTTGTCAGCTCACATCACAGTGGTGGTATTGTTTTTTGGCCCATGTATCTTTGTGTATTCATGGCCTTTTCTCACGGTGCCTGTAGATAAATTCCTTGCCATTTTTGATGTGATAATCACCCCATTTCTGAACCCTGTAATCTATACTTTTAGGAACAAAGAAATGAAGGCAGCAATGAGGAGGATATTCAGCCAAATGCCGAGTTCCCAGAATCTGTTTTAAGACTGTGGTATCAGCAAAGACAAGTGTCTCTAACGTTCCCTGAGTTACAGATAGGAGTCTAAGGACACACAGCCCCACACATACTTTATTTACTAGTCAAATTAGCAACACACAAGCTTTCATTGATGTATTTTCTATTCATAATCAAGGAGGATGTATTCTTTTAATGTAATGTGTTGGAATAAAATGTATTCTATATTTTTCTACCCTCTTCTTGATAGAGGGCTCTGGATTGACCTATTACATACCATCCTGCACTCTGAGGAAGCATTTCCTGCTGTGGGATATTCTGTGGGATGTTAAATGTGTTGCTCTGTTTGGTTAATAAATAAAACACTGATTGTCCAGTAGCCAGACAGGAAGTACAGGCGGGACAAGCAGAGAAGAGAATTCTGAGAAGTGAAAGGCTGAGGCAGAGAGACACTGCCAGCCGCCGCCATGACAAGCAACATGTAAAAAGATACTGGTAAGCAACAAGCCATGTGGCAACTTATAGATTAATAGAAATGGGTTAATTTAAGATATAAGAACAGTTAGCAAGAAGCCTGCCATGGCCATACAGTTTGTAAACAATATAAGTCTCTGTGTGTTTACTTGGTTGGGTCTGAGCGGCTGTGGGACTGGCGGGTGAGAGAGATTTGTCCTGACCATGGGCCAGGCAGAAAAACTACAATTTCCCTTCTTAGATTTTCTTCTTTTTCTTTTTGGTTTTACAATGCACAATATGAAGAAATTGTTCTGCAAATATGAGAAAATTTGCAATTGCTACACATTTAAAAAATGTTTCTAACAGAAGTAGAATCGCATCCCTTTCTCTCTCCTTTTCTTCCCTCTACTCCCTCCCAGGTACTCTTCCTCCAACTTTTCTCAGTCCCTCTATCCAATAGCCTCTTTTTCTTTGATTATTATTGCTACATACATGCATATATATGTATATTTATAACTATATGTACAATTGAATTGATCCAATTTTTTCTGATTTTTTTGAATTTGAGACTCTGGGTGAGACATTGTGGAATCAGCTGTGATAAATGAGAAAAAATAAGCATAGCAGACATTAAAGCAGCAGCTCCTGCCTCATCCTTCAGTGCCTATTGCCCTTGTAAAATTACTATTTTATATTTTTGAGCTGGTCTTTTATATAGCCCTGCCTGTTCTGGAGCTCACTGTGTAGACCAGGCTGTCCTCAAACTCACAGAGACCCACCTGCCTCTGTCTCCTGAATGATGGGCTTAAAGGTGTACATCATCACATCCAGTCCTTGAAATAACTTCTTGTGTTTACCACAGTAGCATCCTGAAATTGGATCACTGAATTGCAGCTTTTTATGTATACCAGCCAGTGCCTATGGCAAGAACAGATGAGGCCTTAAAATCACTTCACCCCATTTAAAGACTGTGTTCCAGCAGTGTCAGGGGATTAGAACAACAGAGGCCTGGGAAGGAACACAGATGGCACTGAGCTTATTCCTCCCAGGTGCTTGTCCCTAAAGCCATGGCTGTAATTTCCCTATAATTTCTAGGAGACACAATCTCACAGCAGACGCCCTGGTCCTCTGGTTCTGGCAATCTTCCCACCCTCTCCTGTGTTATTCCCTGAGCACAAGTGCAGTAGCTGTGCTGTAGATGTATCCGCTGGGACCAGGCACTCAAAAATGAGCTATTCTCCACATCATGACCAGTTGTGGCTTCTTAAAAATGGTTTCCATCTGCTTCAAGTGAAGCTTCTTTTATGATGGGCAAGAGCCACATTTAACTGTGGGTATAAGGACAGGTTGTAGAGGGCAGTTAGGAATTAACTGTGAAGGAAGGGTTAAAATGTCTGAAACTCCTTTTGACCTAGACCAGTAGTTCTTTACTTGAGCCAGTCTAGTAAAGGGCCAGTAGTAGGTTCTTCTCTGAGACCCATGACCTCACTGGCCTTGCTCAGTGGGCTAGGGTTACAGTACCTGGCATGATTTCCCTCCTGTTAAGCAGGCTCTAAGTACAGATTATCTTGACATGCTGGTCATTGCTGTGGTCAACAGACTTCACAGCTGGTTAGGACTACTGTTTGCTTCCCTCCTTTGGCAGCTTGCCCAGCACTGTCTGGTACTATGAAAGCTAGAGCACAGGAGGGAGGCTGTCAGCTTAGATCCAGTTCTAATCTCCTGAGTCCTGTGTCGACATGTACGGTGTCTGCAGCAACAGAGACTTACCTTCAGCCTTCGAGGGGCAACCCAGGGCAATAGCAATAGCATAGCCAAGTGTGTTTACAAGACCCATGGTCCATGTTCCTCCTACTCCTTCCTTTGTTTTTTTTTTGACAGGGTTTCTCTGTGTAACAGTGCTGGCTGTCCTGGAACTCACTTTGTAGACCAGGTTAGCCTCAAACTCACAAAGATCCGCCTGTCTCTGTTTCCCTGAGTGTTGGGATTGAGGTGTGTGCCACATGTTCTTTCTTACTATTGGACTGAACATAATAAACAATTTTCTAAATTTCTGGGCATGAAAAATAGAATACAATATGTATTCATGTATTTTTATCAACTAAATTTCCATTTATATAATTTTTGTAAGCTAATCACTTTGATAATTTCTTCTATCATATTAAGCTCATCACTTCGATATTTTCTTCTAGAATATCAAAATGCATCATTGAAGAGCCACATGTGATGGTTTATGCCTGTAATGTCAGCACTTGGGAGGGGGAGGCAGTAAGAAACTGTTGTGTATCTAGGTCAGTGGTTCTCAATCTTCCAATGCTGCTATTCTTTAATATGGTTCCTTGGGTTGTGGTGACCCCCAACCATAGAATTACTTTCATTGCTACTTCATAATTGTAATTTTTATACTGTTGTAAATTGTAATGTAAATATTTTTGGAGATAGAGGTTTGTGACTCACAGGTTGAGAACTACTGGTCTAGGTCAAAAGGAGTTTCAGACATTTTAACCCTTCCTTCATGCAGGATACTACTAGACTTTATGCATGAAGAGGTTAAATAGTTTGAATCAGTGAAAGAAAAATCTAAGATTAGAAGTCATGTGTTATGGGTCTCATACATGCATGTCACTAAATGAAAACAGATTCTACTTGAGGTAGAGTTGCTGGTGTCACTGTTAAAATTTTTGGCACTTCTTTTAGATACTTTTCCTTATTCACTTACTTAAAAAATTGATTGCAAGAACTGGGACTGGATTTAATAGTCAGGTGTGCTCATTAGGCAGCTCATTGGATGACTTCAAGTCTTTTATTATTTTTATTTTAAAAGAAGTATATACCATTTATTTTATAGATGTGAGTGATTTTAAGTGTGCATGTGCCATGGTGAACACTGGTGGTGAGAGGAAAACTTTTGGGGTCATGTCTCTCCTTCTACTGTGTGGGACCCAGGGATTGAATTCAGGCATGACCTCAGGTCTTCCAGTTTGGTGTCAAGTGCCTGAACCTGCTGAATCATCTCTCTGGCCTTTGAATCATTTAGAAAATTTCTGCAAAACATGTCACTTTTCTTGGACTATTTTTCTTTTCTTTCTTTCTTTTTCTTTCTTTCTTTCTTTCTTTCTTTCTTTCTTTCTTTCTTTCTTTCTTTCTTTTTTTTTTCTTCGAGACAGGGTTTCTCTGTGTAGCTTTGAGCCTTTCCTGGAACTCACTTTGGAGACCAGGCTGGCCTCAAACTCACAGAGATGCTCCTGCCTCTGCCTCTCGAGTGCTGGGATTAAAGGTGTGTGCTACCACTGCCCAGCTTTTCTTGGACTATTTTTCAACAAGAGATATGGACTATTTTTCACAGTCTGTAAGCAATTAGGAATAATAGTCCTTCAAGTTCTAGTACTCCTCTACAAAAGTACAAATGATTGGAAGTAGCTGGGGAGGTAGCTGAGCTATAGAGAACTTGCCTATTGTGCACAAGGTCTGGTTTGATCTTCAGTACTGCAAAAGCGAAGGAAAGCCAAACACACCAATAGAAATCAGAGCAGCGCATTCCTAGTTCCAAAGCCTTGGAAGAAATGATCTTACTTGTAATCATATGAGACATCAGAAAGATTCTGATGAATTTTTAACTTATAGAGCTAATCACCTAAAGCTGTAGAAGCTGGATTTGTAGAAAGCCTCGAATCTGAGGATGGAAGGTTTGATTAAGCACACACAGAAGGTGATGAGATGGAAAACATGACAGGAAAATAGGCAGGGTAGATTCATGGGACACAATAAATAAAGCCAGTAGCATTTCCAGAAAGATAGAAACAATCCACTGGCTTGTTTGCAAGGGGATGCAGGAGGCAGAGGGTGGAGAAAAGAATCCTAATGATCTCATTGTAATTGGTGCTGAGGAACAGTAGGGAGGAAATAGAGGGTATTGGTAAGGGAAATAGTTCATGTATTTAATAAAGTGTATCATTATGAATGGGATAATAGCCAAGAAAAAAAAAGAATAGTAAGGGTTCAATGTTATTAGGATTGTAATGTGATTAACACTATATAAAACCAGCAGTAATTCAAAACTCTTCTTCTATTAATGACCTAACTATAAAACTCAGCAACCCAAGACACATCGGCAAAGTGCTCCAGAGTGTTGTGGGGTAGCTGTGTACAGCAGACAAAAATAAATGACTCTATTTTAATGTATTTCCATTCTGTAGCAAAATTTCCCGTGTTGAATTTAGGAATCATGACTCTCTACTTCCCAACTTGCCACTAGGCATGGAAAATCTAGGCATGGAAAACGCAGCTATTCTCTGTGAGTAAAATGGTTTGGGTGCTCCTTATATTGTTATTTTTATTTTTTATTTTGCGTGTGGGTGCACATACCTCTGTGTGTGTGTGTGTGTGTGTGTGTGTGTGTGTGTGTGTGTGTGTCTGTGTGTGCATATGTATGTCTGCTATCAAGATGATTACCTTTTTCTATTGTTTTCCATTTTATTTTTTTGGGAAAAAATGAGCTATGAAATGCCTTCTGAAGGACTCTATTTTTTAGGATTGTCAATTCTTTCGATGGGACCCTCTCTCTAAGTATCCTGAAAATAATGAGGAGCAGTTAATTCATCCTTGGACAGTTGCCATTTTTACTATATCCTATCTGTAGTTTTTGTTTTTTCTGCAATGTCCAGGGACTGAAAGCTGTCATAATTTCTGGGTTAAAAGACGGCTGCCTGCTTCTGCCTCCCAAGCGCTAGGATTAAAGATGTGCACCACCATGCCTGGCCTGACCTTGTACTTTCTATATCCTAGGCTGGCCTCATACTCACAGCAATCCTCATGCCTCAGCCTCCCTGTTTCGAGTTTACATATGTGTGCCACTACACCTTTGTGGAATGTCTTTTTAATATAATTTTCTGGTTACAAATTATGTAATTATGCTAGACAGAGTTAGAAAATATGCAGAAAGTCTCAGTAGTATTTTATCAAAACTAGTAACAAAGAGGCATGCAGCATGAGGATTAATAAAATTATAAATATGTCTATTTTATAAGTACATTTCATGGCTCTAGCAAGACCTCAGATTGTTTTTTTTTTTTTTTTTTTTTTTAATTTTCTTTTGTGGTGTTAGGAATCAAATCCGGGGCCTCCTACATGCTGAAAAAATGCTATGTCACTGAGATATGTCTTTCATTCCAAGAAAAAAAATTAAATTAATTAATTTATTTTTATAAAATTTTTTATTCATTATTCTGTAGTATTTAAGCATGGAGCTGTCTATGTCTAATTAATCAAGGTATGAATTAAAATAAATACACATCTACTTCATAACGTGAACATACTCAGCATGTCCATTATTAGCCTGTCTCTCCCACTCTGGTCCCTGAAATAGCCTTGACTGTAGAATCGTGCTTCACCGCTGGCGGTGACTGCCCCCTAGTGGGCATTTGTCAGTATTTCATATAACTGCGTGAAATAGCATAGGAGCAGGTATATAGTTAAGCTGCTAACCGCGAAATGTGGTGATATTTTATTTGTACTGAAATGTTATTTTAATTTTATGTTAATAAATAAAGTTGCCCTGGGGTCAGAGCTATTAGAGCCATAGTAAGAGCGTGGTGGTTAGAAGAGCTAGGTAGATTTCTGTGTGTTCAGGGATACAGCCAGTATTGGAGACATACGCCTTTAAGACCTGGAGGGCGGTACTTACAGGCAGTGATGAGGCAGTCATGTGGTTGGGTTTACAACCAATGAGAAGGCAGAACAGAAAGATTATTTAAACAGGGACACAGGAAGTACCTCCCTCTCTCGGGGAAGCTAGGAGCACTGCAGGAGGTAAGATTTTATCTCTGAGCTCTGACCTCTCGGCTTTTCTCTTTTACCTTGGCTCTGTGTTTCTTATTTTAATAATACGATTGGTTGCATCTACATCTGGCGCCCAACGTGACAAGAATCCATTAAAAACTGCTTGGGGCCGGCTCCCTAGCCCCGGCCCAGGTCTGCTTGGGCTCAGGCTGGACTGTGAGCTGCTTGCTTAAAGCCAGTGCTACAAACAGCTCAGGCCTGCCCTGCTAAACAGGGCCCCTGCCTGTAAAGCCAAGCCTTGACTCGGCTCAAGAGGGAACAAGTGGCTGGCTTTAAGCTTTAGCCGGCTACCCCTTCGCTTTCACTTTCACTTTCACTTTTGCTTTCGCTTTCTCTCTTGCTTTCTCTCTGTCTCTCTGTTTCTCTCTCTCTCTCTCTCTCTCTCTCTCTCTCTCTCTCTCTCTCTCTCTCTGGATTCACACCTAGGACACTAGGTGGCTCTTTTGAAATTCGCTCGGATTTCTACTGTTCTACGCAGATTTGGTAAGTCATAAAGGAAAAAATGGGTTTTCTGTGTACATTGGAAGAAAATTGGGTTTTTGAAATTTTAGGCAGTCTGACAATGGAACAACTATATGAGAAGATTAATGTTGATCGAATTATGCAGTTTATCACCATGCTTATTCTCATTTTACTATTTAAAAAGATAGTCGATTTAAGTGCCAGGTTAACAGCTTTAGAAAAACCTGTTAATTTTAACAGTGAAGTTGCTTCAAGTTTGGATCATAAGGTTACAGAAAGAAAGCCTGTTTTCACACAGTCATCCTTAATTTATCCTGTAACCGTACAGCAGATGCCTGATCAAATGGCTACACAAAATATCTGGGCTCCAATTGAACTGATGGATTTTAAAAGGTTTAAGGAGGCAATAGTATCTTATGGCATGCATTCCCCATATGTAAAGCAAATGTTAAACTCTTGGTCAACATATAATAGGATTATACCACAGGACTGGCGGGACCTTGCACAAGCTGTTCTGGAACCCAGCCAGAGAATTCAATTTCTAACGTGGTTTAAGGAGGAAGCTAGAAATGTAGAAACACAATGGAGGGATAAAGGAATACAAGTTTGTCAGGATCAGCTTATTGGAGAAGGCCAATATGCTTTAATACAAACACAATGTTTATATGATGTTCAAACCGTAATTTTATGTCGAATGGCAGCCTTGAATGCATGGGACAGAGTTGATGAACCAGGAAAAAAACCTGAGTCATTCACAAAGGTTATGCAAGGCCCAAAAGAATCTTTCACAGATTTTTTAGAAAGACTGGCTTCAGCAGTAAACAGAATGGTCTCAGGATCAGAAGCTAGTAAGGCAATAATTGAAGCTTTGGCATTTGAGAATGCGAATGCAGCATGCAAAAGAATAATCAGGCCGTTAAGGGCAAGATCTGCACCTTTGGAAGATTGGATTAGAGAAACAATTAATGTTGAGGTTGATGAGCATGATACGTGGGTAGGAGAAGTAATTTCAAAAGGTTTGAGGAGTGTTAGATGTTTTGGGTGTGGACAGCAAGGACATTTTAAAAGGGACTGTAAACAGGTCATTCCTAGAAGCAATGTTTCTTCAAGGAACAATGGCAACAGAAGGCCCCTTCCTTCTGGAGTATGCAGAAGGTGTGGTAAGGGAAAACACTGGACCAATGAATGTAGATCAACAAAGGACAGACAGGTTAATCCTTTGCCTCAGTTTTCGGGAAACTCCCGGAGGGGCCTCATGCAGGCCCCCATAGCAAAACCAGTTCAAACCTTTCCTGCAGCTGTAGAGGAAATCCCTGCTCTGAGCGATTAAATAACCAAATGACTATTGGAATAAATCATGCTGGTCAGGATGATGAAAAAGAGAGAATAGAAAATTCAGGAGAAAACATAAAGAAAATTTTTTGGCAAACTTCTATTAATGAACAGAGACCAAAATTAACGATAAAAATAAATGGTGTTTTGTTGTCTGGTCTGGTAGACACAGGTGCGGACATTACCATAATTGCACCAGAATTTTGGCATCCAGCTTGGCCTCTTCAAGAGGTAAACGTTCAACTGTTAGGAATTGGGACATTATCTGGAGTGAAACAGAGTGCAAGATGGCTGGAATGTATAGGTCCAGAAGGACAGAGAGGAAAATTAAAACCATATGTCGCTAACATAGCTATGAACCTGTGGGGTCGAGACTTGTTGCAACAATGGAATACTCAGATTAAAATCCCTCCAATCTCAGAAACAAATCATAAACTAGCACATGTTTCTGAGAGAAATATTAGAAGGCATTATTTTGAGTGGTCACCAGCCATCCATATTATACAAGAACAGGGCACAACAACTGATAATCTTCCAAAAATACCAACAGCTCTACCTTTAAAATGGTTAACAGACAAGCCTGTATGGGTTCAGCAATGGCCTTTAACAACAGAGAAACTCCAGGCTTTAGAAGAGCTGGTAGAAGAACAGTTAAATGCTCAGCATATTGAACAGTCAACCAGCCCTTGGAATTCTCCTGTATTTGTTATTAAAAAGAAATCTGGTAAATGGAGAATGGTAACAGACCTTAGAGCAATTAACAAAGTAATTCAGCCGATGGGCTCTCTACAATCTGGAATTCCTTTGCCTACTCTGTTACCAAAAGGATGGCCTCTCATAGTTATTGATTTAAAAGACTGTTTCTTTTCAATACCCTTACAAGAAAAAGACAAAGAAAGATTTGCTTTCACAGTGCCTACTTATAATAATTCTCAACCGGTTAAAAGATTTCAATGGAGGGTCCTCCCACAGGGAATGTTAAATAGCCCAACACTGTGCCAATATTTTGTACAACAGCCATTGGAAGTGATACGTAAAAAATTTCCTAAATCTATAATTTATCATTATATGGATGATATTTTACTAGCTGACTCAAATGCAGAAACTTTAGAAAGAATGTTTGAAGAAGTAAAGAAAATTTTGCCTTGCTGGGGATTACAAATTGCTCCTGAAAAAATACAAAGAGGGGATTCTATTAATTATTTAGGATATAAAATAGAGCTACAAAAAATTAGACCCCAAAAGGTGCAAATTAGGAGAGATAGACTACAGACTCTTAATGACTTTCAAAGATTATTTGGAGATATTTCTCATCTACGAACTATTGTTGGGGTAAAAAATGATGAACTGACTAATTCGTTCAAAACCTTAGAAGGTGACAAGGACTTAAATAGTCCAAGAGAATTATCACCTGAAGCTGAGAAAGAATTGGCCTTGGTAGAAAAGAAAGTACATGAAGGGCACGTGGATCGTATTGATCCAAAGCTGGATTGCATTTTGGTTATTTTACCTTCTAGGCATTCCCCTACTGGAATATTAATGCAGAGGGAAGATATTATATTGGAATGGATATTTTTACCAAATAAACCAAATAAAAAATTAAAAACTTATGGGGAAAAAATCTCTGACTTGATTTACAAAGGAAAACTGAGACTTCGTCAATTAGCAGGCATAGACCCAGCAGAAATTGTCGTACCTTTAACTAAGGAGGACATTGAAAAATTATGGACAGAAAGTGAACCTTGGCAAAGAGCTTGCAGTAATTTTTTGGGAGAAATTAACAGCAAATATCCCAAAAGCAACAGAATTGATTTTATAAAGAGAGCTGATTGGATCTTGCCTCGAATTGTACGGCAAAAACCCATATCTGGAGTTCGTACATTTTATACAGATGCCAACAAACAAGGAAAGGCAGGTTACAAATCAGAAAATTTAAGTAAAGTGGTACAAAGTCCTTATAATTCAGTGCAAAAATCAGAATTGTATGCTATTCTGTTGGTATTAATGGATTTTTCAGAACCTCTCAACATAGTAACTGACTCTCAGTATGCTGAAAGAGTGGTATTACATATTGAGACTGCAGAATTTATCCCTGATGCTTCAGAATTAACTTAACTATTTATTCAATTGCAAGATACAATCAGGAAAAGGAGTCATCCTTTATATATAACTCACATCCGATCTCATACTGGTCTGCCAGGCCCTTTAGCATAAGGCAATGACGAGATTGATAAATTATTGATAGGAAATGTGCTGGAGGCCTCAGAATTTCATAAAAAACATCATGTCAATAGTAAAGGTTTAAAAAAAGATTTTTCCATAACCTGGCAACAAGCCAAAGAAATAGTAAAGAAATGTCCTACTTGTTCTTTCTATAATCAAACGCCATTACCAGCAGGATGTAACCCAAAGGGTACTCAGAGGAATGAAATCTGGCAGATGGACGTGTTTCACTTTGCAGAATTTGGAAAATTGAAATATGTACACCACACCATTGATACTTATTCAGGATTTCAATGGGCAACTGCTCTGAGTTCTGAAAAAGCTGATTCTGTAATCACTCATTTGCTAGAAGTTATGGCCATCATGGGTATACCTGCACAAATCAAAACTGACAATGCTCCATCATATGTCTCTGTTAAAATGAAACAGTTTTTTGATTATTACAAAATAAAGCATATTACAGGTATACCACATAATCCTACAGGTCAAGCAGTTATAGAAAGATCAAACAGAACTCTAAAGGATATGCTAAATAAACAGAAAGGAGTAACAAAAACCCCCAGAAATAGACTGCATAATGCTCTATTAACTTTGAATTTTCTGAATGCCAATGAGAAAGGAACAACAGCTGCAGAGAGACATTGGGTAATAGAAAAAACTACAGAATTAAATCAGCCTATATACTTTAAGGATGTGCTGACCTCAGAATGGAAACCAGGGTATGTATTACGTTGGGGACGAGGTTTTGCTTTTGTTTCTACAGGAGAAGATAAGCTGTGGGTACCATCAAAATTGATAAAGGTTCGATTTGAACAAGAAAAACCTCTTAATTAGAGGAGGTGATAGTTCATCAACCAGCATGAACATCCAATTTAAACTAACTTGTACCTGTAACACATGTCTTTTCATTTAATCAGATAATAACTTGCCAAAAAGGAACATCCCCAAAATTAGTCTTGGGGGAAGGTTTTTGTTCTTGTCTTTTAGGAGAATGAAGGTTAAGGAATCTGAAGGACACAAGACAAATGAGACAACTGAAGAAAAGGGACAAATCATCTATCCCAGGAAACAGAGTATATGGGAGTATATGGTATATGGGTATATATTATCTAAAAAATTTTATGTCTTCTTAAATGTTTGTTTCTGCTTTTCTCTAAAGATTTAACACTATTGGTTTTCTAATAGTCCCAGTTCAATTAAAATTTAAAGCTGACTTTGGAGTTGGAGAATGGCTCTCTCCTTCTTTAAACTCAAGCATGTTGTTAAAATGAAAATACAAACTCCCTGTATCATGCCAGAATAAAAGAGCCATTTTCTGCTATGGGACAGGACAAAAGCCAAATTAATTAAGGGACTATTCTATTACTAATCTCAACTCTTTGATTCTATTCTGATTCTTTAAACTTTTTTTAAAGTATAAATTTTATATCAAAATTTACAAGATTAATATATATATATACATTTTAAACTTTGTTAAGATATGAATGGTCATATAGAGTACTAACTAATTCTAGAAAAAAGGCTTCAATTAGCTGCATATATATGTCTTTGTGTTCGAGTCTCTTATCAGTTTTCTGCAGGAAATCATGGCCAGGCCTAACATCAACTGAAGTCTCCAGGAAGAAAATGGGGCCCCACAACAACAACAACAATTCCACGTGGACAATAATAATATCACTGAACTGACAAACATCATCTACAGATCAGCTTTGAACTACAAGGTGCTCAGAACAATTTTGAGATGACTAGCTGAGATGATCCAGTCTCAGAGACTACTTGAATAAGGACTTGAGATAAACCCTGAACTTTGGCATTATACACAGACTGGATAATAATGAAGGATATAGTTATCTTTCCTAGAATTTGACAATTAACCTAAAAAATTTTCTTTCAGGATAAAGATAACTTCGCCCATACCCAGCAGGAAGCAATTTTAAGAATGACGCCCACATTCCCAAAGAGGTGGTGTGGGGCGGGTGGGTTTTTTTTGGTTCTTTTAATGGGTTTTGGGTCTGGGATAATTTTCATTATTTAGGGGGTAGGTTACAAGTTGTCAAGGGTTAGGAAAAAGGCTAAGCAAAGGAGATTAGATTTAAGGTTCTTGTTTAAAAAAAAAAAAGAAAGAAAGAAAGAAAAGAAAAGAAAAAGACAATTACTAGTTTTAAATACTTTACATTATTACCAACTATTAGGATATAAAGAAATGAAAGTTAGTAGTTAGACAGTACAATAGAAATTGTAGTCATATTAGATATGTTTTAAAAATTGAGCAGATGTATTTTAGACAGGTCATCTTCAAACCCTTCAGAGATCTAACGAATATGGCATTTAAAATATTTTAATAACTTAGAAATTTTTCTTTTTTGAGACATGTCGGCTCCTGGCAGTACCAATCTACTTCAGAGAAAATATGGGCATTAAAGAAACTGCATATGGAGTTAATTTTCATTGTGGCAAAAGTTAGCCACTGGACAACAAAGTATCCTCAAATCAACAGGACAAAATGGACAGACAGAACACGAAACAAAGGACTACTGATTCCTGCCAAAACAAGTGTGGTTATGGCTTTATCAAAAGGCATCTTCTGAGGCCAGGACAATATGGCACCATCCCTGAAGTTGCCTTCACAATCTGGAAAAGGTACAGCACCCTTTTCATAGAAGGCAGCTGAACAGGCAGTGGGCCGATGGCTTCTGTTGTGCAATGGAACAGCAACTGAAAGCTCACGCCTCTCAATAGTAGACTGGCATTTAATAGAGGGATGTGGAGAAGGGGATGCTTAGATGAAGCCATATATACACAGCCAAGAAGAATGGACAGCTGAATTAAAAACCATCAACAATTTTCAGAATTTAAAATCCTGAATCATGACATGACACTAGTGGAATTCAGGTGTTTCTGGTACATGGACTGCTCTCACCCAATGTAAGGTTGAACTGTTGACCTTGTGTACAACCTACTTCACAAATGAGTCTGTCAGATACGCTAAGCCTATAGGCTGAAGATGATGCCCCAACACTGCAGAGAAACCTCAGGTGACTGTCCAGGCAGCTGGCTGTTTCTGTCAACTCACAAAATTTTTGGAAGTTGCTTTTGTGCACTTCTTGTTTTTATTTTTGTTAGCTAATATTATTTCCTTCTTGGGTCTCTGAGGGAGTTGAAGATTAGTTAGTTATAGTTGAAGATTAATTAGGATAGAAAGTGAATTAGATACATTTTGGACTTACTAAAATAGGATAGATAAGGGAATTATTTTCTCTGATTTGTCAAATACAAATGGACTAGACATCGTTTAGGTATTTGTTACTTGTATATATTGTATATAGTTATTGTACTTTTGTATATAGTTTTTCTTTTGTTAGTTATAACCTTTTGCCTTTTTTCTTTTTATTAAAATAGAAAAGGGGAAATGTGGTGATATTTTATTTGTACTGAAATGTTATTTTAATTTTATGTTAATAAATAAAGTTGCCCTGGGGTCAGAGCTATTAGAGCCATAGTAAGAGCGTGGTGGTTAGAAGAGCTAGGTAGATTTCTGTGTGTTCAGGGATACAGCCAGTATTGGAGACATACGCCTTTAAGACCTGGAGGGCGGTACTTACAGGCAGTGATGAGGCAGTCATGTGGTTGGGTTTACAACCAATGAGAAGGCAGAACAGAAAGATTATTTAAACAGGGACACAGGAAGTACCTCCCTCTCTCGGGGAAGCTAGGAGCACTGCAGGAGGTAAGATTTTTATCTCTGAGCTCTGACCTCTCGGCTTTTCTCTTTTACCTTGGCTCTGTGTTTCTTATTTTAATAATACGATTGGTTACATCTACATTATTCTGTAGTATTTAAGCATGGAGCTGTCTATGTCTAAGGTTTAAAATACATTAATCAAGGTATGAATTAAAATAAATACACATCTACTTCATAACGTGAACATACTCAGCATGTCCATTATTAGCCTGTCTCTCCCACTCTGGTCCCTGAAATAGCCTTGACTGTAGAATCGTGCTTCACCGCTGGCGGTGACTGCCCCCTAGTGGGCATTTGTCAGTATTTCATATAACTGCGTGAAATAGCATAGGAGCAGGTATATAGTTAAGCTGCTAACCGCGCGTCAGTACAGATGGACCCCCCAACACAAAGACTTCTCCAGACCAGTGCTGATTGTGTTAAGGGATTTATTAGCTCTTGGAAAACGGAAATCAACCCCAGTTTTGTGAGTAGTTTCTCTTATAATTCTGAAAACAGATTTTTACCCACGAGAAAATAATGATTTAAAGGAGTTAGTTAGCATTGCCAAAAATAAGTTAAGTGTAGCGAATTTCATGTTCACCTCAGATACCGTTAGGTGATGCTTTGAAGTGAATTCGTGTTCTATTGATTAATTTCTTCTGTATGAACCTCTTCTCACGGAATCTGTCGTCCAGCTTTTAAATCTATCACTTGTTCAACCTACACCAACGGCATTATTTTCTTCAAGCACAACTGAAACCGTAACACATGACTAGGATAAATTTTGGTAAAGCAGGTAAGTTTTAGCTTCTGATATTTCTGTGTCAGGAGCTCACTTTTTTTTTTTTTTAAAAAAGATTTGTTTATTTATTAGGTATACAGTGTTCTGTCTGCATGTACCCCTGCCTGCCGGAACAGGGCACCAGCTCTCATTACAGATGGCTGTGAGCCACCATGTGGTTGTTGGGAATTGAACTCAGGACCTCTGGAAGAGCAGTCAGTGCTCTTAACCGCTGAGCCATCTCTCCAGCCCTGCTCATTTTCAATATTAACTAAGAAGATGCTAGAAGCTCAAAGTGATATTCTTGTCTTAACCTTTTCTTTCAGGTGACAGTTCTTTGTGATGTCAGTCTCAAGGTATTGATTGCACTTTGGTCAGTGAGAATATACACTTTTCCTAGGAGTTGATCCCCTTGTTCATCGTAATGTATGGTGTTGCTGGGAATGGTGGTACACACCTGTAATTCCAGTACCTGGGGAATTGAGGCAGGAGGATGAGGAGTTCAGGGTCATTCTCATCTACACGGTGAGCTCAAGGCTACATGAGATCCTCTCTCACAAAGACAGTGTTGGATATTTGTATCACATTTAGTTACAAAATGTTTGATTTTCTCCAGACTATCAGGCTCCTCACCCATGCCATATCTGGTAGTCAGTCCCCTACTTTCAGGTCAACATTACATTGTTTTTACTTTATGACAAATGTGGAACTTTTCTTTCTTGTGTCTAGCTTGTTGATCTGATATGAATGATGTCCTCCAGCTCCATCCATTTTGCTGCAAATGATAGGATTACATTCTTTTTTTAAAATGGTTGAATAATACATTACTAACACACACACACACACACACACACACACACACACACACTTTATATACTAGTATACACATATATGTAGTATTTTCATTATCCACTCACCTGTTGGTGGGTAACTTGATTGCTCTCATTAGCTCAGCTATTGTGAATAAGGCCATAAAGTCATGGATGTGCAAACATCTTTGTTGTAGGCTGACTAAAGATCCTCCAGGGATATAACCATGAGTGGTATAGTAAATAACATGGTAGTCTTGCTCTATTTTTGTGTTAAAAATTTTTGCTGTTATAGCATGCATGTGCACACACACATGTGTGCGTGTATGTTTGTGTAGTGTGTGCCACAGCCCATGTGCCAGTCAGAGGACAACTTTTGGGAGTGGGCTTTCTTTTTCTCCCTTCAGGCTAGCTGACCTGTGAGCTTCCAGGTGATGTGCCTTTCTCTGCCTCTCATATCTCCACAGGCACAAGTGATAAGAAGTTATCATAACTTTACCATATGAAAAAAGTGTCAGTTAATAGGCTCCTTTCTAACCCCTAGTAACCATGTTAGATAATTAGCCATACACGTTTTAAACAAAAATAATTTTCACACACACTTGACTGACATCAAATTTCTATTTGCTTTTCTCAGAAAGAGCCATAATGACTTATGTGATTTACACAAAATAAACATTAGGCCAATCACATTTCCCTCAGAAAGGGATAATCAACCCACAGTACATGATTCATGGTAACATCAGTATATATTGATAATTTGTACAATTAATGTCAACAAAAACCACATATTACAGTGATTTAGAAAAATATACATAAAAAGCTGGCCTTTTCAGATGATATGGTAAAGTTTTTATGATCTTTGTTGCAGGATATTTGATTACACTGTGAACCCGAGATTGCATTAATTAAATAAAATCAACCTTGAGTCAAGAGGTGGAACCATCAGCTAGTTGACAAGAAGTAGCCAAAGAGAGTAAGAGGGAGTCGAGAAAATGGATAGAGAAACACACAGGAAATAGTGAGGAGGGATTTTTGAGTCTGGTGGCTTTTTTGGTTTGGGACAGTGGAAGAGAAGGCTTCTGAGATGCTGGCTAAGAAGGAAGGTCGGTTGGTTGCTCCTCTGTCTCTCTGAGTATGGTGATAATTTATTTGTGCTGAAATGTGATTTTATTTATATGTTAATAAATAAAGTTTCCTGGGGATCAAAGTTAAAGCAAGCCATTTAGCAGAAGTCCGGCGGTGGTGGCACACTCCCTTAATCTGATCACAAGGCAGGCAGAGTCTCTGTGTGTTCAAGGACACAGCCAAGTGGTGACCGGAACCTTTAATCTCAGTATGAACCATAGAGACCCGGAGGTCTGTATAGACAGGCAGTGATGAGGAAGTCATGTGGTTGGATTTAGAGCCAACGAGAAGGTAGAACAGAAAGGCAATACAAAGATGGGTCAGACAGGAGAAGGTCTCTCTCAGGGGAAGGACGGCAGCGACTGGTAAGTTAAAGGCTTCGCTAGTGCTCTGATCTTTTGGGCTTTTAACTCTGCATTTGGCTCTGTGTTTCTTATTTAATAAGACTGTTTAGAATTTCATCTATATCTGGGCTAGCAGGTTTTCACTCCAGCATTGACTCCCAAGTCTTTATTGGTAAAACCATAAGATTGAGATTTAGTATAAAAACAACAGACCATTAATTTACAATCATCAAGAAAGTATGGCATATATTGGGCCTGGAGAGATGGCTTAGTGGTTAAGAGCACTTGCTTTTCTTCTAGAGGGCCCAAGTTTGGTTTCCCGCATCCATATCGGGCAGCTCACAATAGTTTGTAACTTATAGCTCCTTTTTGCCTCTGTGAGCGTCTGCACACATATGGCATGTGCACGTGTGCACCCACACAGACACACACAAATAAAAAGAAATCTTTAAAAACTTATTATATAGACAGAGCAATAGACCAGTTGGATAGTGAATAAAACAAATTTCAGAAACTGATCCCAATATACATAGTAATTTAATATACAAAATATAGTTTCAATTAAAAGGAAAGGAATGGAACAAATAGCTGTTCATCTAAAGAAAACCAAATAGAGATTTTTCCTTATACCATAAAAGCTTCAAGATGATTAGGTGTTGGTAACTTAAGGGACAAAAAAGTATTATTTATTTAAGTGTACAGAGGACTGCAGGCTGGTATAATAGATTTTGATAGAGAGTCTCTGAAAACAACACTCTAGATGAGAGAATACTGCTTAATATGGAGGTTTCCCACTTTCCAAAATTAATGCAATGATTTAAAATTCACCTTTCACAGGGCCCGAGCAAGGAAAAGTACGGTAGTGGGAGAAGTTAGGGAAGGAATTAGAAATGACTACAACATGATTAATGAAAATGACTCTTTGCAGGAAGGGAGGAATGCAAGGGAGATTTCCCAAAATTAGGCCTACAGAAAAACCTCAAAGAGTGAAAAATGGGCATTAATTAAAATACACGGCTGACCTGAACATGAAAAGGGACTGATGTAGTTGTCAGCATCAAGGTTTCTTGAGCCTGGCTCTCCCTGGTTACTTTATAACTGTTTTTATTTTTGCTAGGAAAGTTCCATCAATTCCTCTTTTAAAATGTAGGCTTCATCCAGCAACTGAAGGGGGCAGATGCAGAGACCCACAGTCAAACATTAGGAACCCAATGGAAGACAGTAAGGAAGGATTATAGGAACCAGAGGGGCTGGGGACACCAGGAGATCATGGCGCACAGACATCACTTAGCTAGGGCTCATAGGGGCTCACAGACTGGAGCGACAATCCGGGAGCCAGTATGGGTCTGGCTTAGGTCCTCTGCATATATGTTATGGTTGTGTAGCTTGGTGCTCTTGTGGGACTCTTAACAGTGGGAGTGGGAGGTGTCTTTGACGTTTTTGCCTGCACTTGGGAACCTTTTCCAGTAGGGTTGCCTTGTCCAGTCTTGATATGAGGGTATGTGGTTAGTCTTATCGTAACTAGTTATGCCATGTTTGGTTGATGTCCCTGGGAGACCTGCTCTTTTCTGAAGGGAAATGGAGGAGGAGTGGGTCCTGGGAAATGGAGAAGAGTGGGAGTGACTGGAAGGAGTGGAGGGAGGGGAAACTGCAGTCTGGATGTAATATATGAGAGAAGAATAAATAAAAAAATTAAAACACGTATTCTTTATTTTAAATTTATAATTTAAGGAGATTGGAATAAATGGTGTTAGTCAATCACTCCAACCTTCAATTCTAATAACCTACACACAAGACCAATAATTTTCTAGACTGTGAGACAGAGGAATATGATAAAGAGGTGAAATATACAGAGATTGGAACAATGGAAAGTAAACAGTTTAAAAACAAGGAACTTAATATCAGGATAGACAGTGAACAGATTAGAGAGTGTGTGACTGACTGTAACCTATATTTTAATGGAATAGTCTGTCTACTACAGAAAACTGATAAAATATTATTCCTTGATTTATGGTATGAAATTTCCCTAGATCATGGACTTTCAAGATGGTAATTATAAAGGACACTGAATTGATCTTAATACTCTGATGTACAGAGTGTCGATCATTAACACCAATTCTATTAGTGTAACCAATGCCACAATTTAACAGCAGATTTCTGGGCATGCAGCACTGCATACATCTCAGGAACGTTTCTGACATTTCCTGGGACCTTTTCTATAATGAGCATGATGGAGCATCTATAGTTCTACCATCACAGTCAAACCTTTTATGACATTTTCCTGTAGTGCCTAAGATAGCCCCACAGTCTCCTCATTGCCACTTTCATGTCTTTGTTCCTGAATGTATAGATGACTGGATTCAAAAAGGGAGTAATAAATGCATCAAAAATAGCAAGATATTTATCCAGGTGTGATGTTGGTGATGGCCATGTGTAGAAAAACATCAGTGGCCCAAAGAATAAGATGACCACTGTGACATGGGCTGAAAGGGTGGAAAGGGCCTTAGACAATCCACCAGAAGAATGTTTCCAAACAGTAAACAGAATGAAAATATAGGAAATGACCAGTAAGAGAAAGGAGCCCACAGAAATGAGCCCACTGTTGACAGTGACCATGAGCTCAAGCTCTTGAGTGTTTGTGCAAGCAAGTCTGAGGAGTCGGGGGAGGTCACAATAAAAACTGTCCAAGGTATTAGGACCACAGAAAGGCAAGTCTACCACAAACACCAATTGTACCACTGAGTGAATAAGGCCAATGACCCAGGAAGTGACTAAAAAAAATAGACACACGCGTGGGCTCATGATGATCAGGTAGTGCAGAGGCTTACATATGGCTACATATCGGTCAAAAGCCATGGCTATGAGTAACACCATCTCAGTGCCCCCAACTGCATGACTGAAGAAGATCTGAGTAATACAGCCCCAGAAGGAGATGGTTTTGTGTTTCTTGAAAATGTCACAGATCATCTTAGGAGCTGTAATTGAGCAGAATACCATATCAATGACTGAGAGATTAGCTAAGAGGAAGTAGAGGGGGGAGTTTAGATGAGCATCCAAAGTTACAGTGAGCACAATGACAAGGTTGCCCATCATGCTTGCAAAGTAGAAGAACAAAGTGAAGACAAAAAGTAGAAACTGAATCTCCCATATATTAGTGATCCCGAGGAACACAAACTCTGATACCACAGAGCGATTCATTCCATGCATTGCTTCAGATGTCAGAACCAGCATTCGTATTTGCTGAGGGAAGAAGGAAAAAGAGAACGATTTACTTAGGCAAGAGTTAGTGTACGAGGAAGAAAGCCTGTCACTATGGAAGTAATAATTTCATTCAAATTATGGGCAGCAAAATATTCTTTATTATCACATCCATGTACACTGGCTTCCTCTTAGATGAGCCAGTTGATTTCCACATGGTGTCATAGTTCTCAAAGCTACTACCACTAAATTATTTCCACCTCTAGACCTGTTTCTTCTCTGTTGTTGTTTAATATTAAGTGAAGATTTTCTATTTTCTTTTGTCCAGAATATTCTACCTGGATGACAAAAAAGCCATTTTTAAATCCCTTTGACCACAGTTTCTTATGAATTGATATGATTACAGCTTTTCACACAAAACACCTAACAATACTCATGCATGATATACAGCTTTAAAAGTCTCTACACTGTTATTCTTTTATTACTCAATTAAACTTTAAACATTTTTCCTTTTTCTTTGACTTCCAAAATTTCTGCCATTGTATCATGCACTACACAAAGTCTAATTCTCAAACTCCAGGTAAACATGCCCTTGTTTGTGAAATCACAGCCTGGTGGAGTCTTCACACACTCAATGCTAGTTTTTAATGTCAACTCGACACAAGATAGTCATCTGAGAGGAGCAAACCTCAATTGAGAAAATGCCTCCATAAGATCAGGCAGTAAGCAAGCCTATAGAGCATTTTCTCTTTTAGTGATCAATGGGGGAGAACCCAGCCCATTGTGGATGGCGCCATCCCTGGGCAGGTGGTCCTGGGTTTTATGAGAAAGCAGGCTGAGCAAGCTATGAAGAACAAGCCAGTAAGAAGCACTCCTCCATGGCCTCTGTTCAGATCCTGCCCTGTTTGAGTTCCTGTCCTGACTTCCTTTGATGATGAATAGTGATATGGAAGTATAAGCCAAATAAATCCTTCTTGCTTTCAATCATGCTGTTTCACTACAGTGGTGGTAACCCTACCTAAGACTAAGCTCTGTTAGTATTTAGTTCACTTTGTGTACATAATTATATAACTGTCCATCTCTTGAACTGAAATGTAGCTTCTTGCTGTAGGTGTTGCTCAGTGGTAGAGTACTTTCTTAGCTTGTGTGAGGCCTACTTGATCCCTGCAACTGTAAAATAAAACAGTTTAATTTGACATGGAAATCATGTTTAGTTCACATGTATGGTTTCTATCACCATCACGTCACTAACAGGGACTCACAAAGCCTGATGACAAGTGCTTCACACTTGCTGAATGAAGGAAGAAATTCATGGGACTGAGGGCTGACATTAGAGTTGAGAGTATATTGTAAGTCAGTAGGCTTCAGATCAATAGTATGTAAATAGTATGCCAATTAGTGGCTATCACAAGATCCCAAGGTCATTCCTATACTTGTTTAATCACACAGAGAAAAGTTGTATGGCAAACCTCTGTTGTAAAAATAATTATGAAGCCTCAGTCATTCATTTAAAGAAGTTGATAAAAGGCATCTGATGTTTTAAAATGGAAGAAGTCATTTTACTTTATAACCATGATTCACTTTCTTTTTTTTTTGTTTTTGATTTTTCAAGACAGGGTTTCTCTGTGTAGAATGATTCACTTTCAATAACGTCTACGTCTGGTCTAAAGGGTTGTGAGCTGAGACAAAAACAAAACAAAACAAAACAAAACAAAACAAAAACAAAAACAAAACAAAACAAAACAAAAACACACCCTCTGCACACCCACTTGACTCTCAAAGGCAAGAATTACCTCACATAAAACTTACACTTTTCAAAATACACTTGAATTGGGTAAAAGAAGAGCAAATAAAATATTAGGAGGAAAGAGCCAGATTGTGTGTGTGTTTGTGGACAGGGTGACTGCTGAGTTATAAAGAGCATCAAAGCAACTAAGGACAGCGGTCAGATTCCAGCACTGGGAAGAAGAGGACGACAGAGTTCTTTAGGGATAAGCAACAGGTGCTGCAGGTGGACAGTGAGGTGATTTACACAGGAAGCAATTTCACAAAATATTATGAAACTTTACACTAAGATCAAGATTTCCAGATTCTCACTAAATGTTCTTCACAATAAACAGCTTTTCAGCTCTCTTTTTATTTATTTAGCATGTCTGGGGATTGAACCCAGGTCTTTGTGCATGTTTTTAAAACAAGTGCTTTACCACTGAGCTATTTCCTCAGCCACAGAAGTAGCTTTTATATTGGGTGTTGTAAGAAATAGTCACAAATTTTGTGGCTTAAAACAGCTATCCTAGTTGGACAGAGTGGCGCATGCCTTTAATCCCAGCACTTGGGAGGCAAAGGTAGGCAGATCTCTGTGAGTTCGAGGCCAGCCTGGTCTACAGAGTGAGTTCCAGGACAGGCTCCAAAGCTACACAAAGAAACCCTGTCTTGAGAAACAAACAAACAAACAAACAAACAAACACACAGCAAAAAAACAGCTGTCCTGCCCTCAGCTGACTGTCCCAACTCCCACATCATTCACCTACCTCCTCATCCTCACCTACCCCAGTGCAGGTATAGTTTTAAATCAGGAAAGCTGATATGAGTCTTTGAATATAAAATTAAAGTATCACCAGAAACCTTTTCTTTCTGAAGTTTCCAGAACAGAATCTGTTTCCTTGTCATTTCCAGCTACAAAAGGCTGCCTGCATTTCTTGGTTCAGGGCCCCCCATTCCCAGCATCTATTAATCCTCTCAACTCCTCTCACTCAGATTCTCGGTGTTCTCTTATAATTATCACTGGAATTACATTGGACAGATCAATGATAACCTTAAATCTTAAACTTCTTGAACCAATTATAGCCACAAAGTTGCCTTTGCCCTAAGGTAATATTCATAGATCTGTGTTGAAGACATAAACATCCTTGAAGGACATTATTCTGTATGCCACACTATTCTAATGGGATAATGACAATCTTACAATGAAGCAATGAGTCTTATACTGTGGATTTCAGGTAGCTTGTCAGGATATTAAAAAGGATACTGAGGGGTGAGGAATATATAATGCATCCTGATCTATGCCTTGTGAATATGTATAAAGAGTTTCTGACTCCACTAACACTCCACTAACATAAGATGGACAACGAATGGCCATCAAGGATGAGTCAGTGGTAGTCAGTCAACCAATATGTTATCAGAGAAATTGTTGTGGAAGGTATGTAAATGACCTCTGAGTTTTTCTATGACTCTTCCTTGTTCATTAATTCAATCAATATTTTGAATACCTAGAGTGCCAGATACCATCCCAGAGGTCTCAGGTGTAACACTGACATGAATTTTTGACTTTGTGGAATCTATATTTAGTATAGAAAAATGCAGTTTTAATATTAGATCTCCCTTTTTCAGAAGAGATAAGTACAGTGGAAGAAAGAAACTCTATAATTCATTACCTGGGCTATCTCAAACTCTCTGCTTATATCAGAAAGTCTCTTCTAAGTGTTCTGACTTCGTTTTATCTGAATTCTTATGTGTATAGTTTCTATTACATTATTTTTCATGGTCTCTATTTAATAATTGCGAATTGGTCTCCCAACTTACATTGATAAAACTTAAGGACAGGTATTGTGTTCTTTAATTAGCTTTTTGTTAATGACTGAAAATCAACCCATAAGTAACACTAGGAAGATTTCTTTGGTTGTCTACTCACTCATTCAACAAACATGTATGTGGAATCCATAACCTCTCCAGCAATATAGTAAATCTCAGAGATAATATAATGGTGAAAAACTTAGCTATCATGTGGAATAATTTAATGGTATAGGAAACTGGAGGCACACAAAATGCCTATGAGTACAATTTTAAGAGCTTTGTAAAATCATTTCATCCTGTTAATTGGGTCTTCTCTTTCTTTCAGTTGGGTTAAGAGTCTGTAAATCTTGTTTAAGAACCAGCTCTTGGATTCTATGATTCTCTGTGTTGTTTTCATTGAGTATAGCCCATGTTCCTTTCTATTTTTCTTTCATCAAGTAAACTTGTCTTTGTAACAGATGGAGACCATTACAGAAAACCACAACTAATCAAAATGCGGAGTTGTGGAGTCCAGTTGCAATTGATACAACACAAGTCCTGCACCCAAGGCTCAGGGATCATCATGGAAGAGAGGACAGAAAAATCATATAACTAGAGGAACAGGGAGTTTATTGTGAGACTGCATCTCGTAGAAATGTCAGAAGCCACATCCATGAATCCTCACCAGTGTGGCTGCCTAACATGAACTGAGCAAGTGGGACACCAGTAGACTTACTAATGTAAGCGCCTCAACCATACACTAAGAACTATACACAACTAAGGAAAGCTGAGAGCAGGAGAGATACACCAACTGGATGCCAAATGGTCATCCCTGCAAACGCATACAAACAAGTGATATTGTATGCCCTAAGCAGGTTGTATTTATATATTTAGGAATCCATATATTAAATAGAAAGAGGCCATGAATTTGAAAGAGAGTGGGTGAGAAGAAAGGGAACATTGAAATGATGCAAATATATTATAATCTCAAATAAATAAAAAATTAAAAAACTAATTTATGATTTCTATTCAAACTTCCATGTGATGTGCTATAAACTAATCAACACTGTCCTAAAAAAATAGAAAATTTAAAAGCTCCAAAAGAATTCCTTGTGGTTACTAAGAAAAATATGCTTTTACTTAAAAAAATTAGGCTTTATGAAATAAGCACAATGAGAATATACTGTGAAGTGGGAACATATGTGATGCTTTTTACAAATTAAAATTTGGACAGGAAAAAACCCAAAAGAACGGGAAGTGGCAATAGACACCTGCATTCTCATTACTTGGGAGGCAGAGGCAGGAGGCTTACTATTAGTTTGAGTCCAGACTATGCTCCATAGAGAGCTACAGCCAGCTGGGCTGTATAGAGAGACTCTTTGATAAAAAGGACAAATCACAACAGCTGAAAAAAATGACACTTAGCTGTTCATGGATTTATAAGGGCAAGATCAAAATTAGGATATTTATGGGGTCATTTAAAGACAAAAATATGATATTTCATATACAATTTGTGCAAAGATAAAGCCTAGGCAGAGGACAACTTGGACATTTTAGGGTAATTAAATATACTTTTAAGATGAGAAAAGAATTAGATGGAAAAATTAGAATAAGAAAGAAAAAGGGAAATTAGATCATTGAATGTGGCAGGAGATGAAGTCGGCCAGTGAGGTTGAACATTATGATAGAGAGGAAGAAATGGTAGAAAAGAAGTTTAAGGGTGCACTTTTAAAAACAGCAGCACCCCCAAATAACTCTCTGCCAGCATCCCAGCAGAGCTGTGTCATTTTAGGCTAACACACTGCAGTCCCCAGTCTTGCATACACTGCTGTAAGAAGGGAGCCCTCTCAAGTTATTACAGATGAGTTTTCATGCGGCTTTCCCGACACATTATCAGGAGATTTTATTCATATAAGGATGAAGGCTTTGTGGATGAATAATAAAATTTCCTTAAACCTGAGTCATTATCCAAGGAGGATTAGCTTGGATCTGTGGCTGCAGGAGACAGGATAAGAGAAGAAAGCATGGGTAGGAGCGAGACAGTGTGCATGAATGGCCGCCATATAGGAGAAGGGGAGAAGTATGACTGAGCACGTATTTCCCCCTTTCATAATTTCCTGAAAGCCAAAGGAGATAAAATAACATGCATAGTAAATATCAGCGTATTTAGTAACTTACTCCCTTTTTGCCTTCAGATCTTCAGATTTCCTGAGTAGCTCACGTCCAAATCTGAGAACTAGTCACTTAAAGACTTCCACAGGGAGACACTTGGTTCTGAGTGCTCCACCACATTTACACCCTCCTGGACCGAGTGCGTCTGCTTCTGTGACTCGTGCTTCATCACATTCACACCCTCCTGGACCGAGTGTGTCCTCTTCTGTGACTATTGCCATCAGAGGTAGTCTACTTTGAGGTGACTAGTTCTGTCTTCATTTATATGAAATTGAACACACTTTAGAATATATTAATAATAACTTGACATTCAGAAAAATTGAAAAATGTTATGTTCATTATTAAATGATGAAATTCCTGAACTAGAGGACTGAAATATGTTCTGAGACTGTTCCTTTTATTTCTCTACCCGGGACATAACATTTCCCTCAGTTTACAAGGTTTGAAGATTATTTACTGTTTTGTTTTTGTTATTTTTGTTAATATAGTAATTCTGAAGTTCTTTGCATAAATGAAACATTTCTCTCTCTCTCTCTCTCTCTCTCTCTCTCTCTCTCTCTCTCTCTCTCTCTCTCTCTCTCTCTCTCTCATTTTGTTTTTTCGAGACAGGGTTTCTCTGTGTAGCTTTGTGCCTTTCCTGGAACTCACTCTGTAGTTCAGCCTGGACTGGAACTCACAGAGATCCGCCTGACTCTGCCTCCCGAGTGGTGGGATCAAAGGTATGCGCCACCACCGCCTGGCCGTTTCTTTCTCTTAATAGAGCCAATTTGTGCCTAGTTCTCCTGCTGTGGACATGAAGAATTGCCCGTGAAAGTATGCTCACTTCTGCTATGGACTCTGCTAAGAACTTGCCTGTGAGTCTTTCGGTAGTTAATATCCTTAACGTTGGTAAAAACAAAATCAATTCTCTGTACCTTTAAGTTTTTTTTTTTATGATTAAAAAAACCCCTACTACATGTGTACAGTATTTTGGTCATACTCCCCAGGCCACTGGCAGGTGTTCATGTTCCAGTGAACGGCCACACACCCTGTGAATGCGGCTCCCCACTCTTTAGTGTTAGTCCTCTGGGTTCCTTTGGTTTTTCCTCGTAGCATTCATTTTCTGTCCACCCTTCTGTGTTGCTGCTGCCCAATGACCCCAGTTCTCCTTGAGTTAACCTAGAAAAATTATGATAGATGTTTTAAAAATAGAAATGATGAGATTGATAAGTTGAAAATTAAACATTATATATTTTTACTTTTCTAGCCCTTTTTCTTTCTTCCAGCATGCAATTTTAGCTGATCCTACAGGATTTTAGCTTGGAGTAAATTAATACCTTCGATAATTTTCTTTTAAGCACATTTTCAATCACTCTATTACCACATTTCTTACAGGACATTGTTTTTTTATTATTTTTTTTAAACTGCACTTGTCACTTACGAATTTTCTTTTCATATCTTAGCTCCTCTCTACAGAAAAGTAAACAACAGACTTGTTTGAAAGAGATAAGGATATTTGTCTTCATTTTCAGTGATAATAATTTCCCTAAAGAGACAGGGATACAGTTACTAGCCTTCATCCTAGTCCAGTCCTGAACTGAACCAGGCTGAGGACTATACTGCAGTGCACCTTAGACGATTCTTGATTCTCTAAGTGACTTCAGTGAAGATTTCTTCTTGTCTCTGTAACCACAAAGATTCACAGTCACTCTTCTGATCATCATTCCTCCCATCATCCATTTCTTCCTCTCCACAAGCCAAACCTTAATTAATGTATGCAAAAAGCAAACTGTTACCCAGGTTTTCCTTGCTGCTGAAGCTTATTCAGCATAATGTCTTCCTGTTGTGAACTTCATGGCCTCCCTCCTTTGTGGCTACTTGCAGGCTATTACTTCAAGCACAGAGGCATACAAAATGTTTTTATAAAAAGAGAACTCAGCTAATTCACTGTGGGGAGGATAGTGACCAAACCAAGCTATAATGATGAGGTCCTGCAAAACTAGAGTCAATTAGCCAAGGAAATTGTCTTCTACAACATATTCATTGTGGTCAAGGCAACAAGGGGAATGTTGATAATGGGTCACAGGAGGGCAAGATGGCACCAGGATCTGCACAGAAACCAATTTCTACCATGTGTCATGATGAATCCAATATTTCTAGACACCTTGTAATATTGTTTCCAAGAAATTCATAGAAATGATGTCAACATCCTTGAAAACAGAATTTTCTTTGTACATTCACGAATTACACAAATTAAACCATTGCAAGAATATTTTAAATGATCTTAAAATGACTTTTATAAATTATGAGTTTAATACATCGTGAGAAGTGTGTAAGTACACTTTGTCTAACTCAATTTGTGTCTTGTAGGGCAACTTTGTCCCACTATTAAGGGTATCCAGATCATATTTGTTGCATTTAACAAATGAATTTTGCTGTTCAAATGCCTTCAATATCCCTCACTGTACTTGCTATTTGGAGGCAGGAATAATATGACCATAGAGAACATACTTATTCTGTTTAAAAATCTATGATGCCTACAAGCCACAGGAACCAGCAGCCTGGCATGATAACTCTAAGGGTGCAGTAATGGCGCACATGCCTCAGGTGGTAACCAAAAGATCTCTAATTGGAGACAGAGCTTTAAATTAATAGTGAGGGAATGAGCCAAGAGAAGAGTACAAGGAGACATTATGTACACATTTTTCCTCAATATTCAATCAAATTGAGATGAAGTTGAAATTAACCTTTGCTTATACTCAAAGTATCCGAGCCATAATATTTAGAAATTATAATAAGTTCATATATAAATTGGGAAAAGATTGATTATCTAAGTAGGATGGGAGAATGCAGGTGACATAAGAAGTCACCTCTTCGCTTTAAAGTTGTTAGAACAAATTCTCTTTATGTGATCATTATCAATATGACATCATATGGTTGTTATGGACCCAAATATTACCCAATAAAGAGTTTTATTTTCTTGAGTATTCCTTACATTATCCAGAGGCCAAGTCTACTTGATGAAAAATTTCAGAGAAGCTCAAGTATGTCAATGAAGTTCGAAATGTCCAATGTTCTAAAAACTTACAGCTATGGAAAGAACCAGATTAAATACTGTCAGATGAAACTCAGAAGACATGCTAAGTATGACATGATATCTAGTATTGAACTTGGACAGAAAATAGATATAAATGAAAAAAAAAACAAGCAAAGATGAGTGAAATCTGAATAAACTGTGGTGTTTAGAGTAATGTTATTGTCTTAGTGACTGGAAAGTATGCCAGGAAAATGAATGTTAGCATCAGAGGAATCTGAGTTTAGTTTAGATAAAAGTCATAAGGACACTCTGCACCAACTTTGAGTGTTTATGAATCTGAAGTAATTTCCAAATAAGGCTTAAAAACAAAAATAAGCCAAAAAAGTAACATCTAGTTGAATATCATTAAAAAACCGAGTGAAAGTCAATGTGAACATTTGTTGGAATTCAATATTTGAATAACATGAAAAACACAAGGAGAATAATATACGTGGTCATGTCAGTGAAACAGCGGTTGGACAACACACCAGACTGCCTAAGGAAGTGTGATCTGGAATGACAAACGAGAGCAGCTGAGCAGCATAGCTCAATGTTTGCACTGTCCATGTGTTACTTTAATCACTGTAGAGCAAATACTTAGGATTGGGACTTAATAAGGAATTTAAATAAATTTATAACTTATTTTGAAGCATAGAACCCTATGATCTATTCTAAGTCAGTAGTTTTCTAAGAAACTGCACTGTTTGCAGAGTCTTCAACTCAAGGAACTTTTCTTCCTTCTCTGTGATATGGGAGCTGGGTTTGCCAACTTTCCATTCTTGGCAGTTCCTCCTTTTAGAGTCTATTACAGTGGTTCTCACCCTTCCAATGCCACAGTTCTTTAATACAGTTCCTCATGTTGTGGTGACTCCCAACCGTAGAATTATTTCATTGCTACTTCATAACTATAATTTTGTTATTGTTATAAATCATAATGAAAATTTCTGATATATGACTTCTGTGGAGTTTGTGATTCACAGTTTGAGATCCACTGTTCTATTACAACTATACGTCACCCCAGTTTCCTTGATTCCATTCCAAAGGAACAGTCAAACCCTCCTCGGAGACATGAACTGGGCGTGGCACCTCTGCCTCAGGGTTGTGTTCTTCCCTGTAGATCTTTCTTTAAGCTGATACACTGGCATCACCAGACAGCCCAATCTACCTGTCCTTCTTCCAAGCTTTTAGTCATCCTGCTGATTTAAGTTTTAATAATTCTGATATTTTTCTCCTTATTTATTTTCCTAGCTCTAGGTGTACATTCTGTTTCCCACCTTCCTAAAAATGCTACTTCTCTGATCACAGATTTACATCTCTCTCAGATAACTACTCAACACTTGTTAAAAACAAAAAGGTCATAAATTTTGTTTGATTTTATTCGGAACATAATTAGTTTTTATTTGTGATTCTAGAACTGGGCAGCACCTTATGTGTCAAGTGTAATGAGTGGTTTGATGATCTTAATGGAGAAAGTTAGCTTCATGAGGAGAAAAATACTGAATAAAACACGACTCAAAGGAAAAGAATGATGAGAAGAGAATGTATTCTCATTGCATTTGCTCTGTTTTTTCCTATCCATCTCCTGTCTTTTTCCCCTTTTGCTTGGAAACTGAACTGTTTAGACGTGGAGTTTGACCAGGAAAGGCCCCATTATCACTGCAAGCTTCTCTGGTCTTGTCTGTGCTGCTGGGAACTCATCTAAAGCAATGGCTTCCTGTGAAAATCATTCAGCATAGCTTTATTTATGTCTAGTGAACAGTTTTTCATACTAAAATTTGTTTTTTCAAAAAAAAATTGATGCAGTTTCATTCTTACTTGTCTTCGAGGAAGTCAGATTAGTAAATAAATGGTTGGCAAGCAAGAGACTGAAGGGGCAGAAAATAAATCATCAGAACAGTAAGAAAGAAAATAGATGAAGTAGAAACTATGGACTACAACCCACAGCTCCAGAGAAGCTAGGTAACAAGGAAGACCCTAAGAGGGACCCATGGATTACCCTGGGAAGGGGAAATAGATGAGATCTCCTGAGTAAACTGGGGGTGTGAGGGGCAATGGAGGGCAGGGGATGGGGGATGGGAGCTTGGGGAAATAGGATGGTTGAGTTTGAACAGGGACTGAGTGGGAGAGCAATGAGGGAGATATCTTGATAGATGGAGACATTATAGGGATAGGGTAGAAACTTGGTGCGAGGGAAGTTCCCAAGAATCTACAGGGATGACCCCAGCTTAAACTACTAGCAGTAGTGGAGGGGATACCTGAGCTGGCCTACCCTGGTGATCAGTGATCTCACTCCCCCGGGGGGGGGGGAGGAGAGGAGGGATGAGGTGGGATCTGTGGTTAGATTGCAGAATGAATAAAAAATTTCTTAATAAAAAAAGAAAAAAGAATTAAATTTGAAAATGCTCTCAAGATTGAAAATATAAATATGTAAAACTCACATACTTATTTTTACAAGTAGATTCTTTAACATTTATCATTATTGCATTCATCAATAGAGCCACAGAATGGCAAGTCTACCACAAAAAGCAACATAACATCATTGGTGAGAAATGACATGCACCAACCTTAGTTTTTCAGTGTGTATGATTTTTATTGACAGGTACTTTTATTTTATGTGCATGAGTGATTTGCCTGCAAGTATGTATGTATACTACATGCATGTTGGTTCTAGCAGAGACCAGAAGAGATGATTTGATTAATTTAAACTGGAATTATAGATCATTGTGAGGCTCTGTGTGTGGGTGCTGGGAACCAAACCTTGGTCCTATGAAAAATAATAAGTGTTCTGAACTACCAAGTCATCTCTCTAGCCCATCAAGTCTCTTCCAGAAACTATTTATTAGTTGGTATTTCATTTCAGTGTTTGGGTAAAGCAAGTAAGGGCATATCAAATTTTAGTACAGAAAACATTTTGGATAAATATAACATAGTAAATGCAGCAATATCCACCTGGAATTCTAGTATAATTTGTGTGCTTATATGTCTTCAATATATTTAAGAAATTTTATTGTAGTTAATAAACTGACTGCATAGTCTTCTCATTGCCACCTTCATATCTTTATTCCTAAGTGTATAAATTACTGGATTTAGAAAAGGGGTAATAACTGCATCAAAGAGGGCAAGAAATTTATCCAGCTGTGATGTTGGAAATGGCCACATGTAGAAGAAGATTAAGGGTCCAAAGAACAAAACAACCACCATGACATGGGCTGACAGAGTGGAGAGAGCCTTGGCTAAACTACCCAGAGATTTCTTTTGAACAGTCATCAAAATAAACATGTAAGAGATGATCAGAATTAAAAAGGAGGCCACAGAAATGAACCCACTGTTGGCAGTAACCATAAATTCCAGTGCATTGGTGTCCATACAAGCAAGTTTAATAAACCGAGGAAGGTCACAAAAAAAGCTGTCTAATTCATTAGAGCCACAGAAGGGTAAATCTACCACAAAAAGCAACTGAATCACTGAGTGGATGAAGCCAATAATCCAAGAAGCAACTAAAAATAAAATGCACTTTTGTGGACTCATGATGGTCAGGTAGTGGAGAGGCTTACATATGGCAACATATCGATCAAAAGCCATGGCTATGAGTAACACCATCTCAGTGCCTCCAATTGCATGGATCAAAAAGATCTGAGTGATACAGCCCCCAAAAGAGATGGTTTTGTGCCTTCTGAAAAGGTCGTAAATCATCTTAGGTGCCGTGGAGGAGCAAAATATCAAGTCAAGAAAGGAAAGATTGGCTAATAGGAAGTACATAGGAGACTGTAAATGGGGGTCTGAAGTTACAGTTAGCACAATAAGAAAATTTCCCAACAGACTTGCCACGTAGAACACACAGGAAAAGAGGAAGAGGAATAGCTGGATTGTCCATGAATTGGAGAGTCCCAGGAAGACAAACTCAGATACCACAGAGTGGTTTGCTGCATGCATTGCCTCTGTTGGCTGTGACAACCCTCGTGCTGTCTGAAATAGGAGAGTAATGAGAAACTCTGATTTAGGACAAGCTGCATTCAATTGACAAAGCCACATGAAAGACTAACATGACTTTGTAGATAGTTTAAGTAAAATAGCAATTATTTGTCTACTGTGGAATTCTGAGAGCAGGAAAAATAGTCTTCTCCAGGTAGGAATCCCCCAGTGGGTGACCCAATACCAAATGACCAGCCCTGAAATCATATACATGCAAGTAACATTTTATAGACTGAGCAAGTTGTATTTATGTATTTTAGAATATATATGTATATCTGTAGAACAATGGAAAAAAAGAAGCCACGAATTTGAAACAAAGCAAGGGGGGGGGGAAAGGGAGATACACTGAAGAGATTGGAGAGAGGAAAGTGATGTAATTATTATAATTTCAAAATATAAAAAATGAAAACATGCTTACTCCAGGTCAAATAATACAAATTCTTATTCCTCTCATATATCTTTTTGTTCAAAATATACTAAGTAATTCTTCCATTTACTTGGGTAATGTATTTGTTATATTTTAATAATAAATTTTGTAGGCAAAGCTTTCAGATGATTCTGAACTGAAGGCTTTTTGGATATTAAATATGACATTCTTAAGTGTCTGTGGTTTTCATAATTTGGAAATTCCTTAACACATATTAATATTACATTTAAGATCACACTAAATGCCTACATACACATTTTAGGCCTGGAGGTGGACATTTCTCTTATCTTCATATTCAGATGACAAGGAGATAAAAAAGGGCAGAGGATTCAGTTTACAGCACTCACTGTGATTTGGAGAAACTAAAAAAGCCATGGACACTCTGGAGCAGATTCCGTCTGACACCCAGTGGAGGAAATAATGGAAAATACCAAATGAAAGAGACAACCAGAATGAGAGCCATGTGTCATGATCCCCACAAAGAAGTGAGAGCAAACATGTCAGCAGATGTGGTGAGTTCCTGTCTCCTTGTAGGTAAAGACTCTTCAGTTCATTCACAACCAAATTAGATGCATGCCAAATATCAACACAATAGCCTTTTCTTATTAATTAGATGGGAGTTTAAGTGTCATGGTTTGGGGATGGATGAAGAAGCAAGCATTCTCATACATGATGGCATAAAAATGAAATGGTTAAGTTTGAAATGCCTTCTGAGTTTTTACAAAGGTGTTTGCTTTGGTTCAGCACTTCTACCTCTAAGAAATTCTTGAGTATATTCACATGTATATTCATGTGAATAAGGTAGACAATGAAAGAACATTTTTTTGTTATTTTGTCTAAAGCACTGTTTTCAAGCTCAATGGCTCAAAAATGCCTTCAGTATGTGACATAGGATACTAGGTAAATAACTCACCTTCAAGTGTTGTAATTTTTGGTTTTTCAAGTTAGTAAAGGTTTAAAAGTGGATAAGTTACTATGGTTTGTAAAAATCTGGAAAGCAGGTATGGACATTGTTGGTGGACTGTCCAGCTAATCAATGCTCTGTCTCTACTTAAATCTCAGTTCCCCAGGTTTCAAACTTTCCATTTGTTTTGCAGAATGGCTCTACTTTAAAAGAGGGCAGAATTAGGAGTGAGGCTGATGCTAGGACAGAGGGTCACTCTCCTCAAACTTCAGTGGGGCCTGATATAGAAATGACAAAAAGATAGATATTAAGTCTACTTTAATCCAAAGAACAACTGTTAATCTCAAAATACTTTACATTGGTGTGGATTTTGGTTTATTAATACAAATTTAAGGTCAATTTTATTATACTATATATATTTATACTCTTGTTTAAGATATTATGTTTCTGAAACTCTTGTTTCAGATATTGTTTATGAATCTCATTTAAAAATGTAATGTATAATTAAAAATACAGATTAATAGTCATCTATGTTAATCAAACTTATAGTCATGTTATTTAAGTTTTTAAAGTATACAAAGATATATTTCAATTAGATAGGTAATCTTCAAACACTTCAAAGACCTATAGGACATATCCTATAAGTTTTTTTTTTTTTTTTTTTTTTTTGGTTTTTCGAGACAGGGTTTCTCTGTGTAGCTTTGCGCCTTTTCCTGGAACTCACTTGGTAGCCCAGGTTGGCCTCGAACTCACAGAGATCCGCCTGCCTCTGCCTCCCAAGTGCTGGGATTAAAGGCGTGCGCCACCACCGCCCGGCATATCCTATAAGTTTTAAGAACTTATCTGGACAGTGAGACACATTTGCTCCTGGCAGCACCAGTGACTTCAAAGAGGATGATGGGCATCGAAGAAACTCCTTATGGAGTTTCCTTACAATGTGGAAGGCTAGCCATTTGGGCAAGAAATTACTTTTGCCTGGACTGCTTGATAAACTGGACATGCAGGACCCATAGGAAGATGACCACTGAACTTTGCCAACGCAAGGCGAGATGGTCCTTCAGGTTCCTGCTTTGCAGAAGAAATTGCCGACATTCTGCAGGACACAGAGGAAAGAGACTGATGAACTTTGCTAATAGGTGGGATAGTCGTTCAAATTTTCTGCTTCACTGAAAAGTATGCCAGAGACTCTAGGCCCGTAGGCTGAAGATAGATGCCTCAGTGTTGCAGAGGAACTTTGGGTGACTGTCTAGGCAGTCAGATGTCTCTGTCATTTCTAAAATTTTGGAAGTTGCTTACAATGCACTTCCTGTTTACTCAGGTAGTATTATATCTTCTGGGGTCTTTGATGGAGTTGAAGACTAGATAGTTATAGTTACAGGTTTCCTTCATTATGATACAAGATAAATTAAATATGAAACTTTAGACTCACAAAGATAGGATAGATGATAGATTATTTTCTTTAATTTTGTCAAATACAAATAGACTAAATATTATAACTGTAATTCTTGCTTGATAACTATTTTGTTATATGTAATTTTACTATGTTAAAATTAAAACCTTCCTTTTTGATTAGACAGAAAATGGGAAGTGCTATGAGATGTAGTTCTGTATGCTGTGAATATGTGTTGCCACTATTGGTTAATAAAGAGGCTCTTTTGGCCGATGGTAAGGCAGGATAAGATCCAGGCCTAAAATCCAAGAGAGACACAGAGAAAAGAAGGGTGGAGTCAGGGTAGACACAATCCAGCTGCCCAAGGAGGAACAACATGCCAGCAGATTGGTAACTCCATGGCCACATGGCAATGAATAGATTAATAGAAATGGGTTAATTTAAGATGAAAGAACTGGCTAGCAAGAAGCCTGAGCCGTAGACCAAACAGTTTGCAATTAATATTAAGCCTTTGATTATTTTATAAGCTGATGTGGGCCAGGTGGGACACAGGGAAACTTCTTGTTACAATCTCTCTTTTTGCCTGCTCTTGGGACTCTTTTTCTCCTGCTGGGTTGCCTTGTCCAGTCTCCATATGAGGGATTTTGCCTTCTCTTATTTGTATCTTGTTTTCTTGGGTTTGGTTGTTGTCTCTTGGAGGCCTACTCTCTTCTGAAGGGAAAGTGAGGGGAGTGGACCTGGGGAAGAGGAGAGGAGGAGGGTGGAAGGAGTGGATGGTGTGTGTGTGTGAAACTCTGGTCAGGGTGTATTGTTTGATAGAAGAATCTATTTTCAATAAAAAGGCAGCAAAGTTCATCAGACTATGCTTCAGCGAAAATAGATTGAAGTCATATAGTTAACTTAATACAGTTTATTAACGAGGATTTGGGTCCCAGTCCCACTGTCTTTGCACTGTCCTAAATCTCAGACTGTGCTCATCACAGAGCAAAGGTCTCTGCTAACACTTCACTGCTAAGTGTAAAGTGTAAGAGAAGGACAAGCCTCAGAGACCTCTCCAGAGCCGTGCATTCCTTCCTGTGATCAGGACAGCTTATCATTTCCTGAGCCAACATAAGCAGGCAATGAACTTTAAATCATGTGAAATTAGCACCAATGGAGCAGTCTGATAATGTTGGAGTTTTTGTTAAAGTCACAAATCAACATTTGACGCTGCTCAGGGAAAGACTGTCTATTCTTTACTTGGTAAACTTTTGTTCTGAGTTATTAAAAAAGTTGAGTTAAATTAGAGTTTCTGGATAGTGCTAAAAATTTCCCTGAAAGAGTTCCATACAATCATCACAAGCTTCTCTACTGTTTCTTCTTCCCGAGAGGGACAGAGAGAGCCCAGGACATCAGTCAGTGTCCTAGAAGTTGTATGGAGAGGCCATTAGAACTGCCTGCTTCCACAGCAGTCCTCAGTGTTGCCAGGACAGACTGGAATACTGTTGTCACCCAGTGACACTGTGCCAAGTGTCTGTGATGTTCTTTTGAGTCTAAACTAAGGAAACAATGGTCCAGGAAGGTCAAGGACTCTGCTTAAGCCACAGAGCAAATTGTTGCAAATCTGGAGCAAGCATGTTTGCCTTTTGGCCTCACCAGTCCCAGATTTATTTATTATTTCATTCCACCCATTTATTTTGCTGTGATTATTCTATAATTTGTGTCCTGTCTGTGGCCCAAGGAATCATAACACATTACTTGGATGACATTAGAAGAAGAGAGGGTTTTGAAGGTTTCACTATATAGGAATAATAAATGCTTAATCAATTGTTTGCTAATCATCCCAATTTGATGATACAATATGAGCATGTGACTTAACAGCTTGTTGTATACCTACAAATATTGTATTTACAGTTAGAATTCAGCCCTTCAACCCATATATATCAATTCTAGTTTCTTTACTGTTTTCCAAAATTACTATTTTTTCTAGATGACTGTACTTTACCTCTTATTTTATTTCTTTTGTGGGATGTACATGTAAGATTTCCTGTGGTGATATATTGTGTAGCCTAATAAACTTTTTCTACCATGCAGAACATCTCATGACTTTGTCCATTCCTCTGACTTGTACACTTTAGATGATGGGTAATACGTTGCAGTTTCCACATTTAATTCATTTCTTCTGGTTGATTAGGTTTTTCCTCTGCTCTATGTGTTTCCACTTGAAATTCTGATTTTTCTCAAAGACAGTTTCTACCAGTGGGATGGTCAGAGGTACAAGGAAGGGCTGGATAGGTAGATCAAAATGAGCAAAGTACAACACACACACACACACACACACACACACACACACACACACACACACACACACACACCCCAGTATAAAACTCAGCAGTTTGTATGCTAACTAGGGAAATTAATGAAAAGGCAGCTTCCATCCCTCTAACCTACCTGGATCAGTGTTGGAATGATCACAAGTTACACAACCCGAACCTGCCGAGCTCTAGCCTATACCATGGCTTGGCATAAAAAGTCAAGTGTAATACCTCCACAGAGGGAAAGGTGGCTAATTAGCAGCATGGGAAAGTCACTTCAGTGTTGCCATAGAACTCTGGGACTGCCATTCTGAGTACATTTGGCCAAGGGAATTGTTTCCTAGGACCACAGAAATTTGGCCAGAGCCAAAGGAAATATGTGGTAATGGGTCACTTGAGAAGTAATAAGGGAGAGTAGGGATTTTATATTTGCGAATATTACATGCTTTTACATATTTTTAAATCCCTTTGGCCTATTGGTTTTCTTATTTATAAGAAGAGACATTTCTTTTGAAAATATATACTTTCAAAAAGTGAAAAGTGATGAATCATTTCTGCAAGAAGTTAGGAATGGAGAGATAAAATGAGTAAATATCCTTTCATGCATACTGCATGATATAATCCATGTCCATGAGAAGAGTAGACCAAATTAGATGTGATAGGAGGTACAGCCATCTGGTCAACTTTGAGCCATTTTGTTATTGATTATGTGATATGGATAGAAAAAAAAACAATTAGAATAGCTCAAATTTAGGAACTCAAAGAGCTGGTGGATCAGGTAAAAGACAAATTATTTATAGTTTGACCAGTCCTAGAATAAGAGTTTTTTTTTCCCTTAAAAATATTAACAGAGCCAAAAATTTATAGATAAAATTTGCTTCTTTACCTAAAAACCAGAGAATCAATGAAAGGGCCATTTGTAAATTATAATTACACAATATATTATTTTCCATTGGTGATTACACAGTACTTAAATTAATAGCTTAGCTGTGCAGAAGTCTAAAACTCAGGTTCAGACGGTGAGTAGTTCTTCTGGTCTCAACTGGAATTCTTCAGAAGTACAGGCCATCTCGCCTATAGGTACCATCACTCACATGCCTTGAGTTTTAGAGATCTCTAGTCTAGGCACTTCCTTGAAAATACTGTTTGGTCATGAGTCTTGCCCAAGCTTTGTTAAGCTTCTGATTATGAGCAAGCAATAAAAGGAGAAAAATTCCAATCCCATTAGGGATTAGGGCAGTTTCAAACTGCCCTAAATTCTACAAATCAAGAAGCAAAACCTTTACTACACCCCATTGGTCAAATCAAGTTTAGGCACCAAGTCATCTTCAAGACTGGAGAAATAGACTCCACCCATTGGCAGGAAGAGTTACACAGAATTTTTCATCACTATAGATTTTGTGACTAACTATTCTGACTTGTATTGATTAGTCAAGTCTCTGTTAGAATTAAGTTACATCTCTCCCTGACCCTCTCATCCCTTGAGAAATGGTCTCACTATGCAGCCTAAACTACCCTGAGCTTGTGATTCTCCTGTTGTAGCCTCTGGAGTTCTGGGTTATAAGTTGGCGTTCCAACACCTTACTTGATGTGATATTTGCTCCCACTGCTCCGATGTGGCATCACTACAACTTCTACTAAGGAATGTCAGTTGTCTTCCATGTTGTTTTTTCTTATATGCAATGTATTTGTAATAAGTCTTTTAAATACTTTCTTTTCTTCTTGTTTATTAAGTTTTCTCTGTGTCCTCCCATACCCAGTGGGTGTGTGTGTGCTCATGCTACAGCTTGCTTGTGTTCAGAGTTCAGAGTACAACCTGCAGGATTTGGGTCTCTCCACTGTTTGAGCTTGGGGTATTGGCCTCAGGTTGTTTAGCTTGGTGGCAATTGTCTCTCCACCTGCTAAACCATCCTACTGTCCCTTAAAATATCTTCTCAATGAGTTTACTACAAATAGGACTTGATTTGGTCACATGATCTTCTAGATTCTTTTGTGCCTTGTATTGAAGAGGCTTCTAACCATCAATTTCAGGAACATAAAGTAGAAACACAGCCTTGTTACTGAATTTGAAAAGATCCTCCTCAGCACTCTATTGAAGGAAATTCTCAACACCAGTGAATCAGTTTATGTGTACAAACATGGTTGTTTTTACATCATATATGTAAATATATACACATATACATACACACACACTCTGATTAACTGAGGTGTTCACAGGATGGAAGTTTGGAAGATATATAGGAAAAGCCTTTTTCCTATATACCTCTCCTCTCCTCTCCTCTCCTCTCCTCTCCTCTCCTCCCCTCCCCTCTCCTCCCCTCCCCTCCCCTCCCTTCCCCTCCCCTCCCCTCCCCTCCTCTCCCCTCCTCTCCTCTCCTAGCATCAGAGTAGGCCCTACTCTAAGCAACAAGGGTATCAAAAGAGTCATATATCTTAATTCCTGCTCAAATGTCCTTCAAATTCAGCATGCTCTTTTACAGGCTGGAAATGGCAGAGCTATGATACAATGTTGATTGTGTAATGCCCCTGTTTTAGGTAAAATCTATGCATCAAAGTTTTCTTAAATGTTTTCATTAAAAAATACCAGTTTTAGGTGAATGAACATTTTTGTGTTAATACTTTGAATGTTTTTTATGTTTCCAATGATATTACAGTAGTACTTATAGTTCAGTGATGAAGAGTTTTATGATGTTAATAAATGAAGATTTACCTTTACGAAATACTCTCCACTGTTACATGCTAATGAGACTCAATCACTTTTCCTCCTATGTAAAAGTAATTTGAGGGCTGGAGAGATGCCTCAGAGGTTAAGAGCACTGGCTGCTCTTCCAGAGGACCAGAGTTCAATTCTCAGGAACCACATGGTGGTTCACAACCATCTGTAATGAGATCTGGTGCTTTTTTTTGGCCTGCAGTCATACATGCAGGCAGAACACTGAATGCATAATCAACCAACCAACCAACCAACCAACCAACCAACCAACCAACCAACCAACCAATCAATCTTAAAAAATAATTTGAGAAGGCTCTAAATTTTATTACTAAAACCCATGCCAGAGGTGGTGGTTGGTTGGTGGGTCCCAAAACTACCTGTAACTCCAGCTTGAAAAGATCCAGTGGTTTCTTCAGACCTTTTTGGGCACCTCAAAGCATGTAGCATTTTCTCTCTCTTTCTCTCTCATCTCTGTCTGTCCTTCCTTTTCTCCTTCCTCATGCCTTTCTTCCCATATTTATTGCTTCATTACTCACAGTGTTGGGTTTTATATAGTCTATAGACAATTTCTTATCCTGTATTACTGAGACTGTACTTACCTCCTCCTGTTAACTCCCTAGTCCTCACTTAGATATTTCTTATACTATATCATGCCTGTGACTGTATTCAGCCCCTCATTACTTCCCTAGTCCTCACACACTCTCTTCTCTTGCTAGTCTCCTTTCTTCCCACCAGGCTCTCTTCTACTTTGTGACATGAATTTGTGTAGGGAATAATAAGTAAAACTACAGATTAAAAAAATTCAGCAAAGTACCAATATTACTAAATGTACAGTAAATAACAATAAAAAGGGATTCACTATGACAAAAACAGAAAGATAAAAAGATAAGAAAGAAATTGGGAGTGGGGAATGCCTTTAATCCCGGCACTATGGAGGCAGAGGCAGGAGGATTTTGTGAGTTTGAGGTTAGCCAGATCTGTATAGTGAGTTCCAGAACACACAGCGCTCCATAGGAAGACCGTGTCTCAAAAATCCAAAAACAAATCAACCAAACAAGCAAGTAAGCAAGCAACAAAATAAATAAAATATAAGAATGAGGATGAACTGTTGGAGTGGTTTCTTTCTTGGCCCACAAAGATTGGATATTGCCACTTATAAACTTACACACACATATACACAAATTTGCATACACACAAAGCATGCACAAATACCCACACATGTATGTACATACACATTTGTATACAAGCACATACACAAAAACACACATGAATGCTTACACACACACACAACCCACAGATCCAGCAAACACACATGCAAATATATGTACACAGACATACTGACACACACATGCCCACATACACATACCCACATATACACCAGCATACTCACACATGCATACACCTATGCATACACACATGTACTCACATAGACATGTGTGCATATATGCACACACATATATGATCTTCCATACATGCACAAATTCACACAGACATACTTGCACACATAGGCACCCATGTACACACATAGATGCTTACACACATGTAAATTGATTTATGTGTATATAAAGAATGTTATCACTTGAAAATGAAAGAAAACACATATTTGTCTTTTGTTCTTCTTTGTCTGACTTTTTGTTTAATATCACGATGCCCAGTTACATCCATTTCCCAATTACATAATTATTTATTTATTATTATTATTTATTAGTGTTTGAGATTATTTATTGTGTTTTCAAGGGTGTAGTTAACCTCCTTGGGTTGGAGTTTTCCTTCTAGCACCTTCTGTAGGGCTGAGTTTTTGAATAGATATTGCTTAAATTTGACTTTACCATAGAATATCTTGTTTTCTCCATCTATGGTGAGTGAAAGTTTTGCTAAGTATAGTAGTCTGGGCTGGCATCTGTGGTTTCTTAGAGTCTGAAAGATATCTGTCCAGGCTCTTCTGGGTTTCAGAGTCTCTGTTGAGAAATCAGGTGTAATTCCTTTTTTTTTGATATGTATGAATTTTTATATGTATATGTATACACATACACACATATGTAATATTACATATATATATAAATTAATAATTAAAAGAGGCTGTGAATTTGGAAATAAAAATGGAAATGGTACATGAGAGGGTTTGGAGGGAGGACAGAAATGGTGGGAAATAATGCCATTCTATTACAATCCCAAAAAGGTTTTAAAAAATAATAAATGAAAAAATAAATAAGACCGAATAAACAAGTATTCTTAGCAGAGTAATTAATAATATTATTACAGATTATTTCATGATTTAAATAATTAAAATAAGTATATAAAATTATATAATATAAAGTTGTATTTCATTCACAGAAATATCATTATATTTTAATTCTTTATTTTTTTAAATTTTATTATATTTTATTTTACAGTACAATTCAGTTCTACATATCAGCCACGGATTTCCTTGTTCTCCCCACTCCTGCCCCCCTCCCCTTCCCCCCAGCCTACCCCCTCATTCCCACCTCCTCCAGGGCAAAGCCTCCCCCAAGGACTGAGGTCAACCTGGTAGACTCAGTCCAGGCAGGTCCTGTCCCCTCCTCCCAGACTGAGCCAAGTGTCCCTGCATAGGCCCCAGGTTTCAAACAGCCAACTCATGCAATGAGTACAGGACCCGGTCCCACTGCCTGAATGCCTCCCAAACAGATTAAGCCAATCAAATGTCACACCTATTCAGAGGGCCTGATCCGGTTGGGGGCCCCTCAGCCCTTGGTTCATAGTTCATGTGTTTCCATTCGTTTGGGTATTTGTCTCTGTGCTTTATCCAACCTTGGTCTCAACAATTCTTGCTCATATAAACCCTCCTCTTTCTCGCTAATTGGACTCCCAGAGCTCCAGGGCCTGGCCGTGGATCTCTGCATTGGGGCTAGAGAGAGAGATGGCTCAGAGGTTGAGAGCACTGGCTGCTCTTCCAGAGGACCCCGGTTCAATTCCCAGAACCCACAGGGCAGCTCACAGGTGTAATTCTAATGGGTCTGTCTTTATATGTTACTTGGCCCTTTTCTTTTGTAGCTTTCAATATTCTTTCTTTGTTATGTGTATTTAGTGTTTTGGTTATTATGTGACAGGCAGGGTGCTTTCTCTTCTGGTCCAATCTATTTGGTATTCTGTAAGCTTTTTTTATGTCCTTCTTAAGGATAGGAAATTTTTCTTCTAGGATTTAGTTAAAAATATTTTCTGGGCCTTTGAGTAGGGATTCTTCTATTCCTACTCTTCTTTTGTTTGGTCTTTTCATAGTGTCCCACAAGTCCTGGATGTTTTGTGTCATGAAGTTTTTATATTTAATATTTTCATTGACCAATGTATCATTTTTCTTCTATTGTATCTTCCATGCTTGAGAGTCTCTCTTTCCTCTCCCATCTGAGAGGAAAGCTTGTGTCTGTAGTTCCTGTTTGCTTACCTAGATTTTCCATCTCCAGGATTTCCTCAGTTTGTGTTTTCTTGATTGTTTCCATTTTCAGGTTCTTGAACAGTTTTATTCATTTCCTTCACCTATTTCTTTGTTTTATTCTTGGCTTTCTTTAAGTGATTTATTAATTTCCTCCCATTGTTTGTTTGTGTTTTCCTGGATTTCTTTATTTCCCATGTAAGAACCACTATTATCTTCATAAAGTTGGTCTAAGGTCATTTTCTTGTGCTTCAGCTGTGTTGGACTATTCAGGGCTCTCTGTAGTAGGATAGCTGGGTTCTAGTGGTGACACAGTGCCATGTCTTTTGTTGTGTTCTTATTCTGGCCTTTAGGCATCTGGGTTTTGGGTAATAAGTTTTAGGGGTCAATTTCATAGTTTATCTTTGTTGGATGGGTGTTTTCCCCCTTGTTTTCTGTTTCTTCTCTGGTTTCTGATCTCAGTTGCCTATGATTCTGGTGACCAGAGAGTCCACTGGGGTTATGTCAGCCTGTATGGCCTCTGTGGTTTTGGGTGTTGGTGTTGCCTTTGAGGTTCTGGGAACTGGCATGGCCTCTGGAGTTCTGGGTATTCTCATGTCCTCTGGCAGTGCAGGGGCTTGTGCTGGACTTATGGGCCAGGATATTGTGACATTGGGAATGGGGCTGTTGGGGAAAGCTGGGCAATCTCTGAGGTATGTTGGAGATCTGCAGGAGGGTCTTACCTGGGGTTCTGGGTACCAGCATGGTCTCTGGTAGGACAGGGGCCTTCTGCCAGAGTTATGGGTCAGGATATGGACTAAACTTGCTTTCTTATAGAACCCAGGACTGCCAGCCCAAGATTGGCACTACCCACAATGGGCTGGGCCCTCACTCATAAGTCACTAATTATGAGAAGGTCTACAACCAGATTTTATGAAGGCATTTTGTTCATTGAGGTTCCATCCTTTCATATAACTCCAAGTCAGCTTTTGTAGCAAGTTGAAATAAAACTAGCCAGCACAATTGATCCCCTTTCAACTTGACAAACAAACATAACATTGTGAAGTCTTAACATTTCTTTTCTTATTCTTCCCTGAGATTAGACATTAACATCAACATCACAATATAAACATTCTAAAATTTAAAATTTCACAGTTTTTAAAAATACACTTAAAAATTGTGTCTCCTTAAAGTTCAAAGTCTTGAGGCCAGGTAGAATCCTGGTACAAGGGAAACTTCCATGAATCTACAGGATGACCCCAGCTAAGACTCCTAGCAATAGTGGATAGGTAGGTGGAACTGGCCATCTCCTGCAATCAAATTGGTAATTACCCTGACTGTCATCATAGAGCCTTCATCCAGTGACTGATGGAAACAGATGCAGAGATCCACAGTTAATCACTGGGCCAAGCTTGGGGAATACTGCTGAAGATAGGGATGAAGGAATGTATGACCAGGGGTGTCAAGGTCATCACAAGGGAATCCAAAGAAACACCTAAACTGGGTTCATCGGAACTCACAGAGTCTGGACCTCCAGCTAGGGAGCCTGCATGGGACCGACCTAGGCCCTCTACATATGTGTGACAGTTGTGTAGCTTCATTTCCTTGTGGGACTCCTAGTGGTGGAAGCAGGTCCTTCCTGTCCCTAATGCTTTGGCTGGCTTCCAGGAACCTATTCATGCTAGGTTGCCTTGCCTTCCTTAATACAAGGGGAGGAGCTTAGTCCCAGCTCAACTGGATATGCCATGCTTTGTTGACACCCATGGGAGGCCTGCCCCTTTCTGAATAGAAACAGAGGAGGAGTATCCACTGGGGGGTGGAGTGGAGGTAGGGAATGGGAGGAGAGGAGAGAGGGGAAACTTAGGTGGGGATATAAAATAAATGAATATACTTAATTAATTATAAAAATTAAAAAATCCAAAGTCTTTTAAAATTCAGTTTCTCAACTGTGGTCTTTTGTAAAATCAAAAGTAAATTAAATAATTTCTTTTTTCAAGAAGGGAGAACCAGGGCACAGTCACAATCTTGATAGAGCAAATCCAGACCTAGAATGTGTAAATACCTCAATGCCCAATCACCTGGGGTTCCCTCATGATCTTCTGGACTCCTCCAAAGGGCTTGGCTCACTTCTCTGACTCCACCCTCTCCAGCACACACAGCCTGTCTTCTCTGCTCAGGCTGGCTCCAATCCACTTCTGCTGCTGTTCTCGATGCCGTTTTAATAGAGGTGGTTTTTTTTTTTTTTTTTTTTTTTTTGTTTTTGTTTTTTTTTTTTAAAGAATGTTAGCTCCTCAAAAGCAGGGGCAATGTTTTCCGTATGTTCTATTGTGGCTAGTACACTGCAAATGTTCAATAAATATTGGTGATAGGAGGCAGAGAGTCTCAATGATGAGGGTGATAAATATCACAAGCACTGTTTTATGGCTTATTTCATTATGATCTGATTACATTCAGAAATATCAGGTCTTTTGTACAAATTATCCCAAATACTGCATTCAAATAAAAGTGCAGTAGAGGTGGAGGGTATTTTCAAGAGAAATGAAATCACATGCATTTGTGGTGCCATGATGAATCTTCATTCACAACTCATTTACCTTGATTTTGCCTCAGTTCCCAGGCCAAGAAGAATTAAGCTATGGACAGAAGGATGCCACTTGATTCAAGTAAATTACAAATAATACCCGAAACTTGTCACATTTGTCTAGTTGGCTATTCATATGCATTAGACATTGCTAAATTTTGATTCTGAAATTGTGATACTTACCTGATATTCGTTATTGATTTTTTTTAATGAATAATGCCCAATAGATAAGAAAGATTTGCAACCTCAAATTTTCCACCCCTTGGAATTTAAATAGTAATTTGTTTTTTAGCTTATTTCCCCAATTGTTCCCCCTTTCAAAAAAATATAATGTGATCTTTACAAATGTGTTCTTTAACAGTTACCACTATTATATTGGTTATTGTGGTTGGGTAAGATTATTGGTGAGCTAAGCCTGGCAAACTCTTTTTGTCTTCAAGTCTGTTGTACAAACAGTTAATAATATCCAAATTCAATTCAGGCAGAAAACAATCAAGGTTACATCACATATTAGTACATAGTAACATTATGGTTAAATATAGCATAGTTTATATAGTACACAGTCATCTAAAATTCTACTTGCATGTTCATGTATCTTCAGTATATTTAAGGTAGTTTACTATAATCCATAAGCCGAGTGCATAGTCTTCTCATTGCTGCCTTCATCTCTTTATTCCTAAGTGTATAAATTACTGGATTTAGAAAAGGAGTAATAATTACATCAAAGATGGCAAGAAATTTATCAAGATGTGATGTTGGAAATGGCCACATGTAGAAGAAGATTAAGGGTCCAAAGAACAAAACAACCACCATGACATGGGCTGACAGAGTGGAGAGAGCCTTAGCTAAACTCCCCAAAGATTTCTTTTGAACAGTCATCAAAATAAACATGTAAGAGATGATCAGAATTAAAAAGGAGGCCACAGAAATGAACCCACTGTTGGCAGTAACCATAAATTCCAGTGCATTGGTGTCCATACAAGCAAGTTTAATAAACCGAGGAAGGTCACAGAAAAAGCTGTCTAATTCATTAGGGCCACAGAAGGGCAAGTCTACCACAAAAAGCAACTGAGTCACTGAGTGGATGAAGCCAATAATCCAAGAAGAAACTAAAATCAAAATGCACTTTTGTGGACTCATGATGGTCAGGTAGTGGAGAGGCTTACATATGGCAACATATCGATCAAAAGCCATGGCTATGAGCAGCAGCATCTCAGCGCCTCCAATTGCATGGATCAAAAAGATCTGAGTGATACAGCCCCCAAAAGAGATGGTTTTGTGCTTTCTGAGAAGGTCGTAAATCATCTTGGGTGCTGTTGATGATGAACATATCAAGTCAATGATGGAAAGATTGGCTAATAGGAAGTACATAGGAGACTGTAAATGGGGGTCTGAAGTTACAGTTAGTACAATGAGCAAATTTCCCAACAGACTTGCCACATAGAACACACAAGAAAAGAGGAAGAGGAATAGCTGGATTGTCCATGAGTTGGAGAGTCCCAGGAAGACAAACTCAGATACCACAGAGTGGTTTGCTTCATGCATTGCCTCTGTTGGCTGTGACAGCCTTCATGCTGTATGAAATAGGAGAACAATGAAAAACTCTGATTTAGGACAAGCAGTGTTCAACTGACAAAGTTACATGAAAGACTAGCATGCCTTTGATGCCTTTGGGGAGAGTTATGTATAAATAGTGAAAGAAAAAGAGGCCATAAATTTGAAACAAAGCAAGGGGGTGGGAGATACGTGGAAGGGATTAGTGTGAAGAAAGGAGGAAAGTGATGTAAAGATATTCTAACTTCAAACAATAAAAAAGTGCTTCTTTCAGGCCAGACCCAAAAAGCAATTACTACTCCTCTCATATACCTCATTGTTTAAAGTATACCAAAACTTAACCATTTCATTTACTTAGATAAATCTTTAAAAATATATTTTTTTATATTTTAAAAATATAATTTTATAGGCATATCTTTCAGATGTAGCTAAAAGATTTTTTGGATATTAACTGTCCATTGTTTTTTACATCAACACGGTAACTGTCAAATTATTAAGTTACTGTGTTTTCCATTATTTGACAATTATTTAAGATATTAATATTAGTATATGATCACATTAAAAAGTCTATATATACATTTCTGGATCAGAGAAGAGGAAACATCCCTCTTCTCTCTATATTGAAATGAGGAGACAAAAAAGGACCAAGGATGCAGGTTTATAGCACTCACTGTGATTTGGAGAAATTAAAGAAAGCCATGGACACTCTAAAGCAGATTCTGCCTGATGTCCAGTGGAGGAAATAAAGGAAAATATCAAATGAAAGTGACAACCAGAATGAGACCATGTGTTATAATCCCCACAACGAAGTGAGAGCAAACATATCAGCAGATGTGGTGAGTTCCTGTCTATTTGTAGGTAAAGACTCTTCAGTTCATTCACAACTAAATTAAATGCATGCCAAATATCAACACAACAGCCTTTTCTTATGAATTAGACAGGAGTTTAAATGTCATGGTTTAGTGATGAATGGAGAAGCAAGCATTCTCATACCTGATGGCAGAAAAATGAAATGGTTAAGTTTGAAATGCCTTCTGAGTTTTTACAAAGGTGTTTGCTTTGGTTCAGCACTTCTACCTCTAAGGTTGAAAATTATTGAGTATATTCACATATATATTCATGTGAATAAAGTAGACAATGAAAGAACTTTTTTTGTTATTTTGTCTAAAGCACTGTTTTCAATCTCAATGGCTCAAAAATGCCTTCAGTATGAGACATAGGATACTAGGTAAATAACTCACCTTCGAGTGTTGTAATTTTTGGTCTTTCAAGTTAGTAAAGGTTTAAAAGTGGATAAGTTACTATGGTTTTTAAAAATCTGGAAAGCAGGTATGGACATTGTTGGTGGACTGTCCAGCTAGTCAACTCTCTGTCTCTAATCAAATCTCAGTTCCCCAGGTTTTAAACTTTTCATTTGTTTCGCAGAATGGCTCTACTTTAAAAGAGGGCAGAATTGGGGGTGAGGGTGATGCTAGGACAGAGGGTCTTCAAACTTCAGTGGGTCCCTTTGCAGAGGACAACATCCACACAGCCCATTGAATGTGGAGAGGTTGAGCTGGTGCCTGTATTGAGCCTTCACCTGTGCATTCTAGTTTCTTTGGTGAGGGAAGGTACTCTGCAGGCTACTGAAAGGGAAACATGGATGCCAACCCACCCACAAACCCCTGGACCTACAATCTGTCATTCCTGCAAGGTGTGCTAGGGTAATGGGTGGCACAACACTTGTGGGAGTAGCCAACCAATATCTGAACTCCAAGCCATGAGAGGGAGCCCATGTCCTACACTGCTTGGGATAGCTAGGAACAGGAGACTGGATAGCCCAGAGACATAGGGTAGAATCAAAAATGACTGGCTAAAAATCAGTGAAATGATTCCTAATAATATTCTTCTATACTCATAGATTGGTGCCTTGTCCAGTCATCATCAGAGAGGTTTCCTATGGCAGAAGATGGGAGTGGATGCAGACCCACAGCAGACATTAGGCAAGAGAGAGAGTCTAAATGTGTGGTCTCCATTGGATCCTTCCACTCTGCACTTTGGGAACCCTGTGGAGGGATTGAGGAATGACTGTAGGAGTCAGAGGGATGGAGGACACCAGGAGAACATGACTCAACTAAGCAGAGTGCATACAGGCTCACAGAGACTAAAGCAGGAAGCATGGTGTCTGCATGGGTCTGCACCAGGTCCTCTGTGTGTATATTATGGTGTTTTTGTGGGACTTTTACCAGTGGGAGTGGGTGTATCTTTGACTCTTTTGCCTGCTCTTGTGACTCTTTTCCTCCTATTGGGTTGCCTTGTCCAGCCTCCATATGAGGGCTTTCGCCTTGTCTTATTATTTCTTTTTTTTTCCTTGGGTTTGGTTGTTGTCTTTTGGAGGCCTACTCTCTTCTGAAGGGAAACTGAGGGGAAGAGGAGAGGAGGAAGGTGGGAGGAGGGGATGGTTTGTGTGTGAAACTCTGGTCAGGGTGTGTTGTTTGATAGAAGAATCTATTTTCAATAAAAATGCAGCAAAATACTTCAGACTCCATGCTTCAGTGAAAATAGATTCAAGTCATATAGTTAACTGAATACAGTTTATTAATGAGGATTTGGACCTCAGTCTCACTGTCTTTGCACTGTCCTAAATCTCAGACCGTGCTCCTCACAGAACAAAAGTCTCTGCTCACACTCCACTGCTAAGTGTAAAGTGTAAAATAAGGACAAGCCTCAGAGACCTCTCCAGAGCTGTGCATTCCCTCCTGTGATCAGGGCAGTTTATCCTTTCCTGAGCCAACATAATCAGGCAATGAACTTAAATCATGTGAAATTAACACTAATGGAACAGGTTGATAATGCTGGAGTCTTTGTTAAAATATAAAATCAACATTTGAAGCCGTTCAGTTAAAGACTGTCTATTCTTGGTAAAGTTGTTTTTCTGAGTTATTAAAAAAGTTGAATTAAATTAGAGTTTCTGGATAGAGCTGAAAATTTCCTTGGAAGAGTTCCATATGATCATCACAAGCTTCTCCATTGTTTCTTCTTCCTGAGATGGACACAGAGAGCTCAGGACATCGGTCAGTGTCCTAGAAGTTGTGTGGAGAGGCCATTAGAACTGCATGCTTCCACAGGAGTCCTCAGTGCGGCCAGGACAGACTGAAAGACTGCTGTCACCCAGTGACACTTTGCCAAGTGCCTGTGATGTTCTTTTGATTCTAAACCAAGGAAACAATGGTCCAGGAAGGTCAAGGACTCTGCTTACGCCACAGAACAAATTGTTGCAAATCTGAAGCAAGCATGTTTGCCTTTTGGCCTCACTAGTCCCAGATTTATTTATTATTTCATTCCAAGCATTTATTTTGCTCTGATTATTTTATAATTTGTGTCCTGTCTGTGCCCCTAGTGATCACAACCTATCACTTGGACAATATTATAAGAAGAGAGTGTTCTGAAAGTTTCACTATATAGGAATAATGAATGTTGAATCAATTGTTTGCTAATCATCCCTACTTGATAATACAATATGATTTTGTGTCTTAACAGTTTATTGTATACCTACAAATACTGTATTTATAGTTAGAATTCAGCCCTTCAACCTATATATATGAACTCTAGTTTCTTTACTGTTGTCCAAGACTATTGATATTTTCTCTATCTGGCTATACTTTAACTCTTATTTTATTCCTTTTTTGGGTGTGCACATGTAAGACTTCCATAAAAATGCCACTGGAGTAACCTCTACCATGCCAAAAATCTCATGACTTTGCTCATCCCTCTGACTTGTACACTTTAATTGATGGGTAATATGTTGCAATTTCCGTAATGAATTTATTTCTTCTGGTTGATTAGATTTTTTTACTCTGCTCTATGTGTTTTCACTTCAAATTCTGATTTTTCTCAAAGACAGTTTCTACCAGTGGGATGGTCAGAGGTACAAGGAAGGGTTGGATAGGTAGATCAAAATGAGCAAAGTACAACACACACACACACACACACACACACACACACACACACACACACACACACACACACACACACACCCCAGTATGAAACTCAGCAGTTTGTGTGCTAACTTGGGAAAGTAATGAAAAGGCAGCTTCCATCCCCCTAACCTACCTGGATCAGTGTTGGAATGATCACAAGTTAGACAACCCGAACCTGCCGAGCTCTAGCCTATGCCATGGCTTGGCATAAAAAGTCAAGTGTAATACCTCCACAGAGGGAAAGGTGGCTAATTAGCAGCATGGGAAAGTCACTTCAGTGTTGCCATAGAACTCTGGGACTGCCATTCTGAGTACATTTGGCCAAGGGAATTGTTTCCTAGGACCACAGAAATTTGGCCAGAGTCAAAGGAAAACTGATAATGGGACAATGGAGGACAAAGAAGGGAGACCACAGAATTATTTTACTATAAAAATTCACTGCTAAGTTTTATCCCCTTTGAATAGTAAAGCAATGAATATTTCGTGATATATTAAAATGATAGAATGTAAATCTCAATTAACATATTTTATCAAGTTGTTTTGTTTACTATTTTACAATGGTACGTGAAGATATAAAATGTATTTAGAATTTATAAGTACAGTTGAAGGGGCTCACTTTTCTGCAGGCAGTAGAGTATTTAGAAACAAAACAAGGTTGCTTGGTTTTATAGTCTAAATTTTGTCAGATGGTGTCTTTGGTTTCATTGATCTGTCTTTTTTGTTTTAGTTTCTTTATCTATAAAACAAGAATGAACATATTACCTACCCTGTTTTTGCCAGAATTGAATCAGTGCATATAAAAAACCTGAAATGTTAAATACATATGATAATTGTTGAAGGTGGTGCAGAAGGGACCTGTGGGTGGTTACAGGTAGAGAGAGTCTTGGTGGAAGCCCAGAGTTGGCTGTGGTGCAGGCATGGGTGGCCAGAGTAGGTAGGGTCACTAGCTGTGGGACCTGGGATTGATCTGGAGGGTTATGAAAAAGATGTGATGGGTAGGTCAGCTGTACTCACCAAGTTTGACCATGGAGGAGAACTTGAGACATCTGGGTACCAAGTGGGGTGGTTATAAAATTGAATGTTTAATAATTTGAAACAAAATTTATGTCAGATTATCATTAGTCTTTTTGCCCTTGGTGTTTTATTTACTAGCCTGTTTGGAACTGCCATAGCTTTCACCCCATCAGCATCCTTACAGGATTTTAAGAGCCTATTGATTGTTTTAGTTCAGCTGCAACCACAGCCATTGCTTCCTATAAGCTTCATTTTACACCACTACCACCACCACCACCACAAAAATGTTTATTGAATGCTTATTAAAACAGGGAAATATAACAATAAAAAGGAGTTATGCTCATCTTCAATAGTAAATTGCTGGACATAATCCACTAGGCTCTTTTTGGAAGTTTAAAAACACTATAACTGGTAGATGGAGTGGAAAATCAACTTTGTTTTGAGGTATTTTACATAGTAATTATAAAAGGAACATGTGGAAAACATTCCTTAATTTATTTTGCAAAATCATCAAGGTAAAATACTGTACAGAATTATGATTATTAAGTACTTTCTAGGAAGCATCCAGCACAGGGTCTGAGCATAGAATCTCTAATTCTAACTCCCGGTATCCATGGTGATGAAGGTACTAATGACAGTAACTTGACAAATCCCTGAATGTAACCTGGTACACAAACTAATAGAGAGCTGAAATATCACTGACTCTATTTTCCTCATTGTCATTGAGTGTAGAGTTACACTTTTACTGTTTTTTAAAAAGTACTTAGGATACCTTCTTGTACCTAAGAATCTGGTAGCAGAGTTTCTTCATTGCTGCTTTCATCTCCTTGTTCCTGAATGTGTAGATGACTGGATTCAGAAAAGGAGTGAGGACTGCATCAAAAATAGCAAGAAATTTGTCTAAGTGTGATGACGGGAAGGGCCAGGTGTAGAAGAAGATTAATGGTCCAAAGAACAAAACCACCACAGTCACATGAGCTGACAAAGTGGAGAGGGCCTTGGATATGCCACCTGAAGAGTGCTTCCTAACAGTTACCAAAATGAAGATATAGGAAATGATCAGTATAAAGAAGGTGCCCACAGAGATGAGTCCACTGTTGGCTGTGACCATGAGCTCCAATTTATTAGTCTCTGTACAAGCAAGTTTAATGAGCTGAGGGAGATCACAGTAAAAACTGTCCAATGTATTAGGTCCACAGAAGGGCAAGTCTACAACAAAAGCTAGTTGGGCCACTGAGTGGATAAATCCCAGGATCCAGGCTACTGACAAAATGAAAATGCATATTCCTGGTCTCATGATGGTCAAGTAGTGCAGAGGTTTACATATGGCTATGTATCTATCAAAGGCCATGGCTATGAGCAACACCATTTCTGTGCCTCCAATAGCATGAATAAAGAAGATCTGAGTTATACAACCCCCAAATGAGATGGATTTGTGTTTTCTAAAAAGATCATAAATCATCTTGGGTGCTGCAATAGAGCAAACTCCCAGGTCAAGAAATGAGAGATTGGCCAGCAGGAAGTACATTGGGGAGTGCAGGTTGGAGTCAGCGGTCACAGAGAACACAATGAGGAGGTTCCCCATCAGACTTGCCGAATAGAACACACAAGAAAAGAGGAAGAGAAGTAACTGGATTCCCCACGTATTGGAGAGTCCCAGGAACACAAACTCAGATACAACGGAGTAGTTGTTTCCATCCATTGCAGTGGAGAACAGAGCTGTATTCAACAAAACCTGAAAAAGGCAGAGGAGAAAAATCAAGCTTTGTATGGAGTTAGTAATTACATCAGTTTCAAACTATAAACAAAACACATTGCTGCATAGAATCAATACACCTCAGCATAACTGTGGGAAATTGGCAGTCACTCAGTGTCATGAGCCACCACATCTAATGTCCTTTATTTTCTAACATTATCCAAATAAAGATTGGGGAATACTTAGGGATAAGTATTAGAAAAGAACAAATGACTGGCCTGAAGAAAGGTTATGAGAAGACTGAAGACTCACTGAAAATAACAACATGAGATGAAGGAAATGAGAAGAACCCCTCTGATTTCTCTCTCCCATTTTTTTTGCTCCTGCCCATGGTGTTTCCCAAACACCAAGGAGTTTCTGCTGATCTTTGTTTTTCTTACCTCTTCTATTGCTCCAGTTAGCAAAGTGGTACAGTACTATTATTCCCATTAATGCTGTCTTGTAGTTAATTTTATATCAAACCATATTCACCTTTTCCATATACATGGAGAAGATAATGTAGAAACCCTAACAACACCCCACTTTAACAACAGTCTAGGGAGTACAAAGGGTTACAAGCTTAGGTTGTAGATGCATCAGAGTAAGAACATGGTCAGAAAAGATACTTAGGATGCAGAAAAAAGCATAGATTATGTGAATAAAATACATAAAATTCCATTTTATAATGAAGTTTATTAACAATTTCTACATGATCGATACTTGAGGATCATTTCCACACTGTTTTGTCTTTTCATACTTCATTGCATGGTAGAAAGAACACTATTTGGAGTGAGAAAAACAGTATCACATCCTAGCCCCAAGTCTTTGAGAACTCAAGGAAGGTTTTTCTTACATCCCTTCCACATTTCATTCACTGCCTGCCTCCCACTTAATTGTCTGTTAAATTAAAGGGGCTGAGTGCAGATGATAAATAATTATCCTGTCTAATATTTTGGTTATTTTATAATATAATACTAGTCTGCTATGCAATGAAACTCTTCATAATGATGATATCCTCTTCTCTTTGGGTTGCTACTATATTCACTCTTGTTCCTTGTTTGTAGCTATTTATATTTTTATTCTATAGAAGACCTTTCCACAGATCAATCTAATTCTTATTCCTTTTGTTATGCCGTTAGAACACAACCAAAAATTTATGGTGTCACTTATCATAGCCCTTTGTGATCAATGAACAAGCACTTACTAGATGTCTACCATACTCAATGTTCACTGAATTTTTGAAGTAGTAACACATTCAGTTAGTTTTCTATTTAAGCACACAACAATGTAAATAATAGTAAGATTGCCAAATAAGTAATATGTACCTATAATTTTTCTGAAGTAGAAATGATACCTGTGAGTCAGCCTGATGATGGTTGTGGTCTGAAGGAAAGAAGACTCCATGCTGCAGGTTCAGAGATAGTTCTGGTTCATTTCAATATACAACTCATATCTGGGCTTAAAGATTTCCTGACACAGCCAAGGAATCTCTGCAGCAGTCCCCAGTTGACGAAATCTCTATGAAAGTAATGACCCAATTCAAAACAAAACCAGCAACAACTACGTGCATGGCACCATAGTTTCTTCCACACACTATCTTTGTCTGATACTGGAAGAGTTGATGTTATTCGGAGAAGAATTTAGACCACAAGAGTAGAAGTAACATTTCAGAACAGTGAGTTGTAGAAACCCTAACAGTCCAATCAGCTTCTTCTCCAATATTTATAGGAGACTTGGCCTTTTCTCATAACTGTTCAGTTGTGTGCTGCACCTTAGTAGCTGCCTGGTTGCCTTATAGTGACTCACAGTATGCTTGGCAGATTTAAATGGGAGAAGGCAGGCTGCACTCATAAGCATTGGGGTTTCTTAGTTTTCATAAAGTGCATCTATAATTCACCACAACTCCTAAAATAAACATGGAGAAGGAGAACAATCCATTCAATACCTGCAGCTCAGAACAACCTGGTTGTTTCCAGGCCATCTTTATCTATTTCCACACGAAGACCTTTAGTGTTTCAAAGAACAGACAGTTCTTTGCACTCTCTGATGCAGAGTCTATTATTACCCACACTTATAAAGCTGCCTCCTAAACTTCTAGCTCCTTGGTTTTGGATCTCAAACTTAGAGTTAAAAAGGCAATTTAAGTTTCTGACATTGTATCTTTCTTCTTTTCCTTAGTTTATTTTTTTAGCTCATTAATCGTAGTTTAAGTATTTTTTCTGGTATATGGTAATATTTAATTGATTTCTATGGAAAATAATCTGTCATTAAAAAAAAACTATTCAATATTGCCTAGTTAGGATGTTAGATATTGTACTCCAATAGGCTATTTCAATATTTGTCAATAGTGCTCTTAAAGGTTTATTTCCAAAGACTTAAGCATAGTATAGCTTTCTTCTGGTTAGAAGTAGCATTATTTCATGTACTAACATCTACATGAGTGCTGCTACTGTGGGAGACACAGCTAATTGGCCCATAGAGGAGTACTGACCAAATGATACCACAGAGACTTGAGATCACCAGTATGAACTCATTTGTGCAAGAAAATTGTTACCTGGAATCCTGGCAAGTCAATAGAGGAAGCTTTCAATGAGTCACAAAGGAGGGTATGTGAGAGAGACAGAAAGATGTATGAATGTAAAAGACCTAAGGTATCTGCATAATAAGATAAAGTTGACTAGACACTTAAATCAAAACTACCTTCTTATTTTTAAGTATTCATGGAGACAACATATGTAACCAAAAATTTTATATACATTTGTGTATGATATTTTTGTATAAATTAAAATATAATTACATCATTTCCCTCGTTCCTTTCCACCTTCCAATTTTTCCCTGTGTCCCATCTTGCTATAATTCATGGCCTTTTTTCTTTGTTATAGTTACACACACACACACACACACACACACACACACACACACACACACACACATACACACACATGTACGTATTACTTGCTCAGTCTGTTTAGTATTACTTGTGTGTATATGATTTCAGAGCTTACCAATTGGGGCTCATCCATGGGAAAGGCTATTTCTACACTCTCGGTATTCCTTAATTTCCTGTAGTTTTTTGTCTATGGTTTAATGGAATTTCCCCCTTTCATGTTGGCATGTTTATCATTGTTGTAATTGTTCAGGTCTTATTTTGGCAGCAACATTATTGAGGTATCATGGTTTAAGCTTCCCTGTTATTTCTAGGAGACATAATATCACAGAGATTTTATGATACCCTGGCTCTTACAATATTTCTGCCCTTCTTCCATGATGTTCCCTGAGCCTCAGGTGCAGAAGTTGTGTTGTAGATATATTCACCGGGGCTGGGCTCCTCATAATCAGTTGTTCTTTGCATTTTATCCAGTAGTGGCTTTCTGTAATGAGGGGTGGTAGCTACACCATGGATAGAAGGATAGGTATAAAGAATGCAGATAGGAATTATGATGGTTTAGTAAATTAGAGGTAGTAGGTTCTCTTCTAAGATCCATGATCTCACTAGCCCAGGTAGCTGGCTAGATTTATAGTACTAGGCATGGTTTTCATCCTGTAGAATGGTTCTTAAACCCAATTAGACAGAAGTTGGCTACCACCAATATATGCCTACCCACTATTGCACCTTTAGGAACTTCAGGAAAATGAATATTAAAACTACTTTAAGAGTCCACTTCAACCTAGTCAGAATTGCCATCATCAGGAATACAAATGACAACAAATTCTGGAGTGGACTTTGGAAAAGAGTATCTTTATACACTGCTGGTGGGACTCTACAGTACCATAGCCACTTTGGAAATTAGTCTGTTGACTTCTAAAAAACCAGAAAGAGAACTACCTTAGAAATAGATCTTTCTCTCAGTGTCTGTGCTACTGGTGTTATATTTAGGAAGTGATCTCCAGTGCCAATGCATTCAAGACTACTTCCTACTTTCTCTTCTATCAGATTCAGTGTAACTGAATTTATGTTGAGGTCTTTGATCCACTTGGACTTAAGATTTGTGCATGGCCACAGATATGGATCTATTTGAAATCTTCTGCATGTTGACATCCAGTTGTCCTAGCACCATTGCTGAAGATGCTTTCTTTTTTCCTTGGTACAGTTTTGGCTTCTTTGTTGAAAATCATATGTCCATAGGTGTGTAGATTAATATCAGGGTCTTCAATTCGATTCCATTGGTCCACATGTTGGTTTTTATGCCAGTACCAAGCTGTAAATTGGACCTCCTGAAATTGAGAAGCTTTTGTAGCGCAAAGGACACGGTCATAAGACAAAATGACAGCCTACAGAATGGGAAAAGATCTTCACCAACCCCACATCTGACAGAGGATTGATCTCCACAGTATATAAAGAACTCAAAAAGCTAGACTTCAAAATACTGAACAATCCAATTAAAAAAATGGGCTACAGAGCTTAACAGAGAATTCTCAACAGAAGAATTTCAAATGGCTGAAAGACATTTAAGGAATTTGGCTAAGATTAAAAACACTGAAGACAGCTTATGTTAGAGAGGATGTGGAGCAAGGGGAACACTCCTACACTGTTTGTGGGATTGCAAACTTGTACAGCCACTCTGGAAATCAGTATGGTGGTTTCTCAGAAAATTGGGAATCAATCTTCCTCAAGACCCAGCTATACCACTCTTGGGCATATACCCAAGGAATGCTCAATCTTACCTCAAGGACACTTGCTCAACTATGTTCATGTCAGTATTATTTGTAATAGCAAGAATCTGGAAATAACCTAGATGCCCCTCAACTGAAGAATGGATAAAGAAAATGTGGCATATGTATCCCATGGAGTACTACTCAGCAGTAAAAAAACAATGACATCATGAAATTTGCAGGCAAATGGATGGAACTAGAAATTATCATTCTGAGTGATGTAACCCACTCATAAGTGGATATTAGATGTAGGGCAAGGGATGGCCAGACTGCACCCCATGGCTTCGTAGAGGCTAGGTGACAGGGACCCTGGGAGGGACACATGGATAGCCCAGTGAAGTAGAAGTGGATGGGATGTGAATGAGTGGGCTGGAGGTTGGGGGGTGGTGAAGGGCAAGGCATAGGGGGTGAGAACATAGGGAAATGGGAGGGTAGATCTGGAGTGGGGACAGAGTGGGAGAGCAGGGAAGGAGATACTGTGATAGATGAAGACATCATGTGAGTGGGAAGAGGCAGGGTGCCGGGGAATCTCTCAGGAATCCACAGGGATGACCCCATTCTGGACTGCTGGCAGTGATTGAAGGGATGCCTGGACTGATCTATTCTGGTGATCGGTCTAGTGAATACCCTAACTGTCATCACAGAGCCTTTATCCAGTGACTGATGAAGGTGGATGCAGGGATCCATGACAACATGCCAGGCTGAGCTCCAGGAATCCAATTGAATGGAGAGTGGAGGGATTTCAGGGGCAGGAGACTTCAAGACCATGATGGGAAGATGTGTGGAGATGACCAGCCACACTGGTGGAGACCCATGAACTGTAGACTAATAGCTGTGGAGCCCCCATGGGACTGGACTAGGCCCTCTGGATATGGGAGACAGCTGTTTAGCTCAAACTGTTTAGGGGACACCCGGGCAGGGGAATTGGGATCCATCCCTGGTGCATGGGCAGGCTTTTGGAAGCCTGGTGCTTGCGGTGTGGCACCTTGAGTAGCCTTGGTGCAGCTGGGAAGGGCCTTGATTTGGAGAATGTGGGATCAAGGGTGGCTTGGGAGGGAGAGCTGGGGGATGAGAGGAAGGAGGAGGAGGGATCTGTGGGTGGTATGGAGGGCGAGTAGAAAATTTCTTAATTAAAAAAATATTAAAAAAAGAAATAGATCTTTCCAATTGTAGGAGCCAGCGGGGTCAAGGAAATCACAAGAAAACCTACAGAACAACTAACCTGGGCTTATAGGAACTCACAGAGTCTGAACCAACAACCAGTGCATGAGAGTGAACTAGGCCCTCTAGATATATGTGACAATTGTATAGCTTGGTCTACTTGTGAGACTCCTAACAGTGGGAGCAGAGACTGTCTCTTAACATTCACAGGCTCTTGGGAAATCTATTCCTCATACTGGATTGCCTTGCTTAGCCTTAATATAAGGGGAGGGGCTTAGTCTTACTGCAACTTGATATGCCATGTTTTGTTGATAGCTGTTGAAGGTTTGTCTCTGAACAGACACAGAGGAGGAGTAATAAGGAGGGGGAGGTGAATTGGTGCAGAGAGAATAGGAGGAGATGAGGGAGGAGAAACTGTGGTCTGGATGTAAAATAAATAAATAAATAAAATAAAAAAATTAGACTCTTCTATACCACCTAAGCACTACCCAAAGCACTCTATATTCCTCTAAAGAGAAACTTGTTCTACATTCACGTTCACTGCTGCTCTTTACACAAGGCAAGAAGATGGAATCAGCCCCAGATGTCTATCAACAGAATAACATCAGATAATGTAAATGTGATACATACACATAGTGGAATTTTATTCAATAGTAAAGAGAAATGGAATTTTCAGGGAATGGTTGGAATTATGAAAACTATGTTGTGCTGGACAACCTAGGTCCAGAAGCCAAGCAGTGTGTGTTTTCTCTTCTGTGTATGTAGCCTTGTACACACACACACACACACACACACACACACACACACACACACACACACACACACACACATTAGAATGTCTATAGAGACCTGGGAGTACAAAAAGTCTATGACAGAATGTGTGTGGACCAGAAGCTTTAAGGAGTTTGGGAATGGTAAAACATATGTGATTTGGAAAGTAGAGGAAGGAATATTTGTCATTTGATAAGATTCAAACAGCAAGGGAGGGTGGATGAAGGAGAAAATGGGAGCAGGTGAAGAGTTACTCAAGTCTAAGCATGTTTGAGGAGTCAAATGGACACCAGTACTGTTGTGGGGTATTCACCAGAGAAGACTGCTGAGACATGGGTTCAAGCCAACAGAAAGTCTTTATTCTCATGACTACACTAGGTGTTCAGGATCCCAGTGTAGCAAGGAGCCTTTCTCAGGGTGATCTTTTGAGCACAAAAAACCATGTTCTGAGTTGACATACTTCAGTTAATGAGAATAGTTAGCCAGAAGTGGATCTGCAGAAGCTAAAAAGTAAGGTTAGTATATTCTGAGATTTTCCCAGAATTATGTGGATTTTGATGGATTAGGCCTTTGTTTTAGTTTTTGCAGATGGTGCGGTTTACATGCTGAATGTTCTGCATCATGAATGGTATTTCCATCATGGAGTCAGTTGTGATAAGGTCTCAGGGCCTATTAAAGTCTGGGGCCCTGTTACACTACTTTATAAGTTAGTTATAAAATGTAATTAACAAAAGACTTTGAACACAAAAATTGTGCATTGGTAAATGTCCATTCTAGAAGTCATGGGTTAGTAACATGCCCCAGTGACTACTGTAGGGTACTTACTTAGGAGTTGTTAGAGTAGATATTCTCAGAGGCCCATGAAACCATACAGAACGCAACCACTGTTATTGATACCCACCCGAACTGGACAATAAGACCCCATTGCTGAAGATACCACACACTTTGGCTACAGAATACAGAGAAATCATGTTGGAACTGAATTGGAAGCTTCATCCCTTCTGGATAGCCTTCATAGTACTGGAAGTCGCTGTGTGATAGTCTTCCTTAACTTTTTACTTCGCATGCTAGAATACCAACTTGCTAGGTATCCAGTGCTTACTGGAACAAGATGACATCACTGTTAGGAAGGTACCCCACTGACTTCTAGTTGGATCTGAAGCTTTCTCTGTAGGAGGGAGTTTCTGGCTGAAGTTCCATGGCTTGGAAATTAGATATGCTACCAAACTCCCTCCTAAATATTCGTTGATACCCATAGGCCAGAGCTGTTCTCAGCCTTGATTAATGAAGCTTCTTTTTTGCAACAAATGGCAGTTCTCTTGCAGCAAATACAGATTCATGGCTTTTCTAGGTGAGGAGAAATGAGTTTTGAGTGCCCAGCATTAAATGAAATACTTATTTAACTCCCTTACAAGATTCAAAGACCATTACAGAAGAGGGAACAGCAATAACGTAAGAGCTGAACAATAGGGTAGAAGGCTGGGGAATGGTGTCTTATGGACAGGACAAGGCAGAGGCACTCAGGAACTCACAACAGCTGTGGTTGCTTGCATAGGGCCTGCACAGAACCGAGCCACTAAACATTCAGTCACAGATGGGGGCAGGGTGTTTGGTTCTCTCCCCAGGTCAGCTAATGAAAGTGGAGGCTGCTGGAGGAGAGGAAGTCATTGTCTACAGTGATGTAGCCCTGGTGAGTTACTCATGCTCCAGTGAATAGCTTCACACTTATGCCCCTGCAAACAGCCCTGGCTAAACCCAGTGGGTCAAAATGCAAAACCAAAACCAAACAAAAAAATGAAATGGCTAGGAACAAAAAGGGGTTAGAGTAGGAGGAGGATAAGAGAGTGTGGAAGAGGAGTATGACTACAATGTATTATATTCGTGTATGATTGTCAAATAATATATTAATTAAAAATTAATCTCTTTTCAAACCTAGAACTTTCAAAGTACAAAATTATATATAAATGGAAATTAAACTACATTTTCTTGTATAAGAAAAATGAATCAATGAACAAATGAAGAGAAAATAAAAATTTGAAGAAAATATTGTTCACTAAAATACCTTTTTAGACATAAATGCAAATTTTTATGTATTTAATTTTCCTGCTCAAAATAGTTTCTAGGATTGATATGTTTGTTGGATTGATTTTTTTGGAACCATTTTTTCTCATTCTCTTTCCATTTTCAAGTAATTCTCAAGTTATTTGATATGCTGTTTATTGACTCTGATATGATAGCTGTTTTCTGAAACTGCGTTGCTCATATTTCTCAGACAACAAACTTGAAAGATTTATCATATTAAGTCTGCAGTAGGAAAACAAATTTGAACATTTAATATTAGAGATTTACAATATAACTCTTACATACTGAATTTTATTTTAAAACATCATAAAATGCTATATAACCATTGCTTTCTGGATTATATGATCAAAAATTTGAAAAGCATTTTAAATAACTAAAGAATTATACTTCATCACATAAAATATGATAAATTTATAGAAATCAGAACTTTATTATCATTACTTATGCATTTCAACTTTCAACAACACTGTTTACTGAATCATAACTGATGAATTTGCTATTCCTCAGAATCTTTTATGTTAGATTTTGCTCTTGCTATAGCTACCAGCTGTCTGTATAGGCGAGGTTCTTGGTAAAACATATTGTTAAGAAATGGTCAAAATTTCCTTCACATTTTCTTATTTTCTTTAATATACATACAAAAATTGTTCTAAAAATAAAATTCTTTCAGAAGGCAAAGTTCTGTAACTCATGCGTTTATAACACAGTCATTAAAAATCACCAGTGATTCACTATATTTATTAGCATCCATCAAATATTATTTAGACATTGGTGTGTGTGTAGAGGGTTTTTTTTCTCTGTGTAGCCCTGGCTGTCCTGGAAATCACTTTGTAGATCAGGCTGGTCTCAAACTCACAGAGCTTTGCCTTCCTTTGCCTCTTGAGTGCTGGGATTAAAGGCATCCTCCACCATCGCCTAGCTGTGTATAGAGTTTTGATGTAGAAGATGTTTCATTTTTTACCACTTAGGACACTTTATTGGCATATGACAATTTACAAGGGTCCCTGTTGAAATATACACCACACTTGAATAAGAATCATTTAGCCAGCTACATTCATTCTCATGGGGTAATATTTTCTCCTCAAATTATAATTTAATTCCCAACACTGATTTTTAACTGTGACAAAAGGGAACAATAACCATTTCAATTCCTTGAAATAGAGTGCAACTGGAAAAAGCTTTGCTTTTTATTCAAATGCCTAAGATGTTGAAAAGCATACACACCTAACAATTGTATCCCACGATACTATAGTAAAGTATGGTGATAAGAACTCTGCATTAGAACACCACTGTGAATCTTGTGTTTTTCAGAGCCAAACATAAAGCAGCCTGTGTGTATTTTTTGAGATCACTATTTATTTCCCAGTTCATGACATGTTACAAAGCTGGATGGCTCCTCTTGGTAAAGCTGCTTGATTATAAGTGCCAGGAAAATAACTGTTAGTAGCTGCATTAATGTACTTCCTCTGCTCAGAGAAAAGAAATAAAAATGAAGGATTTTTTCTAGGAAAAAAGAAAAGAAAGCAGTTTCCGAAGATATTTCTTTTTGAGAGTTGTAGTAAAAAGATTAAAAAAAAAGCTACTTCAAAATTTCTGTTTTAAAATGTGGTTTAACAGCTGTCAGGCAACTTAAAAAAGTAAAGCTGTATGGATTCCTAGGCCATATTATTAACTGGATCTCTGCTGTCACATTAGGGTAAATTATATGTCAGTTCACTACAAAGGAAAGGTTTTCACAAACTTTCCTGCTTTCCACAACCTTATGGATGTCCTAGGACGAACCTCTCCCCCCTAATCCTCATTTGGTACAGCATCCCACAGTGAATATTGACACTTGTTATCTCTGTTTGTCTTTCAGAATCACATTCAGTGATATAAATGTATTTTTGTCTATGTTTTCAGTGTCTATGCCCCAAACACCAATTCTTGAATCTCCTCACTGCTGCTACAAAAACCAGGCTTTGGAGCAAAGAGCTCACATGTTTCACCATCATGAAATCTGCATATATTCATATTAATCCAAACACCAGTATCTCATCACTCTTATAGAGGAAATGTGGATGAGTGGAATAATTGGAATCCTGTGTGGTAGACGGTATAAGAGCAATCACATGACCAAAATTACATTACAGAAAACCTTTGGTGGATTTACCAAGTGGCTCAACTCTTGAGAGAGAATCAGGAGACAAAGAAAAGAGAATAACTAAGGGAAGGCATTGAAAAGTGAGATGAAAGGACACACATGCAAGGTTAGAAAGAACTGACAGAAGACTGCGGGATACATCTCATTGGCAGAGTGCTTGTCTAACACAAACTAGGTCCTGGATTCAATTCCTAGTGCAGAGTGTTGTGGGTGTGTCTCATTAAATGAATGCCTAGCAAGCAAAGCCCTTGATTTAATTTCTGTTGTGCTGTGCATGTGTGTGTAGAATTGTGTGTCTAATCAAAACTAGAAACCAAAGCCAAGAACAAACAAACAAGACCAGAACAAGGAACAAGGATTCCAGCAAAGGGGGAACAGAATTTAAATATCCTTTTGTAGTTGAAAGTTTTCCTGTGTCCCACCTGGTCCCACAGCCGGTAGGACCCAAGTAAACACAGAGGCTTATATTACTTGCAAACTGTATGGCCTATGGGTCAGACTTCTTGCTAGCTAGCTTTTACAACTTAACTCAACCCATTTCTATTAATCTATATGTTTTGCCACATGGCTGTGGTATTACCAGTCTGCTGGCATCTTGTTGCTCTTTGGACAGTGGGCTACATCTCTCACCTCTGCCTTTCTCTTTCCCCTCTCTCTCCTTGGATTTCTCACCTGCCTGTAAGCTGCCTTGCCATAGGCCAGAAGCAGCTTATTTATTAATCAGTGGGAACAACATATATTGACAGCATACAGAAAGACCTCCCCCAGCATCTTTTGCAACTAAGACTGATAGCTCTGCCAAGTTAGAGACAAGCAGAAGAGCTAGGTACTACAGGAAAGAGACAATCTTAGTATTCTACATATGGATTTCTATTAATATTATTGCCTGGAGTTTGTGACAGAAGCTAGCAGTGGAACCTTTGGAGGATATTATTGGGGGGGGTCATTGAAGTAGTTGACACTAAAGAGGAGTGCCAGTTCATTTCTTTTTAAGTTAAATATGGTCTGATACCTAAGCTTTGCTTCAGTAGAATGTTTGTATAAGACACCAATGAAAGATACTACTCAAAGCTCTCAGCATTGTCCTTCTACTGCTTTTCTCTTAGTTTCTTTCAAGGAGTGCTATAGATCACTTGGGAGCCCATGAGTGGCAGGTCAGTTTCATATCAGTTGTATAACCCAAACTTGAAAAATAATGTATTCAGGTGACACCTGGATTGAATCACCTGGCAATGCAAGTTGTGTGGTACTCTCCCTAAAGTTTTATTAATCATAAAGATTATACTTAAAATAAATCATATATTATGTGAAAAGCATAATATATTTCTTCCTCACTTTTTCTTTTTGGTTTTTCAAGACAGGGTTTCTCCGTGTAGTTTTGGAGCCTGTCCTGGATCTCACTCTGTAGACCAGGCTGGCCTCGAACTCACAGAGATCCACCTGGCTCTGCCTCTCATGTGCTAGGATTAAAGGTGTGTGCCATTACCACCCAGCCATTTTTATACTTCTATTTACTAATAGTTTGTCATGCTTTTTCTAATTCCTATACTTTTCTTTTTATATAGTTATAAACAAGGTTTACATTAATATTATTATTTTGTATTTTATTGATAAATCAGCATTTTCAGTTTTTACTTCCAAAATATTCAAAACATTAATTATAACCTATTAGTGACACAGATTTCTTTGCCAAAAACAATGACTAGAAAGAGAGGGTGAAATAGTTTTCATATACATAAGTGAAATGAAATTTATATCTTCTAGTCTCCAAAAATATGTGTTGACTAACATTATTAAAATTTCCGTGAGTTGCAGTCAACAAAGCTGAACAGCATTGGAGACCTAAAGAGCATTCTGACATCAGACAAAGAGATGCAGAGTTTGGAGTTTGCCCAGATGGTTTCGGTCTTGTTTTGGTGCAATATTTCCTTACTATGCTCCCTTCCCTACGTTTTGAAATGGTAATGTATATTCTATGACATTATATGTTGGATGTATGTGTAAAAAAAAAAAAGAGTTGGAGAGAGTAGTTTTGATGGACAAGAAACTAGAAGTAGCAAAATTGAAGCTATAAAGGATTTACTAATAACTTGCTCAGGAAATATTAAGTTACATGAAGTAGTATTTAATTAAAGGGTGTAGTGTACTAACTAGGCTCCTTAGAAACCCAAGAGAGAAAATTGTGTGCCATAATTGAAGTTTAGGGTTGCTGAGAAAGTTTCTGCTAAATGTTGATTCACCAAGACTGACCTCCAGTTAGGCCTCATCCCCATAACAAAGAACTGCTCAAGGGGGCAGAGCAGGGTGACAACAATCATTATGCTTTGGCAAGATGAACCTGGGTAGGAACTATGCGAAAAGAACAACACGGTGTATTGTATAATATCTTTGTATGTAAATCTGCCATCTGCCCAAATGTCCAGACTGGCAGTCTCCTATGTCAGCTTAAATTGTTTGAAATATAAGCTGAGCCAAAACCTGGGATATTTAAGGATGACAGACAACATATGTGGAAAGAATAAGCCTAAGGTGTGTATACGAGCTAGGACATCCTCAACTGGAGGCCAGCTCTTCTTTGGGTATTAGCCACAGTTAGCCTCATGGTTTTGGTTTTTTGTACAGAGCTTTTCCTTTGTTAATTTCTGAGAGTGATTTCTTACTGTGTAGGCATATTGTTTGTATAACAGTTTCATGGAAGAGTATTTGGGAATGAGGACACACTATTGAATTCTTTACCTTATTCCTAGTGTTGGGTTAAAGAATGCTAAGGACTTGTTTTGTCCTTTTATGAGAACACACAGGGAATACGCTTTTTGTTTTTTTTTTCAAGATGTGACTCTGCATTCTAGATTCACAATGAGCACTGACCATGGCTTCTTTCATATTATCTGCTCGTCCTACATCCTAGAAATGAAAGTGAGATTATTTCCAAATTGAGAAACTTCATAGGGTTTGGAGTTTGTCAAGATTTCTGTTGAACAGCCCCCCCTTCACTTAAGATCAGAATTAAAAAAGAATATGCTTATATGGATATATGCTAACACTTTAATAGTTCATTTGAATAATATATGGAAAAGCACTTTCATTTCTGAATTGTTTTTGTTACTCTTATTGTCCTGTTTTGTTTTGTCTGGTTCTGAAGTAATGTTTTGCTATGTATCATAGACTGGCCTGGAACTGGTGAACCTCCAACTCAACCTTCTGAATTAAACCTGGCAACTCCAGGTCACAATAGTGCTGTATTTGATCCATTCTAAAATAAATCTTTTCCTAATACTTTAAAAAAAAAATTTCCTCTCTTTCTCTCTAATGGACCACAGAGTTTGCTTTTCAAATGTAACCACATCCAAAACTGTTAGAAATAGTCTAATCAGCATTTAGGTGAACAAATTCAAATGATAAAAGCCTTGAACTCTTGAATTTATCTAGCTAAAGATCTTTATTTTGAGTAATTCTGCTGCTTGTGACACTGAGAAACCCATAAGGCACAAATCTAGGCAGCTGGTGAAAGTGCTCTGTTTCTGAGAACCAGTGTCAATGAGAAGTTTCCAACATTTGAGATGAAAACAAAGTATGTTGATATGTGTGAGAGTCCAGCAGTTACCATTGTTTTCATAAGAGACACAGCATTTGACATAAACCACATTTTAGGCTGAATTTATTGATTTTCAGTACTTTAGAATCCAAGAATTACTTAGCAAAAACTGATCATTTTTGCAAAGAATACTTGAGGAGGCATTTCACAGTTGGTATTTAAAACAGTAAATTGAAGAGATCTTTGAAATTGCTTTTCTTAGAAGTAAATTAAAAAATATTTAATTAAAATAATATTACATAATTTCTCTTTTCTTCCTCATATCACCTTCATGTCTGACAACTCTTCCCCTGCCAAATTTAAGGCCTCATCTTCATTTACTGTTGTTACAGATACATATAAATTATATACATACATACATTTATGTATACATACTATATAACATATAAATACAACCTGCCGAGTCCATTCAGTATTGCTTGCATGAATGTAGACCACTCAGTAAAGAATAAAAATGATTTACCCTCAAGAACGTTCTATTTTAATCTGAATCTCTTGAACTCCCAATGAAAAAATTTTTGAAACTTAAAGCCCTAATAAAGAGTCTCCTCATCGCAACCTTCATCTCCTTATTTCTAAGTGTATAGATGACGGGATTCATAAAAGGAGTGATAATAGCATCAAAAATTGCTAAAAACTTATCTATGGGTAACGTAGGGAAAGGCCACACATAGACAATAATACAAGGACCAAAGAAGAAAACTACCACAGTGATGTGAGCTGAGAGAGTGGAGAGGGCCTTGGAGGAAGCACCCGAGGAGTGTTTACGAACCGTGACCAGGATGAAGATGTAAGACACAACCAGGATGAAGAAGGTGGCCATGGAGATGAAACCACTGTTGGCAGTGACCAGGAACTCCAGTCTGTATGTGTCTGTACATGCAAGTTTGATGAACCGAGGAAAATCACAATAAAAGCTATCCATTTTATTAGCTCCACAGAAGGGTAAATTTACAACAAAAGCCAACTGGGCCACGGAATGGATAAGGCCAATGGTCCAAGCCAGAGCCAAAAGAAAAATGCACATTCTTAGACTCATGATGGTGAGGTAGTGGAGGGGCTTACAGATAGCGATGTACCTGTCATAGGCCATGACTATGAGCAGCACCATCTCTGTTCCTCCGACAGTGTGAATGAAGAACATCTGAGTGATGCACCCATTCAGGGAGATGACTTTGTGCTTCCTGAAGAGGTCATAAATCATCTTTGGAGTAGCAATGCTGGACACACCTGTATCTATAAAGGAGAGGTTTGCCAGCAGGAAGTACATGGGGGAGTGCAGGTGATGGTCTGAGATGATTGTGAGCACGATGAGAAGATTTCCCAGCATGCTTGCTACATAAAATACTGTGAAGAACAGAAAAAGGAGAATCTGAATTCTCCATGAATTGGTGAGGCCCAGCAACAAAAATTCTGATACCACAGAGTGATTTCCTCCATCCATCAACTTGTGCAAGTCTGACCATAAGGTGACTATTCTCTGAAGGGCACAAGAGGCAGAAAATATTATTATTAAGCAAAAGAGGCATCCTGGTTGTAAAGCAATGACTCAGATACAGAACACTAAAGGCACCCTGTTGTTTTACAGGCAGATTTTACAAAGCTCTCATAGAGACCAGGTACAGAACATTTCCTATGCTTGCATATTTAGGGTCACTTCATTATTTAATCCTAAGTTTATTTTGAAGTGTATAGCCAAGAAAGGAAAACTAGAGGCAAAGGCACTTGAGAATCTGAGGAGAGTCAAACAAGCTCTGCAGACACTTGTGCTCACTAGTTTCCATGCAGGAAATTAGTGCCACGGAATCTAGGCATGCTAAAAGAAATTTGTGCTTTTAGCCTTTGTGAATTGATTCCTTACTTTGTTCTGGAATTTTGTGTGTTTAAATTACTGACACATTTTGGTTTCCTAGGTTTACATTAGTGTCATCAATGAAAAAGTTACTTTTTAAAAATATTAAATCTTTGCTTGCCAAAAATAGTGCTTTTTCACGAAATAAATTTGTTCTCAAATACATGTACACAATGTAAACTGACCACTCTTATCCCCATCCCTCACCATCTTCTATCTTCCTACAACCTTATCCACACCCCATGGCAAATCCTCTTTCATGTTTTATCTATTCATTTTGCTTTGTGACCAGTTAGTCTAATCAGGTTCATCTATGTAGCTATAAGTCTGGAGCTCTATGTTGGAGGCTGGTGGGCTCAGTAGTGGGTACACAACAGGAGACAATGATTGTTCCTTTCCTAGAATCTATCAATAGCCAATAAAGGTTAGTACCCCAATGAGCCTCTTATTCTTCCATGGAAATTGTATGCAGGGTCAGTCTGGGACCCACTGCTGGTAACTGATTGATTATGAAAAATATAAATAGAAAAGAAGAACAATGGATGACTCTATTTCCAGCCCTACCATTGACTGATACTGAGGAATGGAAATGTCGTTCTTGTTTGGAAAGAAAGGAAATGGAACTCTTACCAGAGTAGTTTAACAGAATCTGTCCTCAGATGGGAATCACACTCTTAAAGAACTAAGAGATAATGAGAAGCTTCCATCATATGAGAGCTGCAATTCCCAATGAGAAAAATAGAAATTGCTTTGAATAATGCTTAGAAGTGACAGAAATCAAAGCTATATAGAACATTGAAGCTGAAGCTGAAAGTATGTTAGAATTCTATTGCTATTAAAAACTAAAAGGATAAGAAACTAGGAAAGTAATATAGAATAGAAAATATGAACAAATTATGCACTGTTCTCCCATAGCACTTTTTTTGTGTTAAGCATTCTACCTTTATTTTGTAGCCACCTGGAGCCTTCTGTAAACATCTTCCCCAAAAGCTTGAGAAAATTCACATGTACTCATTTGATTCTCTGCTCTTTGCTTCTTCTAGAACACACAAAGCAAACATATCAAGAACTAAATTGTAGTTTAACTGAGGGCCAATAATTTATGACCAATAGTCGCAGGCAGATTGTCTGTCCATAGTTAGGTTGGAATGAAGTGTGTTCTACTGTGAACTATCTGTTCACACATATGTTTTACTTACATGGTAATTCTCGAAGTGGGAGAATTTCTCCTGGTTGAGAGGAGGATAACTTCACATTCAGACTGAGAGCTGCACCTTTTACAAAACAAAAGAGCCTTATGTTGTTTTTCCCCAGTAAAAAGACTTCTAATTAGTGTGGTCCACTGAGTCTGTATTGTCACCCAGGGAATAAAAAGGACAAAAGAAGTGAAGAACAAAAGCATCTCACACAGATGTTCAGAAATATTTTTTTTTTGCCTCAGAATGAGTGATTAAAGTGACTGATGAGAAAGTCAGACCCTCAGAAATCCAAGAGGCAGAGATGCTAGACAAAAGAGTTAACTACCTATTCTAGAATTAGCAATGAAGATTCAGCCAATGAGAAACCAGCACACACTAAGCTATTACTCACTTTGGCAATTTGTGTCTTCCAGTTCCATAAAGTCCCAAGCCCCAGACCTCAGACTGTAGAGACTTTTCCATCAGAATGGGGGGGGGGTGGAATGGGGGGAGGGCTGGGGGATGGGAGGAGGGAGGACAGGGGAATCTGTGGTTGACAAGTAGAATGAATAGAAAATCTCTTAATAAAAAAGAGATACATTCAAATAATTGGGTGCTAATTTCTAAGAAGAAGAGGCAATGCCATGTCACAGTTTTCAAACAACTATCTGTGACTATATTTAACAAGACTTTCTTTCCATTTTATAATTTTCCTTCTCAGTGTTTTCTCTATTTCTACAATTTTCATCATTCTTCAGATATTAGTGCCTCAAGATAATTTCTATGAAGAAGTACAGTTGGTAAACTCCAAGATCACTGCCATGTTCTCCTCCAACTCAATGCATGAATAAAAGGGAGCAGTGGCACCCAATGTGGAATATTTAGACAATTTTTAATAAAAATTTTTCTACCAGTGTGTTTGGATCAAATACAGTGGTTATCATCACAAAGACAAAAGACAAATTCTTATGAGATGTGGAGCAAAGGAAACTCATATAATGTTGATGAATGAAGATTAGTTTAGATGCCAGGTGAATATATGGAGATTCCTCCAAAAATATTAGCATGTCAATAAGATGCTTGCATTCTCATAGTGATTGCTGCATTATTCAAAGGGTATATTATAATGCACACTACTGAAAAACAGAGAGACCTTAGAAAATATTCAGAAAACATCTATTCCTTGAATCTATGGGAGTTGTATCTAGTTGAGAAGGAACACTTAATGAATTATATTTAATTTAGCACAAACACCAAGGAGACAGAGTGTTCTTTTAGAAAAAATACATTTAAATACATTTGAAGGTCTACTTTGATTACTCAGTAGCATGAATAGTATAATCTATTATTCAACTGGAGATATTTAACATATTTCAAATAATCTTTTTAAGGTATAACATAATTATTTATTGATTTTTTTTGGGAATTTGACATCATACACCCCAATCACACTCACTTCCCCGTCCCTCCATATCCACCCTTCAACTCTGCAGCATCCCCCTAAAGAACATTAATTAAAAACAAAACAAATAAAAAAAAACCCACCTCACTCCTCCATCTTTTCTGTCTCATTAACAGCTCTTCATTAACCCTAATGGCATTGGGAGCTATAGTGTGTCACACAGTATACCCTTTTGAACAATCAACCCCATCCATAAATGTTCATTGCAGTGAGTCCTTGGTCTGGCTCAAGGCCTCTCCCTCTGGTACACCATCATCACTGGACCTTCACTGAAATTCCTCTTGGATGTTCTGTTGTTGCTCCGAGTCATGAGGAACCTGTGGCTATTGTTCTACAGGACCAGTACCTTCCTGTGTTCCAGCAGGTCATAGATGAGGTAGATGTTAGGGTGGGCCAACTCAATGCCCAGGATGTGGCTCTGGGTGATGGCTGAGCTGGTCAGTCCATGTTGCTGGGATCCCCTCCTTCAGATGAAGAGCAGAGCCAGTTCTCCTAGGCCCATGCCACTGGGGCCAGCTCTCCCACACCCATGGTAGGGGGTGGGTCCTTCTCTCCCAAGTGTTGGCCAGCTCTCCCATGAGGAGTGGGGTCAGCTCAGCATGGCCCTTGGATTTCAACATGCATAGTTCCTATGACTCCCTGTGGTAATGTGTCATGGACATCAACACAGACTCCATCTGCAGTAGGACCATGGACCCAGACATGTCTCTCTCTAGTCAGCATCTCTGGGGCCAGGATGCTACCAGGGCTCTGGTGGCAGCACAGGTCACCCAGATCAGTATGGCTCTGAGGGCTGCATTGGCACTCAGACACCAACATTATCTCAGGTGGCTGACCAGACCCTGGGCATCCACACAACCCTTGGTGGTAATAAGATCCATGGACATCAACTAAGATCATGGCTGCTATAGGGCCACAGTCCCACATATGACCCTTGGCATTAGCCTGGATCCGGAGGACCCCATGGCCCCATGTGGCAGCACAGACCACCCAGATCGGCATGGCCCATGTGGCAGCATGTTCCTCAGATACCAACATGGTCACAGGTTGCAGCTTAAACTTTGGGAATCCATGTGGCCTTTGGTTACAACATTGCCCACAGACATCAACGCAGACCCCAACTGTGGTAGGATCATATCCTCAGCAGCAGAGTTTTGAACTTTTATTACGTTTAAACTATAATTCATTTTTTAATTTATACAATAGATTAATGAACTATCTTTGAAATAAATTTCAGGTGGATGAGACATGGCATTAATTATGTTTTCTGAATTGAGAGCCTATCTTGTGCCTACTGTGCTATTTATTCTCTAAGGAGAAGTAGACCTACAACATAATGTGATACATTATTTTTTCAAAGTCAAACACAATGCTTTCTACGACAGAATGGCTATCTTCAGAGGTTTAAAATTTCTGCTCATGAGCTGAGCTCTCCAAGGCAGCGATTCTCATGTATGCATCATATTTTATGGACAAGTACAAAGCTATGTACTTTGAATGTGAAATCAGGCACTGAACTGTTGTTTTTCATACTGAAGGCCATCAATAAATAAATAAGCTATGTGTGGGGGTACCTTCTTATTATTGCTCTCCAGGGAGGCCCTAGAAGCCCCCCAAACAGTACACCTTGATTGTACAATATAGAGAAATCAGACTGGAATTAGGCTGAGTTAGCTTTCATAGTGCCAGATGGTTCTATGCAGGCTCCTGAAAGAATAAAGGCTTCAACAGTCTTACCCAGTGGTGAACTCAATGAGCTGCAATATTGGTCTGCCATGTAACATGTGTCCCCTTGTGCAATAGTGGCTTGGCTGTTATGGAGCTAACCAATTGACTTCTGATTGGATTGAGGTCCACCACATAGGAGGGAATTCATAGTGTATGCTGTTCTGCTGTTCACTTTCTATATGAACACTGTGCTTGATTGTCTTTAGCTATACACAATTGGAGCTTTCTTTTCAGTGGTTTTAAGGCATTCGTCATTTTGGGTATGGTATAATTTCTAAATTTGCTGTAAATTGATTATTGCTTTTAGTTGTTTTGTTTCTAAATGTTATTCATTAGAATGAAGCTTTTGTACAACCAAATCTATGTAGAAACCCATAATTATTTAGTATATTAAAATGAAGTCATCATGAGTACATTTACCTATTTTTAAAAATTAATTGAACTATTTATAAATGCAACAAAATAGCACAATGATACAAAACCTCCCAATTTTGTTTCCTTTTTTATTTCTAGTATTGTATAATGAGATATGAAATCCTTTCATCACACTGGACAAATCAAATGGTCCTCTAGGGAAAAAGTCCCTGAACTACAAGCATTTTAAAACTGTCTTGGTCATTTCCCACTTGAGGTATATATAATTAGTTTTATATATTCTTGTGCTGGAATATCATAGGTACTTTGTGTTGGAGAACACAGGGAAATTGGAATCCATGAGGACTGTGTTCATTTTATGCAGGTAAATGACTGCTGGAAGGACATTCAGCAGTAAGAACAATGCTCTATTTATAGATGTGATTTCACTGCTGGAATTGCTATGAATTTGAGTCATATGTTAAATTGATTGAGTGAGCCTAAAACAAAATTGATAGCATTTACAAAAATCATTAGGAATCAATTAGGAAAATACTTGTAATTATTTATTGACATACTAGAGACATTACTGATTTTTACTTTAAGCTGGAGCCATGTTGTTACCTGGGGAAATGTAAAAGGCATTAGAAGACATAAAATAGCTTTATGATATTTTATATGTAGCATTGCTTATACTTAATCAGTCCATTCTCTGATAATGCATGAATGACCTTATGCTCTTCTACTTGATAAATCAGCAAGTATTTATTGATACAAAAAACAAAAGCATAAAGGTTACATTTTTCAATCCACCAGCTTTTCAAAAGAACTGGGCATACACTGATCATCTCCAAAACAGATACAAGTTTATCAGCAGTCTTCCAGTGTGAAGAGTGTCATCATAGATACCTGACCAAAATATAATTTGACATGAACACCAAATAATCCACTGCTGAAAACATACTTTCCAATGTAATTTCATTTTTAGATATGACATGGATAATTTCAAAACAAAATAATATCTGGAGCTACCTTGAATTGTATTTATTTTTCCAGTTTTCTTCTACCATTTTTAATACTAATTTTCTTCTACCATATTTATACTAATTTTATTTCTGAACAGTAAGTAGAATAGATAAGGGTAAAGAATTTTGATGAGTAGTACTTTTTAATGGGTAATATAAAGTGAGAAAGAGAATCAGAATCACATGAAAAGGATTGTAAAAGATATTTTGGGCATATTGGTCCCAGCTTGGTAGATGGAGGCAGGAGGATTGCCTGGGTTTGAGGCCAACCTGGGATACACAAAAGGACATTGTTTCAAAAACAACAACTAAACATTTAGTTTATTGAGTTCAGTAAATTTGAAGCTACAAAGTCATTGTGTTTTATTTATATATGTATTTATTTGAAAAGGAGATAATCATTTAAATTTCCCACAATAACAATTAAAAGTAGAGATGTTCCTACCAATTTGAGAAGTAAAACTATAAAATGTTTCAATTGAGTGTGTGAGTGAGCTTGCAATAATTCCAAATCGCGAAAGAAACACACACAGATGATGGTTTACATGAACTGTGTGCAGTAGGGCCTTTGAACTTGATGACTCTGCACTAGGAACCTCAATACCAGTATTGTCCATCAATAAGGACTGAATGCTTTCATTTCAGTCCTTGATTTATTAGCTCTGTATAGACTAAGGCAAAACAGTAAGTACTACACTAGGCAAAGACATAGGGTGGCCTTTCTCATCATGGATATTTAATTAGTTATGAGTGTAAAGAATGTACTTATGAAACAGCACTTTCAAGTAAAACTGATGTCTATATGAAGACAATTCCAAATACAATCTCGTAGGAGTTTTCTCTGAGAGTATTTTTGGCTCCCAAGTAAGCGAACATGTTTTCTTTGTATAAAGATCTAAAAACTTTTTAAATGTTTCATATATTTCACACACACACACACACACACACACACACACACACACACACACACACACACACACACACACACACACTGAAAAGATTCTTCTCTCATACAATGCATCCCAACTACAGTTTCCACTCTGCTCCTCCTAGTTCTCCCTATCTCCCCTCTTCCCTAGGTCTTGCTCTCTCTTGATTTCCTCTTCAGAAAAGACGAGGTCTCCAAAAGATGAAAGCCAAAACAGGACAAAACAAGATTCAGCAAGACAAGGCAAAAGCCCTCACTCATATTAAGGCTGGACAAGGCAACCAAATAGAAGGAAATGAGTTCAAAGAGCAGGCAAAAGAGTCAGAGACACACCCACTCACTGCTAGGAGTCCCACAAAAACACCAAGCTAACAGCGTAACATGTATGCAGAGGACCTCATGCAGACTCATGCAGGCCCGGTGCTTACTGTTTCAGTCTCTGGGAGCCCATGTGAGCCCTGCTTAGTTGATTTGGTGGACGATGTTCTCCTGGGGTCCTCCACCCCCTCTGACTCCTACGGTCTTTTTTCCCCTTCATCTGGGGAGGTCCCCAATTTCTGAGGAGAGGGATCAGATGGAGACCTCCAATTTAGACATCCTTTCCAAATAATGTCTGGCTGCTTTTTCTCTGCATCCACTCCCATCAGCTGCCAGAGGAAGCCTCTCTGATGATGACTGGGCAAGGCACTAATCTATGAGTATAGCAGAATATCACTAGGGATCTTTTCATTATTTCCTTTTTTAGTTGTGTTTGGTTCTACGCTAAGTCTCTGGCCTATCCAGTTGCCTATTCCTGGCCATCTAGGCAGTGTATGGCACAGGCTCCCTCTCGTGGTACTGGCCTCAAGTTATACAGCTCTAGAAACTTATTATGACTTTCTATGTTCTAAGAATTTAGCTGTTGACACTGTTGACTTTTAATTCTAATCTTCCAAATTTACCATATATGATTTCTTCTGGTGTTTGTACTGCAGTTATAATTCGCTCTTCTCTAATCATAAGTCACCATACTCGGCTAAACACATTTTAGACAAATTCCTAGTTTTTACTAGATGAAGGGAGTTGCAGAGAAAAGATAGGTAAATTCACAGCTGATAGATTGAGAATGTCTTCCAAGAGTTTTAGAACTTCAAACCCCCAAATACCATAATAATAATTGTTATACATGAATTTGAAAGAATTAAAACGGAGAATGGATTTATGAAACCTATTACTATGTGTAATGAACATGTCAAAAATACTTATATATAACATACCTGAAGTTACTGCATTTTTATTGTTGTAATTATATGGTTTCTGAAGGGTAGCTCTGAAAATCAATGCTTATCATTTCTTATAAATTATTCATTATTTTATTAAAGGGGCCTGGTTCCTTTTTTCTCTTTATAATTGCACAAATGCTATTCCATTTTCTTAGTACTTTTTTAAGATTTTCTCTTTAATCTCATTTATTTCTACTTTTTCTCCAAATCTTTACTTCTACAATCCTTTATTTTCTAATTCTATCTCACTTTATAATTCTGGCTAGTCTCTATGCCTATCTTCTCTGACTACATAACAACATATTTTAATGTGGTTTTTAAGTATTAAAATATCCTTTTTATGTTTCATTAAAAATTATATTGTACTGTGATTATGAGTTCTGTGGTACATTAACTAGAAGAATGTTGCAGTCTTTAGCTTTAAGGTCATTGTGGCCTATCTGTGAAGAAAAATTTAATGACTTAGATTTGTAATAACTACTAAAGAGACACCTGTGTTCTTTGAAAGCAATTATACTTAATTTCAGCTTAAAGTTTATATTTTAATCATCAAGATAACATGGACATTACATACTTTTAAATAGGAGCCAGTTATATTTTGAAAAATCTCCTGTTTAAAGGAAATAGCCAATATATTTTGAAATATTTTTCAGCAGTGAAGCATTTTGATGTTCCCTGCTTGCTCAAACCCTAAGTTTTTTCATTCATGTTCTTATATCATGAGTTCAGCTCATTTATGTACAAATGGAAAAGGAAAGTAATACTAACTTTTTACCAAAAAATTTTCTATAGAATACTACATGCTGAATGAGTGATTATTATCTTTAATTGTGTTATTCCTAACAAAATCATAAAGTGCATGATTTAAAACTGTGTTCAATAGAGAAATAGACTGAAACTCAGGGGCTTATGCCTAATACCTAATTTGGTGGTGTATGAACCACAGTGTTAATTTTGATCTGAATTCAAGGATCATATTCTGTTTATTGTATAACGTTTCTTTACTAGATAAAAGTAAACTATAATAAAATATATTGAGTTCTGTCACCAGTGTTGGAACAGAAAGTAGTCTACTACATTGTTTCTTTTAGATGGTTAAGTTTTCAAATCACATGCTATGCACTTCAGGATAATGATTCTCACCGAACCCTACTGTTCCCTGGACCAGTACTTCCAGTTTAAAATGAGACATTTTGGTTTTGTTGTGATAGAAAAATTTGTAGGCACTTACAGTTTCTGTGTCTGATGTGATGCATGCTGGTAACTGACAGTTACAGAGGCTTGCACCTCTCCCTGGACCACTTCTTAATTGCTCCAGAGAACAGAAATAGACATATATTATGCTTTCTCTGTTTAACATGCTTACTTGTATTTGGTGAGTAGTATCATGACAGGTGTAGATTATTTGAGGGATAGTAAAAAATAATAAAATGAGCCATAAATTTGAAAGAGAGCAAGGAGAAGGTTAATAGGGGGTCTTGAAAGGGGAAGTGAGAAATGATGTATTCATTTTATATTCTCAAAAAATTAAAGAAATAACATAAATACAAATATAAAGCAAGAAATCATGGTTTGATAAAACATTTAATAAACCTTGAAGTGAAGTGTTTTCCAGAAGAAGATAGGAGGAAGAAGGGCTTATTTGTCAGAATAAGATAGTAGTGTTGGACTTCAAAAAGAGTGTTGTTTTTATGTGTGTGGACCAGGCTCTATATTATTCTTGAAGCAAAAGTCAGTTGTTTCCATGTTGGCCAGTCTTCTCCATTGAAAGGAATATTTCTGTACCCATTCTGAGGGAAAAGAGAGGAACATGAAATTCAGAGAGAGAGAGAGACTATGGTAGCACTACTCAAGTGCTATCCGCTCCCCTATGTGGTCATCTTTTCACAATCCCTAGGTTTTCTAGGTGGCTTTCCCTCTTCAGTTTTATTAAAGTATAACAAACTAATGAATAGAAAATCTCTTAATAATAATAATAAAAATAAATAAAATATAAAAACCTAAAAAAGAAAAAACCTAATGAATAAATCTTGTTTCTAATTAGAGAATCCAGTATGATGTTTGACATATGTGCATTATGAAACAATTAAATCACACTAGTTAGCCACATCACACATTTATTTCCTGAGAACATTGACAATCTCTTCTCAGCATGTTCAAACATACAGCACAGCTTTACTGTCCACCAGAGTCACAATGATGCATGATGAATCTTCAGAAACATTATTATCCTAGCAGAATATCTTCACCCATTGGCCAATATCTTTTCTTTCCACTTTCCAGTCATCTTTATTTCTACATGGTACACCCTTGTATTCACTGCTCTTACGAACATTCCTTCTTTGGAGTCTATGTGTTTGTGAGATTGTCTGTATTGATCTTTTTACATCTCTTTAATTTCATGTATAACAATGATCCCTAGGATTATGCAGATTATGATAAAACAGGATTCCCTTCTTTCAAAAATCTGAAGAATATTCTGTTGTGCCTGTATGTTAGTGTGTGTTTGTATACTATCCACTCAACTGCCAATGGGCATTTAGATTTTTTCTATATTGATTATTGTAAATAATGCTGCAAGGATAATGGGAAGAAATTATTTGCATATGATGGTGGAATTTCCTCAGACTGTAACAGATTGTACAAAAAAGAGTCTTGTTCAATCATAAGGTAGTTCTAATTTAATCCTTCCTTCCTTTGCTCCCTCTGTCCCTCCTTTCTCCTTCTTCATTTTTTCCAAAACCAGGGTCAATGCCTTAGTAAGTGAGTGCTTTATTCCTGAGCTACATAAAACCATATTTTGAAATTTTGAGATGTATTGTAATTTTCTTTTGTAATGTTGCACTATTTATATGCTTATCAACAATTTTAAGATAGATTTATTTTTCACATCCATTATGAACTTTTTTGACCTTTTGTTAAAGCCTTTTTTTTAACAAATATGAAGTGATATTTCACTTTTATTTTAAAGTTCACTCCTTGATATTAAGTGGTTTTCATTTATTCATGTTTGTCTTTAGTTTGATTTTTAATGTTAGATTACAAACAGACTTCCATAACTTTTCTTAATATACTCTATTAGTACAATTTACAGTTTTTCCCGTTTCCTCTTCCAGGTAGCACTGACGTTCATGCTTATGGAGGGAACAAATCACTCTGTGGTGTCGGAGTTTGTATTTCTTGGACTCACCAACTCCTGGGACATTCAGCTTCTTGTCTTTGTGTTCTCCTCTATGTTCTATGTAGCAAGCATGATGGGAAACTCCCTCATCATTTTTACTGTGGCTTCAGACCCTCAGTTACACTCTCCAATGTACTTTCTGTTGGCCAACCTCTCCTTCATTGACTTAGGTGTTTCCTGTGTCACTTCTCCTAAGATGATGTATGATCTGTTCAGAAAGCACAAAGTCATCTCCTTTAGAGGCTGTGTCATTCAGATCTTCTCCATCCATGTCATTGGTGGTGTGGAGATGGTTTTACTTATAGCCATGGCCTTTGATAGATATGTAGCCATATGTAAACCTCTCCATTACCTGACCATTATGGGCCCAAGAATGTGTCTTTCCTTTGTAGTGACTGCCTGGTTAGTTGGTCTTACACACTCTCTTGTTCAATTGGCTTTTGTAGTCAATTTACCTTTCTGTGGACCAAATGTGTTGGACAGCTTCTACTGTGACCTTCCCCGGTTCATCAAACTTGCCTGCATAGACACCCATAAACTAGAGCTCATGGTTACAGCCAACAGTGGGTTCATCTCTGTGGGCTCCTTCATCATACTGATCATTTCCTATATTGTCATCATAATCACTGTACAAAAACACTCTTCAAGTGGTTCCTCCTAAGCCCTGTCCACACTTTCAGCTCATATCTCTGTGGTGGTCTTATTCTTTGGTCCTTTGATATTTGTCTACACATGGCCATCTTCCACCATACACCTGGATAAATTTCTGGCCATATTTGATGCAGTTTTCACTCCCTTTCTGAATCCTGTGATCTATACATTCAGGAATCAGGAAATGAAGATGGCAATGAAGAGAGTATGCAGACAGCTCCTGAGTTACACAAAGATCTCCTAAGTGCTTGCATTGTGAACGTAGAAGTGCATTTTGACCAACCTCAGTGAAAATCTGCCTTTCTACATTGTTTATATACACCAATATTTAGTCTATTTTCTTCTACTTAGGAAGGTGAGACAATCCCTTCTGAAAACAGAAGGAATTATAAATATTTACAAAGTGAGGATTACAATAATCACAAGCCTCAATTCCCAAGGAATATTTTTGATATAAATTCTTAGACATAAAGAAGCTGGAAGCCTATACTAAGAAGTTCAGAACAGAGACAATAAGATTTTTTAAAATCACATGTAGGGAATTCTGGCAGTATTTATCAGGGATATTTGTTTTTCTTTTTAACCTATAATTTTTCTTTATTCTTGAGAATTTCATACACATATTTAATGAAATATGATCATACCTATTTCTTGATTTCCATTCTTTAACTTTCCATTAGGTTTCCCTCTCAACTTCATATTTTTTTTTCTTATAACCTACTCAGTCTTGACAGTACTGTCCATATGCATGGGTCTCATGCCATTCACTGAAGCATGGGAAACCTCCCAGTGGGAATATTCTCAAAGAAGAATAATTTTACTTTGCCTAGGAGCTACTAACTGCAATAGCTTCTCAATAAGGAATGATGCCTGAAAAACACATCTCCCATCTAGGCTTAAAGTTCCATTGGCTTGCTCTTGTGTGCATCATGTACAAGTAATTATAGCTGCTGTGAGTTCATGAGTGTGATAGATATGACATATCCAGAAGACTGCCTTCCATTGCACTCTTCCCCATCCTTGGGATTGACCTTACATTATTTATTTATTTATTTATTTATTTATTTATTTATTTATTTATTTATTTATTTATTTATTTATTTTACAATACTATTCAGTTCTACATAATAGCCACAGATTCCCTTGTTCTCTCCCTTCCTGCCCCCCTCCCCTTCCCCCCAGCCCACCCCCCATTCCCACCTCCTCCAGATCAAGGTCTCCCCCAGGACTGGGATCGACCTGATAGACTCAGTCCATGCAGGTCCAGTCCTCTCCTCCCAGATTGAGCCAAGCGTCCCTGCATAAGTCCCAGGTTTCAAACAGCTAACTCATGCAATGAGCCCAGGACCTGGTACCACTGCCTAGATGCCTCCCAAACAGATCAAGCCAATCGACTGTCTCACCTATTCAGAGGGCCTGATCCTGTTGGGGGCCCCTCAGCCTTTGGTTCATAGTTCATGTGTTTCCATTCATTTGGTTATTTGTCCCTGTGCTTTATCCAACTTTGGTTTCAACAATTGTTGCTCATATAAACCCTCCTCTTTCTCACTAATTAGACTCCCAGCGCTCCACCCGGGGCCTAGCCTTGGATATCTGCATCCAGATTCCTCAGTCCTTGGATGGGGTTTCTGGCACAACTATTAGGGTGTTTGGCCATCCCATCACCAGAGTACGTCAGTCCCGGCTATCTCTCCACCATTGCCAGCAGTCTTTTGTGGAGGGAAAGAGAGCGGGAGATCCTAGCTGGATCAAGAAAAGAGAGGGAGAACAAGGAATAGGAGACCATGGTAAATGAAGACCACATGGGAAAAGGAAGAAACAAAGTGCTAAAGTGACGTTACATTTTTTCTGCCTCCTCCTCCTCCACCATCTTCTTTGAGCCTTGGCAGTGTAGTGGATGTTGATAAAGATACTCCATTTAGGGCTGAGCTCTTTGTCTTTTATTCTTACCATTTCCACAATCACACATTTCAGAACTTTTGCCAACTGCAAAGAGAAGCTTCTCTGACCAAGGTTGAGAGAAGTCCAGGTCTGTGGACACAAACTTAACTATTTAGGAGTCAATGTTATGACATAAATATTGAATAAAATAAAAATAGTAGGCCATACTTTAGAACACATGAGTTTCCCAGGCATGACCTTTTGTCTAGGATTTTACTGTCAGGCATGTTATATAAATCCTTTTTGTGGAACAGTTCTCAAATCCACCAGAATGCCAACAGTTGTGCCACTATGGCACTAGTGCCTGGCAGGTCATTATTGCAATATGTATTGTCCAGCACTAGGTAAGACTATTGTGTTTTTCCTCCATGAGCCTACATAGCACCTTTTGGCATTGTAAAATTTAGCTATCAGGAAAGTTTTAGTTCAAGATTGATTCCTCAATACTCTGCAGCCAAAGTATGTGATGTCCTCAACAGCAGGGGCTTGCCATGTAGCTGTGGAGGGTAACCAAGGGCAATGATAACAGCCTTTTTGTTTTAGAGTTCATTAGTTTCGACAGTCTTTCATTTTCTTAGTAGTTATTATTTTCCTACATGAACACTTGTGTATAATCCCTAAAACTGAGTGTGATATGTGTTCTCAGATCTCAACCAATTCCTTGTACCATCTGAAAAACTGCAGAAAGAAAGTGCAGCCATGTACATTTAAAAAGACAAATACACATAAATGTAAAGTACAAGAAAGGTCTAGAACAGTATTCTTTTCCCTATAGGAAGAGGCAGGGGGAATGATTTAAAGTTCATGATCAAAGCATCTTTGCCTTTATGAGGGATGTTCTAATCTTAAAACAAGAATAGATTCAAACACTCTCTATAGTTCGAAATTTTAAAAAAAATCAACAATAGTAGCCAATATCTCTGCTTCTTTTCTGTGACTTTGAATTCAGTTGCATTTGCTCATACTAAAATTAGGACATTTAATTCTCATATTTCAGACATAGCTTTTGTTCTTACTAAATTGAAACAGGTAATGACCTTATTTAATTTTGCTGTGTTTCATGCTACTTTGAATGTAAGAATGGTGTACCTGTGAACTGTCTGATCAGAAGACTATCATAAATATAGTGTATTCTATTTATTTGTAGAGGCATTTGAAAGGTGTTTGTGGACCATAGATATGAATACCTTTAGGTGTGCAGAAATGAATTATGTTTCCCCCATCTTTGCTGCTGTGTAGTGACCCTTATTTTGATCTATAAGATATCATTAATAACCCAGTTATTAAAAAATAAAGGAAGAGCCTAATGGATGAAAACTCTGGAGAAGAAAAGATTAAAATGGCCTTTAAATGAAGTTCAAGATACTCAGAATAAAAAGGGACACAGATTCACTAGGTATAAAAACTACATTTAAGGGAGACCCTTTTTGTTTTGTTTTTTTGTATTTAATTTAATAATTTCAGCCCTGAATTTGATCCTTCCTTCCTTCCTTCCTTCCTTCCTTCCTTCCTTCCTTCCTTCCTTCCTTCCTTCCTTCCTCCCTCCCTCCCTCCCTCCCTCCCTCCTTCCTTCCCTCCCTTCCTTCCTTCTTTCATTTCATTCCTCCTAGACAAAGGTTTAGTCAGCTCACATTTTTTTCATTTTCATTTATTAAGAAATTTTCTACTCACTCCACATACTATCCACAGATTCCCCCTCCTCCCTCCTCCCACCCCCAGCCCTCTTTCCCAAGACGCTCCACATCCCCACATCCCCCAAATCAAGGTCTCCCATGGGGAGTCAGCAGAGCCTGGCACACTGAGCCTAGGCAGGTCCAAGCCCCTTCCCACTGGACCAAGGCTGTGCAAGGTGTCACATCACAGTCACTGGATTCCAGAAGCCTGCCCATAGACCAGGGACAGATCCCAATCCCTCTGCCTGGGTGCCCCCCAAACAATTCGAGCCAAATGACCATCTTCTGTATCCAGAGGGCCTAGTACAGTCTCATGGGGGGCTCCACAGCCACCAGTCCACAGTTCATGAGCTTCCACTAGTGTGGCCAGTCATCTCTGCACGCCCTCCCATCATGATCTCAACATCCCTCGCCTGCAGTATTTCTCCTCTCTCTCATCAATTGGATTCCCAACAGCTCACATTTTTGTAGGGTTAAAAGTCTAGGTAGCATGATATGCGTCTCCTTGGCATATCACTACCATATTTATGGAATCATGGAAGGAGTATGTGCAAGAGAGAGAGAGAGAGAGAGAGAGAGAGAGAGAGAGAGAGAGAGAGAGAGAGGTCACAAATCAATGGAATGCCAAAGAGAGGAATTCAGAGATAAGGTTTACTTTTTTTTTATAACCCATTCCTTGGGAACTGGGATCCAACATAAGTGTCACCACCTCTTTATGTTGCCACACTGGGAATGAAGCTTTGAGGACAGGATTCTTTAGGCCCAGAACTTCCTTTTGACTTTACCCAGAGCACAGCATGTACTCATAGACAAATACTAACATCCTTAGTTTAGTCAATCAGACACATTAAAATTAACTGCTATGTAGCCCTTGGGTAACCTAAGATATCCCTTTTCAGTATGTCATCATTTCAATGTAGCATAGCTGCTTTGCTTTTGGATCTAAGGCTTATTTAACTTTCTGAGTTTTATCCTGAATATTATCTCCTTAATTGCACCTTAATGAGTCCTTTTATTCCTCATGAATTATTGAACCATGAACCCTCTTACCTAACATTTCAAAGATTATCCAGCTTTTTAGAAATTCTGTCACATTTACACTGTGAAGAGAAAAAATCAGATTCTGCTTGCCCTCACTCTTTCTCAGGTTTTGAATTTCATGTTTGAAAGTGATGAATGAAAAATATAGACAATAAAATACGTGAAGAAAAGTGCTACGCTTTCTATATTGAAGATAATTATCAAGAAAGATACATCATTTGGCAAGATTTTAGGAGTGTTTCTATTAGAGCTGTGAAGAGCAGCATTTGTTAATGAATCATCACCCATCTCCAGTAGACAGCGCTGCCTGGAAGTCCTAGCGTGTTTCTCTGGTTTCCTTATGTTCCTTCGATATTGAACGGCTGTTGTGTTTTCCTCAAACCTCTGGTCCTTTGCTGTGATTTCACCCTCCACTTCATTAATTGAGGGCATCAGTTTACAGCTCTTGATGTTCTGTAATCTAAGTGCCTGGCACCTGCATCTGCACTGCATTAGCCTGCCAACCTCCACTCTTGCCACTCTCCCAGCGATCTCCTCACTCTGCTGTGGTTTCAACTGGATTCTGCTTATGACATTTTCAGCTTTCAACAAAGCAAAAGCAAGAAGCAAGCAAACAAAAAAGCTCTGCTCCGAGTTGTTTTCCCTGTGTTAAGCCTCCAAGTCAGCACCAAGTCAGCAGAAGATGCTTAGTTTGTTTGTGTGGTGGAGTACATTGAGTGATTTTCATGCTAAACCATCCTCACATCTCTGGGACGAAGCTCATTTGATTATGGTGGATATGAATCTTTTTGATGTGTTCTTGTGAGTATTTCATTGAACATTCTTGCACCAATGTTCACGAGGGAAACTGGTCTGTAATTCTCTTTCTTTGTTGAATCTTTGTTTAGTTTGAGTATCAGGGTGACTGTCACATCATAAAATGAATTTGGCAATGTTCCTTCTGTTTTTATGTTGTGGAATAATTTGAGGAGTATTGGTATTAGCTTTTCTTTGAAGGTCTGGTAGAATTCTGCACTGAAACTATCTGGTCCTGGGCTTTTTTGGTTGGGAGACTTTTAATGCCTTCTTCCTTAGGGGCTATTGGTCTGTTTAAATTGTTTATCTGATCTAGATTTAACTTTGGTATGTGGACTCTATCAGGAAATTTGTTCATTTCTTTTAGATCTTCCAATTTTGTGGAGTACACGTTTTTGAAGTATGACCTAATGATTCGTTCTATTTCCTCAGTGTCTGTTGTTATATATCCCTTTTCATTTCTGATTTTGTTAAGTTGGATATTCTCTCTCTGCCTTTTGGTTGGTTTGGATAAGGGTTTGCCTATTTTTTTGATTTTCTCAAAGAACCAACTCTTTGTTTCATTGATTTTTTACATATCAGCCACGGATTCCCCTATTCTCCCTCTGCCCACCCTCCAGCTTTCCCCCTAATCCACCCTGCATTCTCACCTCCGCCAAGGCAAGGTCTCCCCTGGGGTGTCAGCCCAGCCTGGTAGATTCAGTTGAGGCAGGTTCAATCCCCTCCTCCCTGCACCAAGGCAGAGCAAAGTGTCTCAGCAGAGGTCCCAGGATCCAAAAAGCCAGCTCATGCACCAAGGACAGGTCCCAGTTCCACTGCCTGGGGGGTCTTCTAAACATTCACGCTAATCAACTGTCTCACTTTTGCAGAGGGCCTGGTCCAGTTCCACAGCGGCTCCTCAATTCATGTGTTTCCACTAGTTTGGCTATTTGTCCCTGTGCTTTTTCCAACCATGGTCTCAATACCTCTTGCTCATATAATCCCTCCTCTCTCTCACCGATTGGACTCCTGGAGCTCCACCTGGGGCTTGGCGGTGGATCTCTGCATCTGCTTCCTTCAGTCACTGGATGAGAGTTCTATCATGACAGGGTGTTCGGCCATCCGATCACCAGAGTAGGTCAGCTCAGGCACTCTCTCGACCATTTCCAGTAGTCTATAGTGAAGGTATCTTTGTGGATTTCTGGGCACCTCTCTAGTACTCTACTTCTTCCTTTTCCCATGGGGCCTTCATTTATCATGGTATATCTTGCCTTGTTCTCCCACCCTGTTCCTGATCCAGCTGGGACTGCCCGCTCCCCTAAACTCTCTTTCCCTTGATCCTTGCCCTCCATTACCACCCCCTCACCCCCAGTTTGCTCATGTAGATCTCATCCATTTCTCTGTTGTTGAGTGATCCCTGTGTCTTTCTTAGGGTCTTCTTTACTAGGTAGCCTCCCTGGAGTTGTGAGTTGCAGTCTGGTTATCCTTTGCTTTACATCTAGTATCCACTTATGAGTGAGTACATACCATGTTTGTCTTTCTGAGTCTGGGTTACCTCGCTCAGGATGATATTTTCTAGTTCCATCAATTTGTCTGCAAACCTCATGGTGTCATTGTTTTTCTCTGCTGAGTAGTACTCCATTGTGTATATGTACCACATTTGTACCACATTTTCTTTATCCATCCATTCTTTAGTTGAAGGGCATCTAGGTTGTTTCCAGGTTCTGGCTATTACAAATAAAGCTGCTATGAACATAGTTGAGCATGTATCTCTGTGGTATGATTGAGAATTCCTTGGGTATATGCCCAAGAGTGGAATAGCTGGGTCTTGGGGGAGATTGATTCCCAATTTTCTAAGAGAGCACCATATTGATTTCCAAAGTGGCTGCGAAGTTTGCATTCCCACCAACAGTGTAGGGGTGTTCCCCTTGCTCCACATCATCTACAACAAAAGCTGTCTTCAGTGTTTTTGATCTTAGCCATTCTGACAGGTGTAAGGTGGAATCTCAGAGTCATTTTGATTTGCATTTCCCCTTGATAACTAAGGTGATTGAGCAATGCATTAAATGTCTTTCAGCCATTAGAGTCTTCTGTTGAGAATTCTCTGTTTAGCTCTATAGCCCTTGTTTTAATTGGACTGTTGGGTGTTTTGATGTCTAATTCCTTGAGTTCTTTATATGTTCTGGATATCAGCCCTCTGTTGTAGTGGGTAGCCATTCCAGCTTTGGTCTGAAAGTTCCAACCCCCATTGAGGCTTTGGTAACTATCACGCCTACAAGGCAGGGCCAAAGGAGGGCCCTGAAGACCCAAGATCGGGATGCGCAGAGCTCTCTTGTTTCCTGGACCTGGACGCTAGAGGTAGACTGAGGAGAATTCTCCAGAGAACACCGCTGGACTGTGCTGCATCTTTCCCATAACCCACCACCTACCTATCCCTTCATTTGTAAGTTACCCACTAAATAAATCTCCCTTTTAACTACGTGGAGTGGCCTTAATAATACTCCAATGACACCAATACTCTGTCAGATGTGGGGTTGGTAAAGATCGTTTCCCATTCTGTAGGCTGTCATTTTGTCTTATTGACCATGTCTTTTGCCTACAAAAGTTTCAAGAGGTCCCATTTATTAATTGTTTCTGTCAGTGTCTGTGCTACTGGTGTTATATTTAGGAAGTGATCTCTGGTACAAATGTGTTCACGACTACTTCCTAGTTTCTCTTCTATCAGGTTCAGTGTAACTGGATTTATATTGAGGTCTTTCATCTACTTGGACTTGAGTTTTATGCATGGTGACAGATATTTGCAGTCTTCTACATGTTGACATCCAGTTATGCCAGCATCATTTGTTGAAGATGCTTTCTCTTTTCTGTTTTACAGTTTTGGCTTCTTTGTCAAAAATCATATGTTCATAGATGTGTGGATTAATATCAGGGTCTTCAGTTCAGTTCCATTGGTCCACATGCCTGTTTTTATGCCAGTACCAATCTGTTTTTATTACTGTAGCTCTATAGTAGGGCTCGAAGTCAGGGATTGTGATGCCTCCAGAGGTTGTTTTATTGTACAGGTTTCTTTTGGCTATCCTGGGTTTTTTGTTTTTCCATATAAAGTTGAGTATTGTTCTTTCCAGGTCTATGAAGAATTGTGTTGGGATTCTGATTGGGATTGCATTGAATCTGTAGATTGCTTTTGGTAAGATTGCCATTTTTACTATGTTAATTCTACCTATCCATGAGCATGGGAGATCTTTCCATTTTCTGACATCTTTAATTTCTCTCTTCAGGGACTTAAGACTCTTGTCATACAGGTCCTTAGCTTGCTTAGTTAGAGTTACCCCAAGGTATTTTATATCATTTGTGGCTATTGTAGAGGGTGATGTATCTCTGATTTCTTTCTTGGCCCATTTGTCATTTGTATATAGGAGGATTACTGATTTTTTGACTTAATCTTGTATCCTGCTACATTGCTGAAGGTGTTTATAAGCTGTGTAAGTTCCTTGGTTGAATTTTTGGGGTCACTCATATATACTATCATGTCATCTGCAAGTAGTGAAAATTTGACTTCTTCCTTTCCAATTTGTATCCCCTTGATCTCCTTATAGTGTCTTATTGCTCTGGCTAGAACATCAAGTACTATATTGAATAAGTATGGGGAGAGCGAACAACCTTGCCTCGTTCCTGATTTTAGTGGAATCACTTTGAGTTTCTCTCCATTTACTTTGATGTTGGCTGTTGGTTTGCTGTAAATTGCCTTTATTATGTTTAGGTATGTTCCCTGTATTCCTGATTTCTTCAAGACCTTTATCATAAAGTGGTGTTGGATTTTGTCAAATGCCTTTTCAGCATCTAGTGAGATGATCATGTGGTTTTTTTCTTTGAGTTTGTTTATATGGTGTATTACATTGATGGACTTTCATATGTTGAACCACCCTTGCATCCCTGGGATGAAGCCTACTTGATCATGGTGGATAATTGTTCTGATGTGTTCTTGGAGTCTGTTTGCCAGTATTTTATTGAGTATTTTTGCATCAATGTTTTTGAGGGAGATCGGTCTGTAGTTATCTTTCTTTGTTGCATCTTTGTTTGGCTTGGGAATCAGGGTAATTGTAGCCTCATAGAACGAGTTTGGTAAAGTTCCTTCTGTTTCTATTGTGTGGAACAATTTAAAGAGTATTGGTATTATCTCTTCTTCGAAGATCTGGTAGAATTTTGCAGTGAAACCATCTGGTCCTGGGCTTTTTTTGGTTGGAGACTTTTAATGACTCTTTCTATTTCCTTAGAGGTTATTGGACTATTTAAATAGTTTATCTGGTCTTGATTTAACTTAGGTATGTGGTACCTATCCAGAAAATTATCCATTTCTTTTAGATTTTCCAGTTTTGTGGAGTAGAGGTTTTTGAAATATGACCTGATGTTTCTCTGGATTACCTCAATGTTAATTGTTATGTTTCCCTTTTCATTTCTGATTTTGTTAATTTCGAAGCTCTCTCTGCCTTTTGGTTAGTTTAGATAAGGGCTTGTCTATCTTGTTGATTTTTCTTAAAGAATCAAGTCTTTCTTTCATTGATTCTTTGTATTATTCTCTTTGTTTCTATTTTATTGTTTTCATCTCTCAATTTGATTACTTCCTGGTGTCTATTCCTCCTGGGTGACTGCTTCTTCTGGTTCTAGAGCTTTCAGGCATGCTGTTAAGTCACCAGTGTGAGATTTCTCCAACTTCTTTATGTAGGCATTAATGCTTTGAATTTTCCTCCCAGCACTGTTTTCATAGTGTCCCATAAGTTTGGGTATGTGGTGTATTCATTTTCATTGATATCTATGAAGTCTTTAATTTCTTTATTTCTTCCTTAACCCATTGGCGATTTAGTTGAGCATTATTAAGTTTCCATGAGATTTTAGGCTTTCTGTAATTTTTGTTGTTGTTGAAATTTAACTTTAAACCATGGTGGTCTGATAGAACACAGGAGGTTATTCCAATTTTTTTGTATCTGTTGAGATTTGTTTTGTGGCCAAGTATGTTGATTTTAGAGAAGGCTCCATGGGGCGCTGAGAAGAAGGTATGTTCTTTTTTGTTAGGATGGAATGTTCTGTAAATATCACTTAAGTCCATTTGAGTCATAACATCAGTTAAGGCCTTTATTTCTTTTAAGTTTCAATTTGGCAGATCTGTCCAGTGGTAAGAGTGGGGTGTTGAAATCTCCCACTATTAATGTGTGGGGTTTTATATGTGATTTAAGCTTTAGTAATATTTCTTTTACATATGTGGGTGCCCTTGTGTTTGGGGCATAAATGTTCTGAATTGAAACTTCATCTTGGTGGATCTTTCCTGTGATGAGTATGTAATGTCCTTCTTGATCTCTTTTGATTGATTTTAGTTTGAAGTCTATTTTGCTGGATATTAGGATAGCTACACCAGCTTGCTTCTTAAGACTGTTTGATTGGAAAGACTTTCCCCAGCCTTTTATTCTTAGGTAGTGTCTATCTTTGAATTTGAGGTGTGTTTATTGTATGCAGCAGAAAGATGGGTCCTGCTTTCGTATCCATTCTGTAAGCCTGTGTCTTTTTATAGGTGAATTAAGTCCATTGATATTAAGGGATATTAATGACCAGTGATTGTTCATTCCTGTTATTTTTTTGGTGGTAGTGTGTGTGTACTTCTCTTCTTTGGGGTTTACTGCTGTGGCTTTATCTACTGCCTGTGTTTTCGAGTGTGTATCTGACTTTCTTAGGTTGGAATTTTCCTTCTAGTGCTTTCTGTATGGCTGGGTTTGTGGATAAGTATTATTTAAATCTGGCTTTGTCTTGGAATGTCTTGTTCACTCCATCTATGATGCCTGAAAGTTTTTCTGGGTATATTAGTCTAAGCTGGCATCCATGGTCTCTTAGTGTCTGCATTACATCTGTCCAGGTCCTTCTGGCTTTCAAAGTCTCCATTGAGAAATCGGATGTTATTCTGATGGGTTTGCCTTTATAAGTCACTTGGCCTTTTTCCTTTGCTGTCTTAATATTCTTTCTTTATTTTGTAGGTTTAGTTGTTTAATTATTATGTGGTGAGGGGGTCTTTTTTTTGGATCTAGTCTGTTTGGTGTTCTATAGGCTTCTTGTATCTTCATAGGCATTTTTTTCTTTAAGTTGGGAAAGTTTTCTTCTATGATCTTGTTGAATATATTTTCTGTGCCTTTGAGTTGGTATTCTTCTCCTTCCTGTATCCCTATTATTATTAGGTTTGGTCTTTTCATGGTGTCCCAGATTTTTGTCTTATGACTTTCCGTGTTATGACTTTTTTTTTGTGTTGTGACATTTTGTGTTATGACTTTTTTGGCTTTGGTATTTTTTTGACTGATAAATGCATTTCCTCTATTGTATCCTCTACACTATAGTTTCTCTCTTCCATCTCTTGTATTCTGTTGGTTATGCTTGCATCTGTGTTTCCTGTTCATTTACTCAGTTTTTCTATTTCCAGCATTCCCTCTGTTTGTGTTTTCCTCATTGTTTCTATTTCCCCTTTCATGTCTTGAACTGTTTCCCTCATCTGTTTCATTGCTTTTTCATGGTTTTCTTTAAGGGATTTATTGCTTTCTTCCAATTTTTTATTTGTCTTTTCCTCTATTTCTTTATAGATTTCTTCCCATTTTTTGTTTGACTTTTTCTCAATTTCTTTATTGATTTCCTCCACTGTTTTGTTCAGCTTTTCCTCAATTTCATTTTTTCTTGAAAGGCCTCTAGCATCTTCATGATGCTATTCTTAAGGTTACTTTCTTCTGCTTCTTCTACCTTGTGATGTTCAGGTCTTACTGTTGGAGTAGGGCTAGTTTCTGGTGATGCTGTATTGCTCTTTATGTTGTTGTATGTACTTCTGCCTTGACGTCTGCCCATCTCCTCTTCTAATGGGTATAAGAGGTGCCTGTGTCTGAGCGAGTTGCTGTTGGTCTGCTCTGTGCTTGTGTCTGTGTCTCAGGTGGCCATTCTGGGTCTAATATAATCTTAGCTCTTTGTATAATTGGAGCAGGCAGCTTCTGTGTCTCAGGGAGCTGCTCTTGGGTCAACCCAAGCTAGTTGATTCTGTGATTCACAGATTCATTCTTGGTCTTATCAGGGCTTTTAGTCCAGTCAGAGCTGACAGATTCTCTATTTCAGGAAGCCTCTCTTGTTCCAATGAGAGGTGGCAGATTCTACATCTCAGAAAACCACTCTTGGTCTAATGAGGGCTGGAAGATTCCCTGTCTTTTGAGGTTACTCTTGGTCCAATGACAGCTCTTTGTCCAATGAGAGCTCTCTCTCTCTAGGCCCAATGAGAGCTCTCTCTCTCTCTCCCTGGGCCAGATGAGAGCTGGGGGTTGGTTTCCAAGCCTCAGGAAGTGGCAGGGGTCTGGGGCACATGGGTATGGGGGCAGGGCATGTAGACTGCAGGGTCCTCTGGGGGGGTCTTGGAGAAGGGGAACCTTCCTGCAGGAGCCCTGCAGCTGGCTGGCAACTGGGGCCGAGTTGGGTGGGTGTTCTGGCTGAGGATTTCTAAGTGGTAAGAGCATGGCTGGCTTCTTTCTGATTTTCTGATCTTTCACCCAAATATCTGGCTCTGGGTTTTTAAATTTTATTTATTTTTTATTAATAAGACAATTTAACAATTTTATGTAGACAGCAGAAGTCGTCCCCTGATCTGACCAGGAGCAAATCCACCTAGCTAGCAGGAGCAGGGAGTAGGGAGAAAGGTCATGTGACCCTTCTCCAACTCCTTATAAGAAGTCACATACAATGGCAAGAATCAGTCTCCTTTGGGCCTTATAGCCTAATGTCATGGGCAGAGTAAATACCACTACTGATTTATGTTGGTGGGATATCAATTTTCTCATTGATCCTTCTTTTCTATGAGCATGAGAGCTCTTTCTATCTTCTGATATCATTCTCAATTTCTCTCTTCAGTGTTCTAAAGTTTTCATTGTAAAAGTTCTTCATTTTCTTGGTTAAATTTTTTCCCCAGGTTTTTTTTTTTTTTTGTTAACAAATAGGATTATTTCCTGGATGTCTTTTTCAGTATGTTTGTCATTGGCTTCTGATTTTTGCATGTTAATTTTGTATGCTGACACTTTGCTGAAAGTATTTATCAGTTCTAAGAGATTTTGGTGGAGTCTTTAAGGTCTCTTATGTAGTGAATCATATCATTTGCAAATAGGGTTACCTTGATACACTGACTTTTTTTTTGCTGTTTTTTCCTTCCTTCCTTCCTTCCTTCCTTCCTTCCTTCCTTCCTTCCTTCCTTCCTTCCTCCCTCCCTCCCTCCCTCCCTCCCTCCCTCCCTCCCTTCCTTCCTTTTGACCTCCCTTCCTTTCTTAATTTTTGACCTTCCTTCCTTCTTCTCTCCCTTCTCCATCTTTTCTTAGTTAAGACTTTAGGAATTATATTGAATTGGAGTGGAGAAAATGGACACTCTTGCCTTGTTCCTGTTCTTAGCCATTGTTTCCTTGATCAGTAGTTTATTTCATTCACTTTTAAGTTTATATCTTCTGTTGACTTCTACACATCTAAATTTAGGTACAAATTCACAATCATATAATGTATAAAAGTGAAAGTTTCATATTTCTTCTTAAAATACATTAAAGTGATTAAATGTTTATAGTCATGATTTTAGCTGATTATTTACTTTTAGGGATTAATTACAATTGCTGCTCATCAATAGCTACAACAAAATAGTACAATGGTATAAAAATTTCCACTTTTGTTTTCTTTTCCCTTTTTAATGTTGTTTCATGAGATCTGAAATCCTTTATTTGCAGTGGACGAATCAAATGGCCCTCCAGGGAGAGAGTCTAAACTGTGAGCACATTTAAAACTATCCAGTGTTTTCAAAATCTTCTGCTCACTGGGTCTCTTGAGGTTTGAATAATTAGCTTTCTATATTTTATGTTAGGTTATTATTTGGTATTTTATGCTAGAGAAATCAGGGAAACCAGTCTGTGAAGATGCTGTTTGTTTTATACAGGTAAAATGCACAGACATGTTTAAAGAATGAGAAGTGTGGCTTTATTTGTAGATATGAGTCTTGTTTTGAAACTGCTATGAGCATGGATCAACCTAAAGTGCTTGTGTTTGTCTAAAGCAAAGTAGATAGCAACCTGGAAAAGGAATTGAATACCACAGAAAAATAATTATGAAAAAGTTCTCTGATATATAGAAAAAAACGTTATTTGGATTTGACTTTGAGCTAGAATAACATTGTACATGAGGAAATATAATTGGAAAACATCAGAAAGCTTTGTAATATTGTGAATTTACTCCAGGTGCAAATTTCCAATACATACTCATTTTGCAATGTGATGTGGAGAATTTGAAAACAGAATAATACTTACAGATCAGGAATTCGATTTACTTTTTAATGTTTTCTCCTCTTTTAAAAAGATTTATTTGTTTTCATTTTATGCATATGATTTTTTTTTTTGCTTCCATGTATGTATGTACACTTCTTGCAAGCAGTTCCTGAAGAAGCCAGAAGGATTCATTGGGTCCTCTGGAACTGGAATTACAGACAGATGTGAACTGTCAGGTGGGTACTGATAAACCGAACCAATTTCCTCTGTAAGAGTAGTGAGTGCTCTCAATCACTGAGCCATCCCTCCACCTCCATCTCCTGTGCTTTAGAACAAATGCTTGTATTAATTTTATTTCTGAACAGTAAGTAAGACAGTTAAAGAGTTTCAACAAATGGAAAGTTTTTCTTGGGTGAGAGAAACTGAGGAGAGTAAATGCAATTAAAATCAAAAAAGTTACTGAACAGATTGAATCTTGGAACTCGAAAGTGATGGGTGTTGCTTCGTTTCATTTATTCTCACAAGTAGTTGTTTGAAAAAGATACACAGTTACTTATATTTTCCTCAATAATCAATCAAAACAGCAGTTGTTATTAAATTAGAAGGGTTTGGGTTCGTTTGAATGTAAAGCATGTTTCATGACGATTTGAGGAGTAGCAATCCAGAGTCTGTCTTGAGGGAATAATAAACTTACAATATTTATCAAAATGGGAGGAAATATACACAGGTGAGTGTTTTGATGGGTGCTTTGCTCAAACCCAGCAGATGACTATCGGGGTACTGAATTTACGACTCTGTATTAGGAATCTCATTACCAAATATTTCCGTTAAGAATTAGGAAATTCTTAAAAATGTAGGTGTCTGGAAAGTCTGTTTTGGAGAATTCTATATATGACAGACTCAGGACTGTACAAAGGAATGAACAGGGGACACTTACAGCATAAGTCAAGAAATAAAGTCTGGCCATTTGTATCATGGGGATTTTAATGGTTGTAAATGAATGTACATTATATGATGAACAAGAATGATTTTAAAACCCAACCAACTGTAAGAAAAGATTTAAAATTGCCTGTTCTCTGTGTGTTTTCTCTGTAGCTTTTGTGGCTCATAGGTAATTAAACATCATATCCTTCACTCTCCAATTGCAGATATCTATATGAGTCTTTCTTTGGACTTATTTTTGGGTACTACTCTGTGTCATGTGAATCTAAGCCCTTCCTGTCTTGAACTTTATCTGTTTCTACATTCCATGATATTTTGGTATCATATCATTCTACTCTAAACTCAAAAACATTCCTGGGTTTTATCAAGGTGATGGTACACAGCAGATACAGGTTCATTGACAATGCTTCCCATAGCTTTAGAACCTGAAAGATGCTCGAAGCACTGCAATTGGTTAAAATTGTGGGGCTTTTGAAGAATGATTAAAAAAAGCTATACAAATTGAAAAAATGTGTTTACTTATTTAAACTTTTCTTTTTCTCCATAACTGCACATACTTTTCATTGTTGGCTTTAGATTTCCCCTTTAACCTCATTGTCTTTTTCTTTATTTTTGTAATGGTTTGCCCTCTACTTCCTCTGTCACTTAAGACCTCTGCATAGTCTCTTTTCTTGTCTTTAAACCTTTAATCATGCATATTTTCATGTGTGTTTCAAATAATCAAAATACATCTTTATCTATGTTTTAAGAAAAACTTGTATACATTATATTGTGATTCTGAGTTTTAGGATGAATTACAAAAATAACTGTTGTAGTCCTTAAATCTATGGGAGTTATATCTAGTTGAGAAGGAACACTTAATGAATTACACCTAATTAATTATAAGCACTAAGGATTCGCACAGAGTTCTTTGAGAAAGAGTTACATTGAAATTACATTGAAAGTACACTTTGATTACCAAATAACCTGAATACTACAATCTATTATTGAATAGGAGGTAGTTAACATATTTTGAAGAATCTTTTATCAGAAGGGGATAGTTAATAGATTTTGAAACATCTTTCAGAAATGACATTCTATGCTCTCTGTTTTATGATGCCATCTCTAATTCATTCATTTATCACATGCATTCACAGTATTATGGAAAAATATTACTAGTATAAATATTAATTATCTCATGTAGAACACCTACATATTGAATACACATTATGCTTATATTGTTACATGAAATGTTAGTTTTTTAATCTGTACAAGAGGTTAATAAACTGTATTTCTGGAATAAATTGCTAGTGATGGAGCCATGGTATCAATTTTGTTTTTTTTTCTGAATTGAGAGCCTATCTTGTGCCTACTGTGCTGTTTATTCTCCAAGGAGAGGTAGACCTACAACATAATGTGATAGATTTTTTTCAAAGTTGAGCAAATACTTTTCTACTACAGAGGTTTAAAATTTGAGCTGAGCTCTCCAGGAAGCGATTCTCACTTATGCATCATATTTTATGGACAAGTCCTAAGGTAGAATGTGAAATCAGACACTGAACTGTAATCCAGAAATATCACATGGAACAGAACATGGCACAACTGCCACAAGCTTCCCTGTGTGGTCTCTGTTTCAGAACTCTATGGGCATAATAGGTGTTTTTTCCCCTTTCTGGTTTTATATAGGCACAATTAACAAATAAATATTCTATGTATTTTTGGTGTATGACATTTTGTTTATATATATTTAATATATATATATACATAAATATATTAACTTACTATAAAGTTACATTATATATATTATATATAGGTATCTTAAATTAATGAACATGTTTACCTCACATACTTATCTGTTGTGAGAACATTGATAATTGACTCTCAGCAATTTTCAAGCATTCAGTTATCATCGTCCATAATCACCACACTGCAGGAGATCTCCGGGAAGTAATCACCATGTCAGTGGAGCTTTTGTATTTTTTTTTTTAATCATCATCTTGCTCTACACCAATTCCTGACACCACTTTTTCCTGGTTCACTATTATATTCTTTGCTTTTATGAGCATGACTTCCTTCAGATTTTATATGTACATAAGATCTTTCAGCATTTGTCTTCTTGTATCTGTAGTTTCATTCAGCATAATGACACTCCAAGTTCATTAATGCTATCATGAGACACAAAATTCCCTTCTTTTTTCATATTTATTTATTTATTTATTTATTTATTATTTATTTTTCTATTATCAGTGTGATACAGTATAAATTCTTATCCTAATAGTGAAATGCTTCATTGAGGCTTGCCCAGTAATTGAGTAAAACCGAAACTTATTATAAGTCACAGTTATCCTAGGGTCCCCCTTGCTATATAACCTCCCTGGTTCTGTGGGTTACAGTCTGATTGTTCTTTGCTTTATATCTAGAATCCACTTATGAATGAGTGCATACCATGTTTGTCCTTCTGAATTCCCTTCTTTTTAAAGGCTATGAAATAGTCCACTATATGTGTACTATGTATTTCTGTGTGTGTGTGTGTGTGTGTGTGTGTGTGTGTGTGTGTGTGTCTGTCTGTCTGTCTGTGTGTGTATGGCTACATTTATGTTTATTGTTCACTAATCTGTAAGGGAGCACTTGAGATGTTTCTATATTCGTTATTATAAATAATGTTTTAATGATCATGGGCCAATACAGGGTCATTTCCTGTAGATGATTCATTCCAATATTAATAATGGTTAATAATTCTCTCTCTCCATTGTTTGTCCCTGTCTCTTTCTGTCTTTTTTCTCTCTTTTGTTCCCATTCCAGTTCTCCTGTTTCCTTCTTTTTTCTCTGTCTGTCTGTCTGTCTCTCTCTATTTCTCTATTTTGCTGTTTGTCCTCTCCTCTTTCTCCTTCATTCCTTCCTCCCTCCTTTTCTCTCTTTCCCTCTCTCCCTTCCTCCCTCCTTCCTTTCTTCCTTCCTCTCTCCCTCCCTTCCTTCTTCCCTTTCTTTCTTTGATGGGGATTTAATCTAGGGCCCTAGATACTGGAAGGGGTGTGCTTTATGCCGGTTAAATACCAAGGCCCTATTTTAAAATTATTATGGAAATGGCTCTATGCTTTCTCTAGTGAATATAATAATTTATGTTCCTAATAACTCTGTACAAGTTTCCTTTTTTAACACCTAACCAAAACTTCTTTCTTATGAACCTTTGATAAAAGCTCTTTTAATAAGTAAGGGATAGTATTTCAGAGTGTTTCTAATTTGCCATCCCCTGATAAATAGCCATGCAAGCATTTGCTCATATATCTGTCCATTGTAAATGCTAAATAAAAAATTGATTTTCATAGCCTTGAGTTCTAACCTTTTGGACTATTAATATAATTATAGTAATTTTCAGTTTCTTCTACTGCTGTCCTTCAGGTAGCACCACAAAGATCATCAATGGAAGGAACAAATCACTCTGTGGTATCAGAATTCATGTTTGTGGGACTCACCAACTCCTGGAAGATGCAAGTACTTCTCTTTGTGTTTGCTTCAGTGTTTTATATGGCAAGCATGATGGGAAACTCCCTCATCATTTTCACAGTGGCTTCTGACCCTCACTTACACTCTCCAATGTACTTTCTGTTGGCCAATCTCTCCTTTATTGATTTAGGCGTTTCCTGTGTCACTTGTCCCAAGATGATTTATGATCTGTTTAGAAAGCGCAAAGTCATCTCCTTTAGAGGTTGCATCACTCAAATCTTCTTCATCCATGTCATCGGCGGTGTGGAGGTGGTGCTGCTTATAGGCATGGCTTATGACAGATATGTAGCCATATGTAAGCCTCTCCATTATTTGACCATTATGAATGCCAAAATGTGCATTTTCATTTTAGTATCTGCGTGGGTGGTTGGCCTTATGCATTCCCTGGTTCAATTTGTTTATATAGTTAATTTACCTTTCTGTGGACCAAATATTTTGGACAGTTTTTACTGTGACCTTCCTCGGTTCATCAGACTTGCTTGCATAGATACCAACCAATTAGAATTAATGGTATCAGCCAACAGTGGATTCATTTCTGTGGGCTCCTTCTTCATACTGGCCATATCTTACATTGTTATAATAGTCACTGTTCAAAAACATTCCTCAAGTGGTTCCTCCAAAGCCCTGTCTACACTCTCTGCTCATATTTCTGTTGTGGTCCTGTTCTTTGGTCCTTTGATATTTGTTTATACATGGCCTTCCCCCTCCACACACCTGGATAAGTATCTGGCTATATTTGATGCTGTTGGTACCCCTTTTCTGAACCCTGTGATCTACACACTGAGGAATCAAGAAATGAAGACAGCAATGAAGAGAGTATGCAGACAGCTCCTGAAATACGGGAAGATCTCCTAAACGACTGTGGTGTGAACATTTGTCATTGAACACAGTTTGTTGTTGACTAAATTCAGTGAAAAATTACTTTTCCGGATCAAATTTGCTTACCTACACTGATATTTGGGTGATTTTTCTCTTCTGATGGGGAGAGATTTGCAGTGTGTTCTAGCAACAGAGAAGCAATTATATATATATATCCATTTATATATATATATATATATATATATATATACATATATGATTATAATAATAGAGAGCTCAATTCCCAAAGAAGAATTTTTATTTGGAGTAAACTTTTAGTTATACAGAAGACACAAGAGCACTTTACGGCTTACGAGGGAAATGAAAACATTCCCTCTCTCTGAACATAAATTTTCTCACATGCAGGATTATCTGGCAGCACTCCATGAAGAATTTAAAAATTGATCTGAGTCAATTTTTTCATTTTCTGTACCTGACATATAGTCTAGCCAGTCCTTAGATTGTCTATCTGTTATTCAAAAAGTTTAGAATCTGCTAGCATGCACACTCAATTGCCATGAACATAAGCTGTCCAGTTAACATTATGATATTTAAATTTACTCAGGTTTCCTCCCTATTTCCTTTCTATTTCACATATTCTTTTTTTCTGACTTAGTGTATATCTAAGTCAGAGTTCAGCAAAAACATTTTCCTTGTGGGATTTTAGCACCTCTAACTTCGCATCTATATTGAAGTTACAACCTTTTTGGATAGCTTTGCGGGTTGAACGTTGGATAAGTCTAGTTCCTGTAAGTGATCCATTATTTGTATCATTTATATACCATTTCTACTTGACTGTTTAAATCGTGAGTGAGATAGACCCTATATATTGGCTAACTTAATTATTTGTGGGCTCATAGACTGATTCACCCAATCCACCTTGTACTTACACAAGGTATTGTTTTTACATATTTTATGCCAAGGTACATATTTTATGCCAAATTAAACGTAACACAAACTTCACTAGTCTACATATGCGCCCCATGACAAGCAACTGAGTTTTCAGATTTAGTGACATGGTTTGATGTAGGGCAGTTACAATGGTAATTGAAGCACTACCATAGAGGATGTGTTCTCCAACAGAACATATATAAAGCCCATGATAAACTGCAGAAATAGTTGTGGTGCTCTCCTATTTACACCTTCTATTGTCTCACCCTGTTCTGGAACTATAGATTTGACTTATGAGCCTAGAAATCCTTAAAGCTCTGTTGCTGGATGAATGTTCTTGCTGTTTCTGAGCTTCTTTACAATCCTCTTGTGCTTGCATAAATCTCAAACTATTACAGAATTCTTTCAGTTGACTGTCTTGTTTTACTCACTAGAGCAGGATGTTTGGTCCCTCATGCTGTTATGAGTAATTTCTCATAACACCTTAAAACAATGAAAAGAAATGAGTCAATACACATTTATAAAGGCAAATACAAATTAATATAAATGCAAAGCCCAAGAAAGACCTAGAAGAGTATGTTCTACATGATACTGTCAAAGAAATATAGGCAGAGGCCCTGAATTAAGGGCCACCATAAAAAGCTGTTTATCTTTATTTGTGAAGTAGTTTTAAAGTGAAAGTAGGATGCCAAAGAAAAAAGGCCTTCTAAATATAACAGGACCGACACACACATGGACTCACAAAGACTGTAGCAGCATGCACAGGGTCTGCATAGGTCTGTGCAACATGGGGTCCCAGCGCTGAGAGGGTAAACGGACACAAGCACTCATTCCTAACCCAGAAGCTATCTGCAAATGATGACCACTCACAAATGAAAAATTAATTCTCTCTGATGTAGTCTTACTGGGTATAGAAACCACTCTTAAGGTAAGATCTCACACCCAACAGTAGGTGGCCAACACAAAATGAATTCTTTGGCATTTTTGGAGGTTCTTTGTCTCATAATGCTTTGCCAGGGCTTTTTTTGTTTGCCTTTTGTTTTTTTTTTAAACCTTATAGGTCCTTTGCATCTATAGTGTGGTTTCTGCTTTTGTATTTTTTTTGTGGGATTTCTGTGTGAGTGAATGTGTGTGTCTCCGTGTGTATAGGTACTTCTTGTGCTTTTTCTTTTGCTCATTTTCTTCTGCTTGTTTCTTTGTCTTTCTTATTTCTACTATACTATTATCATTATCATATGCCTGTCTGTATTCTAATGAAGGAGGGAAATAGTGTTGGAATGGGTGGGGAAGTTGGGGGTTCTGAGAGTAGTTGGGGGAGGGGAAATTGTAATCTGAATATATTGTATGAAAAAACTATTTTCATAAAAATAAAAAGAGAATAGGTCCATAATACATTGTGTATATTTAGAACATACTTTAAAAACTTAAAATGTTACTGAATGGTCATTGTTGCTATCAAGTCATGCTGTGATGATTTGTGGAGAATTACAAATTTTCAGAGTATCACCTGCCAGTATTAAAATGAGAAATTAATTTACTATAATATATTAGATACATCCTAGTGGTTTGCAGAAGCATTTGAAAGCAAGTTTGTGGGACACAGAGAGCAATGGCTTTAGAGGAGCCTATGGGAGAAGTCTGATGTTCTTTTTTTTTTTTTTTTTTTTTTCTGAGACAGGCTTTCTCTGTGTAGCTTTGCGCCTTTCCTGGAACTCACTTGGTAGCCCAGGCTGGCTTCAAACTCACAGAGATCTGCCTGCCTCTGCCTCCCGAGTGCTGGGATTAAAGGTGTGCACCACCACCATCCAGCTGATGTTCTTGTCCTGCTCTGTTGCTTTGTGCACAATCTCTTGTAAAGCATTTGCAACCATAAAGGCAGTGTTATGAATTAATGTGCTATTTTTGAAACTAAAATTCATATGTTTGGACAATTGTATCCTAATTTGTTTTATTTTTATATCCCTAGTTTAAACTATTTTAATAATTTCTTTATATATTAGCTTAGGATTGATTTTTCAGCAGTTCTACAGCTTTGTTTTGTTAAACAAGTATTCACTGACTGCTTAAATCTTAACAGAAACTTGATGTAGAGTTCTATGAGGCAATGCTCCTTCTCGGGAGGAGTTTCTATTTTGTAGAGCAATAGAATGAGAAACAGAGTTTCAATGTCACTACTGTAGTGTCGTGGAGAAGTATATACAAAAAGCCAAAAGACCCCAGACTGTAGTACGCTAGAGCACACCAGTGTATCAAGTTACCTGAGGCACTTCCAAAAACATAGTCAAAAGCCTTTTAACATTTTTCAAGAAAATAAGAAAGTTCAACTATGTGAGAGCTGTAGTTTCCAGAGACCAAAGATATGAATTAGCTAAAACAGTTCTGAAGACAATATGACAAATTCACAAGTAGATTAGAATTTATCAACCACCAGAAACTAAAAAGGAAAACAATAAGAAAGTAGGAAGGAATATGGTATTGAGGACAAGAGACTATTATGCAGTTTCCTCCACCTAACATTTTCATGGGGTCAAAATTCTGCCCCTCATTCAACATCCATCTCAGTGTCTTTTATAAAAAGCTCCCCCAACATCAAGAACAAACGTCACAGCTTCTCATTTTATCCCTTTCCTCTTGCTTCTCACATAATATACTAGAAACAAGTTTACCTAGAACTGATTAAACTGTTGTTTAATTAAAGGGAAGATAATTTATTATCTTTGAGTTTAAAATCTTACTGTGTATCTCAGTGGTTCTCAACCTTCCTAAGGCTGTGTCCCTGTCATACAGTTCTCATGTTGTGGTGACCCCCAACCATAAATTTATTTTTATTGCTACTTCATAACTGTAATTTTGCTACTGTTATGAATCATAGTGTAAACATCTGATATGCAGGATGTATTTTCATTGTTACAAATTGAACAAGTTAAAGCATAGTGATTAATCACAAAACAGTATGTAATTATGTATTTTGAATTATTTATTTCTAATTATAAATAAATGAATGTTTGTCTTGAAGCAAGGTATAACATGAGTAAAAGTCTTCATATAACAACAGTCAAGGACACTACTACCTTCTGCAACAATATGTGTAAAAAGCCAATTTCAGAACTAAGGTTGAAATTGCTCCTTTCTCACCAGATCAGAAATTCTCTGGTTAGTCTTTGCACTAGCACAATGAAGATCTTCTTCAACAAACCTTCTTCTGTATTTAAACTTGATATCCAACAAGCTGGACACCCTGTTTCACAAAGGTATGTTCCCTTAAGAAAAGAACTGACTTCCCAGAGGTATCCACTGAACATGGCATAACAAGACACAAAATATCTCCCAGAGACACCCACTGATACAGCATACCAAGACACAGTAAGACTAGGCACAAACCCTCATGTATGCCCAAGTATTTTGAAAAGCATTTGAAATAACTCAATATTGACTGTTTATCACATAAAATATCGTAAATCTACTAGAAGCTAGAACTTTATTATCATTTACTCATGTAGCTGTCAACAACATTGTTTACTGAATCATAACTGATGGATTTGCTTTTCCTCAGAATCTTTTACTTTAGATTTTGCTCTTTAGGCATTCCTCTGTCATGACCTTGACCCTTGTGGCTCCTCCCTTTCTACAGCAAGACTTCTAGAGTTCAGTCCAGTTCTTGGCTGTGGATCTCTGCACCTGCTATCATTAGTTACTGGATAAAGGCTTCCTGATGACAATTAGGATAGTCACCAATCTGATTACAGTAGATGGCCAGTTCAGGCACCCTCTCCATTATTGCTAGGAGTCTTAGCTGGGGTCGTTCTTGTGGATTCTTGGACGTTTCCCTGGCATCTGGTTTCTCCCTAAACCCGAAATGGCTCCCGCTATCAGGACCTCTTTTTCTTTACTCTCCCTCTCTGTTCCACCCCCAATCCACACAACCCGATCCCTCATGTTCCTATCCCCCCCTTTCCCCTTCCCACCCTTCATTCAGCCCCCCCCCAGTTTACCCAGGATATCTTGCTCCCTGGGGGGTCAGGCTCCTGTTCTGCTTAGATGAAAACTGGGAAACCCCAGCCTCACTAGTCAAATGTCCTGTTAGGACAAGGTCTGCTTCTATTTCCCCTTCCCAGGGAAATCCTTGCTTCCCTCTTTGGGCCCTCCTTGTTTCCTAGCTTCTCTGGGGATGTGGATGGTAGCCTGGTTATCCTTTACTTTACACCTAATATCCACTTATAAGTGAGTATTCACGAGGTTTGTCTTTCTGGCTCAGAATGATTTTTTTTCTAGTTCCAATCTGTTTCTAGCTAAAGATCTTTATTTTGTGCATTCCTGCTGCCTTACAGACACTGATCAACCCACAAGGTGAAAATCTGGGTAGCTGGTAGATTGGAAGAGTTCTGTCTCTGAGAACCAGTGTCAAAGAAATGTTTCCAACATTTGATACAGCAAAGTATGTTGAGTGTGTGAAGTTCCAGCAGTTGCCTTTACTTTCATAAAAGACACAGCATCTGATATAAACCACATTTTAGGCTGAATTACTGCTTTTCAATACTTTTAGAATTCAACTCATCAGATCTGCAGAGAATACTTGAGGAAGCACTTCACAGTAGATATTTAAATTTAATTTGAAGAGACTAAATTGAAGAGAATTTTGAAATTGTTTTTTAGTACTAAATTTAAAAGGTATTTAATTAACATATAATTAAAGAATTTTTCCCTTCTCTTTTCTCCCTCATACTACCCTCATGTCTGACAACCCTTCCCTATCAATTCAAGGCCTTATCTTCTTTTATCACTGTTACATATACATATAAATTATATACATACATACATATATATGTTTATATACTTATAACATATAAATACAACTTGCTGAGTCCGTTTAATATTTCTTGCATGTGTATGTTTCTAGGGAAGACCACAGTACAGGATAAAAATGATTTATCCCCAAGAATCTCTGTTTTAATCAGAAACTCTTGAACTCTAAATGAAAGAATTTTTTGAGACTTAAAGCCCTAATAAAGAGTCTCCTCATTGCAATCTTCATCTCCTTATTTCTAAGTGTATAGATGACGGGATTCATAAAAGGAGTGATAATGACATCAAAAATTGCTAAAAATTTATCTATGGGTAACGTAGGGAAAGGCCACACATAGACAATAATACAAGGGCCAAAGAAGAAAACTACCACAGTGATGTGAGCTGAGAGAGTGGAGAGGGCCTTGGAGGAAGCACCCGAGGAGTGTTTACGAACCGTGACCAGGATGAAGATGTAAGACACAACCAGGATGAAGAAGGTGGCCATGGAGATGAAACCACTGTTGGCAGCGACCAGGAACTCCAGTCTGTATGTGTCTGTACATGCAAGTTTGATGAACCGAGGAAAATCACAATAAAAGCTATCCATTTTATTAGCTCCACAGAAGGGTAAATTTACAACAAAAGCCAATTGGGCCACAGAATGGATAAGGCCAATGGTCCAAGCCAGAGCCAAAAGAAAAATGCACATTCTTAGACTCATGATGGTGAGGTAGTGGAGGGGCTTACAGATAGCGATGTACCGGTCATAGGCCATGACTATGAGCAGCACCATCTCTGTTCCTCCGACAGTGTGAATGAAGAACATCTGAGTGATGCACCCATTCAGGGAGATGACTTTGTGCTTCCTGAAGAGGTCATAAATCATCTTTGGAGCAGCAATGCTGGACACACCTGTATCTAAGAAGGAGAGGTTTGCCAGCAGGAAGTACATGGGGGAGTGCAGGTGATGGTCTGAGATGATTGTGAGCACGATGAGAAGATTTCCCAGCATGCTTGCTACATAAAATACTGTGAAGAACAGAAAAAGGAGAATCTGAATTCTCCATGAATTGGTGAGGCCCAGCAATAAAAATTCTGATACCACAGAGTGATTTCCTCCATCCATCAACTTGTGCAAGTCTGACCATAAGGTGACTATTCTCTGAAGGGCACAAGAGAGAGAAAATATTATTATTAAGCAAAGGGGCGTCCTGGTTGTAAAGCAATGACTCAGATACAAAACACTAAAGACACCCTATTGTTTTACAGGCAGATTTTACAGATCTCTTATAGAGACCAGGTACAGAACGTTTCTTATGCTTGCATATTTAGGGTCACTTCATTATTTAATCCTAAGTTTAGTTTGAAGTGTATAGCCAAGAAAGGAAAACCAGAGGCAAAGATACTTGAGAATCTGAGGAGAGTCAAACAAGCTCTGCAGACACTTGTGCTCACTAGCTCCCATGCAGGAAATTAGTGCCACGGAATCTAGGCATGCTAAAAGAAATTTGTGCTTTTAGCCTTTGTGCTTCAATCCTTTACTTTGTTCTGGAATTTTGTGTTTTTAAATTACTGACACATCTTAGTTTCCTAGGTTTACATTAGTGTCATCAATGAAAAAGTTACTTTTTAAAAATATTAAATCTTTGCTTGCTTAAAATAGTGCTTTTTCATTAATTAATTAAATTTTTTCTCATAAATTATTACATGTACACAATGTAAACTGACCACTCTCATCCCCATCTCTCACCATCTTCTATCTTCCTACCACCTTACTACACCCTGCGACAAATCTCTTTCATGTTCTATCTATTCATTTTGCCTTGTGACCAGTTAGTCTAATCAGGTTTCTCTGTGTAAGCATGAGTCTGGAGCTCTGTGTTGGAGGCTGTTGGGCTCAGTAGTGGGTACACAACAGGAGACAATAATTCTTCTCTTTCTAGAATCTAACAACACCCAATAAAGGGTAGTGCCCCATGAGCCTCTTATTCTTCCTTGAAAATTATATGCAGGGTCAGTCTGAGGCTCACTGCAGGTAACTGATTATCAATATATATAATGGACAATGGATGTCTCAACTTCCAGCCCTAGCCATGAATGACACTGAAGAATCGAAATGTCAGTCTTGTTTGGAAAGAAAGGCAAAGAAACTCCTACCTGAATTAGTCAACAGAATCTGTCCTCAGATGGAAATCACACTTTTAAAGATTTAAGAGATAATGAGAAGTTTCAATCATCTGAGAGCTGCAATTCCCAATGAGAAAAACAGGAATTGCTTTGAATGATGCTTAGAAGTAAGTGACAGAAATCAAGACTATGTAGAACACAGAAACTAAAAGTATATCAGAAATTTATTGCTATGGAAAGCTAAAAGGATAAAAAAATAAGAAAGTAATATAGAATAGAAAATATGAACATATTATGCACCGTTTATTTGTAATGCTATTTTGTGATTAGCATTCTACCTTTATTTTATCTTGGAGTCTTTTGTAAACTTCTTCTCCAAAAGCATGAGCAAAAATTACACATGCTTATTTGATCCTCTTCTCTGCCTCTTCTAGAACACACAAAGAAAACATGCAAAGAACTAAATTGTAGCTTAAATTAAGGGCAAATAATTTATGGCCAATAGTTGTAGGCAGATCCTCTACCCATAGTTAGGTTGGACTGATATTTCTCTACTGTGAACCATCTGTTCACACATGTGTTTTACTTACATGATAATTCTCGAAGTGGGAGAATTTCTCCTGGTTGAGAGGAGGATAACTTCACATTCAGACTGAGAGCTGCACCTTTTACAAAACAAAAGAGCCTTATGTTGTTTTTCCCCAGTAAAAAGACTTCTAATTAGTGTGGTCCATTGAGTCTGTATTGTCACCTAGGGAATAAAAAGGACAAAAGGAATGAAGAACAAAAGCATCTCACACAGATGTTCAGAGATTTTTTTTTTTGCCTCAGAATGAGTGATTAAAGTAACTGATGAGAAAGTCAGACCCTCAGAAATCCAAGAGGCAGAGATGCTAGACAAAAGAGTTAACTACCTATTCTAGAATTAGCAATGAAGATTCAGCCAGTGAGAAATCAGCACACACCAAGCTATCACTCACTTTGGCAATATGTGTCTTCCAGTTCCATAAAGTTCCAAGCCTCAGGCCTTAGACTGTAGAGATTTTCCATCAGAAATATAGTCAAATAATTGGGTGCCGATTCCTAAGTAGAAGAGGAAATGCTGTGTCACAGAGTTTTTAAACAACTATCTGTGACTATATTTAACAAAATTTTCTTAACATATAATTTTCCTTCACAGTGTTTTCTCTATTTCTACAATTTTCATCATTCTTTAGATTTTAATACCTCAAGATAATTTCTTTGAAGAAGTACAATTGGCAAACTCCAAGATCCCTGCCATGTTCTCCTACAACTCAATGTATGAAGAAAATGAATTAGTGGCATCCAATGTTGAATATATAGCCAATATTAGTGTATTTTCATCAAATACAGTGGTTATCATCACAAAGACAAAAGATGACAAATTCTTGTGAATGTGGAGCAAAGGAAATTCATACAGTGTTCATGAATGAAGATTAGTTTAGATGTCAAGTGAGTATATGGAGATTCCTCCAGAAAAATATTAGCATCTCAATAAAATGTTTGCAGTCTTATATTGATCACTGCATTATTCAAAGAATATATTACAATGCACACTATTGAAAAACAGAGAAACTTAGGGAACATTCTGAAAATGTGTAGTTCTTAAATATTTGGGAGTTGTATCTAGTTTAGAAGGAGCACTTGTTTTTAATCAAAATTTCAATTGTTTGATTTTATCAGTAAAGACTTGGGAGCCAGATGCTGGGGTGAAAGCCTGCTAGTTCAGAGAGACAGAGAAAGCAACCATATTACCTTCCTCCCTCTCTGCTATCCAGGAAGGGCCATTTTTCATATGCCACCTCAAACAAACAAACAAACAAACAAACAAACAAACAAACAAACCTCAAACTAAATGTCCTCCCTTCTATTTCTTGTGCATTTCTCTATTCGTCTCCGTAATTCCCTCTTACTCTCAGTGATTTTCCCTTGTCCACTTCTTGTCAACTGACAGCTCTCCCTCTTGACCTATGGTTGACTTTATTTAATCTTGTTTGTAATAAGCCGAAATCTCTTGAATTAAAGGTATGTACTGTGGCTGAGTTCAGACGGCCATGTCAGAGAAGCAACAGGTGGCAGTTGAAGTTCAGGGTGTCAGCCCACCAGGAGGTAAGTCCCTGATGGGTAAGCCTTGGATAGGCAAGGCCCTGAGACCACAGACTCCAGAATGTCTATTGCTTCTGCTGTGCCTTTAGATGTTTGATGCTGCTATCTTTCTCAGGTATCTGGCATGATGTGAATGGGTGTGGGAAGATCCCTCCTGCCTATAATGTAGTGTGTTTATCTCATGGATACATCTTGTTCTACTGGACATTTTTGCCTGTGGATTATTATGAAGATGATTTCTTCCTAAGATGTACTGTCTAATTGATAATAATAGTGATGGTATAAATAGAATTTTGATGATTAAAAATAAAAAAGAAAGTATTACACAGCTAGAATACATGTGTTTTTATTGAGGAGTCATATAGACTGTGGCTTAGCTTAATGATTAAGAAGTAAAATTGATTCCCAATAGCCGAGCTAGTTTAAATTTTTTTTTTTTGAGACAGGGTTTCTCGGTGTAGCTTTGGTGCCTGTTCTGGATCTTGCTCTGTAGATCAAGCTGGCCTCAAACTCACAGAGATCTGCCTGGCTCTGCCTCCTGAGTGTTGGGATTAAAGGCAGATGCCACCACCACCCAGTTTTAATTTTTTAATCTTAATGTTGGCAGATGTGTTCACAGGTTTTGGTGTGCATCATAGCTGAAACAAAGCCTCAAAATAACTTCAGGTTAGACCAGATGTTTTTATAATAGCTTTGAGATGAAAAAATCTAGAAAAAAAATCTAAAGTTCACAAGGACACACAGCTGAGTTATAGATTCTTTAGGTTAGGGCCCAAAATACCAAGAATCCAAATTGTTACTAGCTGACATACTTTCCCTCCTAGGAATAATTGATGTTTGATCAATTCCTTGTACCCATTTTGCCCTCAATCCCCTGATATAAGAAACTGTTGATGAGTGTGTATGCCCCCTAACAATTTAAAATAGAGCTGACTGATTGTTTTTCATGTGTAAAAGTTTAGGTTTGTAATTCCTTTAAGACTACTTATAAGATTACCTTTCAAGAAATAAAGTGATTGATTCTTTCTTTGTAACCACAGCATGCAGCCTGCCAACAAAAGAATTGGCTGAGGAAAAAATACTCTCTGCTTGCACATATTCTGTTAATCTATAACAAGTTACTTAGATGTAAATGTATGTGGGTTCTTGGGATGACTTTGTTTTAATCATTTGGGAAGATGAAAAACATGTTTTTAGCCTGTATTCATTATAATCATTCACGTGAAAAATAGAATGTAACCATATTGTAATTCATGTATTACCTGAAAAACTTTGTTGGGGGAATACTGCAGGAGAATAAAGAAGGAAATCATCAAGAGAGTGTGTGTCTTTTTCCCTAACCTCTTCAGACAAAAAAGTCACAGCATGCCAAATCTGTGGATATCCCTTTGAGCCATGCACTGCTGGAGGCTGCCCCCCCGGGCAGTGATAGCTGAGCCACACTGCAAGTAGAAATAGGTTTTCCCAGTAAATAATGCAATCATGGGGTTCACAGTGTGATAAAATATCCTGCAATATTTCCCCCTTTTCTCTAAATAAAAAGGAAAGGTTTAAGAGCATCAAATGAAAACCAAAGGATTATGTGATTAGTGGCAATAGAACAGTTCCTTATTTTCTGTTTCCCTCTGTCCCATACAAGGTGGCTCTTCTGATAGGAGGCAGAGATTTTGGATTTTCCTTTAACAAGCATGTGTGTGTTTTGAGAAGGAGAGAGCCACATTCCAAACCCAAAGCCAGCTTTAATTCTCAATTGAATTGGGAACACATAGAGACCACTTGCCACTTATGTCTATAGAGGGCAGCAGAGACAAGCACTTGGGAATCCACTATGGATGGACCAGCAGGAAGGAAGGAGGGCCCTCAGGGGCTGTTCCTCCCCTGGCCCAAATCAGGTGATTGTCTAGCAGGAAGCAGCAGCAGCTCAGCCTTTGGGAAAGATGGTGGCATGGGTGCAGGTGCTAGTCTGGGACTCTGAGTTTGTATTCCAGGCTAGTCAGCTGGAGGTGGGAGATACCACTTGGTCAATTTACTCTTTTCTTAGGACATTTTCTCTTGATGATCTGTCCTTTTTCTTTAGAGGTTTCACTTGTCGAGTGGTTTCCGGAATTCTTAGTTGGATGCTTTTATTTTCTTGGTTCTTTATTCCCCCCCCCTTTTTTTTAGTAATTAGGGGTAAACTTTCAATTTGTTTTGAATGTGTAATCTATCATTCTTGCTGATTTAATCTGATTTTTTTTCCTAGCAAGTTTTAATATTCTAGTCTAAATTAAACATGATGCCAATTTGTCCATTATTTCATTATTTTCAGATGATTTGTCGGTCTTGCTTATATGGGCTACATAAAATTTGATGTCTTTGCTAAATTTTGATATTTTTTACCATTTCCATTCCTGCCTCCCATGACCAGATATTTTTTGCCATTTATCTACCAGTTATTGGTTTTCCATTTTGATGACCGCATGGCTATACCGTTGCACATGCAACATGAATTGGTGAAGGTAGAGATTTTCCTTTTGCTTTCCTGGTTGTTTGTTTTATAACCAAGAGTACTGCCCTGATTTTGTGGTTCCTTCTTCAGTATTGACCATTCTATCCCCTGGTCTATCGGATGCCACTTTCAATTAGTTTTGGTTCCATCAGTGATAGATGAACTATAATTAAACTATGCATTAGCCAAATGTTGTGACCATTCTATTGGTCTCCACAGTTTAATAGGTGCCTTTTTTGGGGGGCAAGATGAGGAGGAATAAGCAGTTTAGGGATGGGGATTATAGGCAACTGAGTTATTTCCTCAATGTGGGAAGGCACAGATCCCTTTGCTACTACATCCTGGTCACAAAGGAATTCAGAGAGGTACCAGTTCCACTGTAATACCTTTCCTTCCATGATTAAGCCTGTGAATGACTCTGCCTTCAAGGAGATCCAATCCATCATTGTAATGGGTCCCCTTATGACCATAGAGTGGTTGGCAATGACTGATTGTAAGGTTTTCTATGCCTTTTCAAGTATCAAGATTTGCTTTTCAAAGAATCTCTGTTGTACAATATTTTGTTTGTTCTGATGAATAAAGCTTGCCTGCAGATCAGAGGGTGGAGTTAACCATTAATTAACCATAGGGGCCAGGCAGTGGTGGCACACACCTTTAATCCCAGCACTTGGGAGGAGGAAGCAGGAAGATTAGGACTTGAAGGCCACCTTAGGGTACATGAGATTGAACCAGTCTAAAAGAGAAACAGAGCCAGGTGGTGGTGGTACATGCTGCCTTTAATCCCAGCACTAGGGAGAGAGATGGAAACAGGAATATAAGGTGGGTAAAGACAGGATCTCAGTCCCATTCAGTCTGAGTATTCATAGAAACAGGACCCCCACCCCCACCCCAATTTGGTCTGAGGATTTGTAGCTTCCCTGGAGTTGTGGATTATAGCCTGGTTATCTTTTGCTTTGCATGTAATACCCACTTATGAGTGTGTAAATACCATGTTTATCTTTCTGGATATGGGTTACCTCACTCAGGGTGATTTTTTTCTAGTTCCATCTATTTGCCTACAAATTTCATGATGTCATTGTTTTTTACTGCTGAGTAATACTTCTTTGTGTAAATGGATCACATTTTCTTTATCCATTCTTTGGTTGAGGGGCATCTAGGTTGTTTCCAGGTTCTGGCTATTACAAATAATGCTGCTGTGAACAAAACTGAGCAAGTGTCCTTGTGGTATGGCTGAATACCTTTTGGGTATATGACCCAGAGTAGTATTGCTGGTTCTTGAGGTAGGTTGATTTCCAATTTTCTGAGAAACTACCATACTGATTTCCAGCGTGGTTGTACAAGATTGTGCTCCCACCAGCAGTGGGAGAGTATTCCCCTTACTCCACATCCTCTCCAACATAAGCTGTCATCAGTGTTTTTGTCTTAGCCATTCTGACAAGTGTAAGGTGGTATCTCAGAGTAATTTTGATTTGCATATCCCTGATGGCTAAGGATGTTGAATAGTTCCTTAAATGTCTTTTGGCCATTTGAGATTCTTCTGTTGAGAATTATCTGTTTATCTCTGTAGCCCATTTTTAAATGGGATTATTTGGTATTTTGATGCCTAGTTTCTTGAGTTCTTTATATATTTTGGAGATCAGCCCTCTGTTAGATGTGGGATTGATGAAGATCTTTTCCCATTCTGTAGGCTGTTATTTTGTATTTTTTTATTGTGTCATTTGCCCTACAAAAGCTTCTCAGTTTCAGAAGGTCCCATTTATTAATTTTTGTTCTCAGTGTCTGTGCTACTGGTGTTATATTCAGGAAGTGGTCTCCTGTGTCAATGCATTCAAGACTACTCCCTACTTTCTCTTCCATCAAGTTCAGTGTACCTGGATTTATGTTGAGGCCTTTGATATACTTGAACTTGAATTTTGTGCATGGCAACAGACATGGATCTATTTGCAATCTATTCCATGTTGACATCCAGTTATGCCAGAACCATTTGTTGAAGATGCTTTCTTTTTTTCTATTGTACATTTTTGGCTTCTTTGTCAAAAATCAGTTGATCATAGGTGTGTAGATTAATATCAGGGTTTTGAATTCAATTCCATTGGTCCACATGTTGGTTTTTATGCCAATACTAAGCTGTTTTTATTACTATAGCTTTATAGTAGAGGTTGAGGTCAGTAATGGTGTTGCCTCCAGAAGTTCCTTTATTTTACAGAAGAGTTTTAGCTGTCTTGGGTTTTTGTTTTTCCATATGAAGTTGAGTATGGTTTTTTTCTAGGTCTGTGAAGAATTATGGTCAAGTCCTACTGGAGTAGTGTGTAATGCCATATTCGCTGAGCCAGTTGTCTTGAAACTATTTTTGGATGTTGGATCATCTGAGCCTCTCAGGGGGTCTTCCTTGGACTAAACATTAGCCTGGAAGTCATCCACAGGTTCTCATCTTCTGTGGAAACAAAAGCAGAACCTCTTTTCCAAAGCAGCATATCCTTATATATAAACTTTGAAGCCCAGATACCTTTAAAAAATATTAACTCAACAGCTTTTACAATCAAATGTCCTTCTGCAGTTAAAAATCCCAAAGACAATATAATCCAGATTCTCTGTGTGATTTTCATCTTTATGTGGCTTATTTTTATATTACTTTTACTGTCTCTTTAAAGACTTTGTTTTTTTTTAAAAACTATTTCTTTATATAACTGTCTATATTCATTTTCTTCTCTCTTCCAAGTCTACATACATTTTTACATAGACTGTAAACCATTTAAAGTCTTATTTCATCTGAATCTGCCTTCTTGTGAATCTATTGCTTTAAACTGCAGTGGTTAGTACTGAAGCAGCAGCCTTGGATACTGACTCCTCCAACCTCAGCTTTTCAACATGATGGAGATAATTCACTGCCAGCTCTGGGAGCCATGCTTTTTGCTGACTCTGGGATGCAGTGGGTCTATGCTTCTATAAAAACAGCATGTAGTCCAGAAACTTTTTTTTTTGTCTGTACTAGCAAAGGCTAAATCCACCACACAGGGCATAATGTGTGGCTTGGAGATGTCTCTGTGTACCATGGTGGGAATCTGCCATGCTGCTGGTCAAGCCCAACACGCCATTAACCTGCCATAGAGTAGCTCAAGCCCACAGGCTGTGGCTGGCCTGAAAGAGACAACAAGAAAGCTGATTTTAGCTCCATTTTAGATTTTTTTTTAAAGCTTTCTCAGGTTTTAGGTGGAAACTGTTGCCCCATGTTTTGGCACCATTTGTAGTCAGAAGATTTCCTATATCTTGGCCTGCCAGCAGTTGGGACAAATCTCTCCCACTCGCATTCCCCAAGTAAACACACAGAAGATTATATTAATTATAACTGCATGGCCATGGCTCAAGCCTTTTACTAGCTGGCTCTTACATCTTAAATTAGCCCATGACTATTAACCTATGTATCACCACATGTTCCATGGCTTTACCTGCGTCCCATTGCTTGTTGCTTCTTGGGTGGCTCAATGGCATCTCTCCCTCCCTCCACCTTCTTCTTGTCTCTTTCTTTGGATTTCCTCCCTGCCTCTAAGCTGCCTTGCCATAGGCCAAACAGCTTTATTTATCAACCAATCAGAGCAACACATATTTATAGCATAGAGAAAGACATTCCCCCATCAAAATCCTATATCTTTGTGTCTGCAGGACAGGTCACTTCACATGCTCCAGCAGATCACAGATGGGGTGGATGTTTGGGTGGGCCAACACATAGTCCTGGTTCTGGGCTTGGCTAGTTGTAGGGTTGGTCAGCCTACCAGCTCTCCCATGTTCTCATCATTAGGATGAGTTCTCCTCCACTGTCCTGGCAAGTTTGTCTCTTGCAGTGATGAGCAAGGAGCTGGTCCAGTTCTGCTGTCATGTCTTCAGAGTCAGATCTCCCATATCTATACCTTCAGGGCCAGCTCTACTGTGTTGCCCAGGCATGGTGTAGGGACCATTCTCTCAAGTGCTGCAGGTGATAAGGGGCAGGGGCATGGCCAACCCTCCCAACTGCCTCAGGTGTTGATGGGTATGGGGGGCGGATATCTCTCACCTGCCCATGCTGCCACTTGACAGATGAGTAATGGGGACAGCTTTCCTATGCTCACAGTTATGGCACTGTGCTGGTGGCCATGTCACAGTGCAGCAGATAGCAACTGAAGTTCAAGTTGTCAGTCCACTAAGAGGAAAATCTCTGATGGACCAATCTCATATAGGCAAGACCATGAGACTACAGACTCTGAAATATCTTTTGCTTCTGCTGTATCTTTGGTATTTGTTATGATGTATATGATTGTTGGGAGTCCCCCATTGCCTGTATTATAGTGTGTGCTGTGGGATGGTCTGTATGTCAAATTGCTCTGATTGGTCAATAAATAAAACACTGATTGGCCAGTGGCCAGGCAGGAAGTAGGTGGGACAAGGAGAGAGGAGAATTCTGGGAATCGGAAGGCTGAGGCAGAGAGAGAGACACTGCCAGATGCCGCCATGACCAGGAGCATGTGAAGACGCCGGTAAGCCACCAGCCACGTGGCAAGGTATAGATTTATGGAAATGGATTAATTTAAGCTATAAGAACAGTTAGCAAGAAGCCTGCCACGCCATACAGTTTGTAAGCAATATAAGTCTCTGTGTTTACTTGGTTGGGTCTGAGCGGCTGTGGGACTGGTGGGTGACAAAGATTTGTCCTGACTGTGGGCAAGGCAGGGAAACTCTAGCTACAAGTGTTTTTATCTCATAAAAACATCTGGATCTATTGAGAATTTTTGGATTGTCAAAAAGATGATTCCTCCTTAAGCTGTATAATCTTGATGAATATAAATGAATACAAAGATATGCTATGAAATCAACCATAAATTCTCCCTAGAAGTGGCTTTCAATCACAGTTCAAATTAATGATACTAGGAGGGAGAATGGCTCAAATTTTATTGCTGAGAACCACTAGTTTAGATTACACCAGATGCCTTCCTAATGGTTTTTAAGATAAACTATCCCAGACAAGCAAGGACACATAACTATGGTGATATTGTATTCCCCAAAATATTGTGCACCCTAAGAAACTCATCTAGGGTCAGAGAACTAGATATAGAGTTGAGAAAATGGTGGCACACACGCCTTTAATCCTATCACTTGGGAGGCAGAGATCCATCTGGATCTCTGAGTTTAAAGCCACACTGGAGACAGCCAGGCATGGTGACTCACGCCTTTAATCCCAGGGAGTGATGGCAGAAAGCAAAAAAGTATATAAGGTGTGAGGACCAGGAACTAGAGTTGGTTAAGTTTTTAGGCTTTTGAGCAGCCGTTCACCTGAGATCCATTTGGATGAGGACTCTGAGGCTTCCAGTCTGAGGAAATGAGATCAGCTGAGGAACTGGTGAGGTGAGGAAGCTGTGGTTTGTTTTCTTCTCTGAGCTTCCAACATTCACCCCAATACCTGGCCCCAGGTTTGTTTTTATTAGTAAGAACCTTTAAAGATTCATGCTACATCTGAGCTGTTTGTCTAAGTTGTATATAAAAAAGCCCAATTATAGCTAGCTGGCAAGTGGTTAATTCCTTGCACCCATTCTTGACCTCAATTTGTGAGAATAAGTTCTGAGTAGCCAAGGCTACAGAAAATTAATTGACTTTGTATCCCCAAATGAGGGCTGCAGGTGTTCTTGGATAATCAGAAGTTATATACAGGGCAGAAAATATACTTTTAAGTTTTAGGCATTGTGGTCATTAGTTTCATGGAGAGTGCCTGCCTGAGCTGATACTAAGAAATATACAGTAACCTGGGTTGAGAATCTATGACATCCCCTAACATCTCCCTTGTATCCCCATGCCCTGAGACTCCAGGGCACCTCTGAGATTCAAAGTAAATAAAAAATTTAGGACTTCTGATTACAGAGTGTTAATTAAAAATGTTTACATAGTAGTGGGTTCTATAATCATTCACTTAATATGGAATGCAGCCTTTTTGTGACCCCTGGATTGCCTGAAAGAGTTTGTTGGGATACATAAGCTGTAAAAAGACTCGAGAGGACAGAGCAATGAAGGAGCAATGTAGTAGTACAACATGAAAGCGAACAGCATGATGAAAACAACATGAAGAGAATAAAGAAAAGAAACCATCAAGAGAGTGCATGAGTTTTTTTCATTTTTCCCTAACCCCTCAAATAGAAAAGTCATAGCCTTGCCAGGCTATGTGGATTCCTCTCAAATCCTGAGCTGTTTGGGGGCTGGTACTCCAGCCAGCCTTAAGGCTGGCTTACCCACACTTCTGCCAATGGGGTTGGCTCTATTGTGCTGCCCATGTGAGGTGCATGACCTGCTCTCCTTCATCCACTCAATTTTTGACAAAGAAATCTAAAATATATATTGGAGATAAGAGCATCTTTAGCAAGTGATGCTAGTGAAACTGAATTAATACATAGAGAAAACTGAATCTAGATCCTCATTTCTCATGCTGCAAAAAAGTCAATTCCAAATGGTCAACAAACCTCAACATAAGACCTGATAAATGGATCTGATGGATGAGAAAGTACTTCAATATAGGGACTAGAACAATAATAATGCCTTGTAGTGTAAGCATTAAGAATAACAATCAACAAATGAGATCTCACACAACTAAAATGCTCTTGTACAGAAAAAAATCATTTGAGTGATTTAGGTACCATGGTTAATTGTTGTTTGTAAATGAATTGGGCAATGTTTCTTCTTTTTCTATTTTATGGAATAATTTGAGGAGTATTGGCATTAACTCTTCTTTGAAAGTCTGGTAGAATTCTGTGCTGAACCCATCTGGGCCTGGGATTTTCTGGTTGGGAGACTTTTAATGACTGCTTCTATTTCACTAGGGGTTATAGGTCTTTTTTACATTGCTTCTCAGATCTTTATTTAATATTGGTAAGTGGTGTCTATTAAGAAAATTACCCATTTATTTTAGATTTTCCAATTTGGTAAATACAGATATTTTTATTACATAATATTTTTTTTACTGATTATTCAGGAATTTCACATCAAACACTCCAATCATGCCCACCTGACAGTTCTCCTAGGTCTGCTACCTCCACCCTTGTGACCTCCCTGCCCGTTTCCACCCCCCCCCCCTCAAAAAAAAAAAGAAGAGAAAAATAGTCCAATCTGTGTTGCCCATATAATCACTAGAGCGTGGTCAAACTTTCAGTGGCCAACTCCTAAAGAAAACTGAGTCCTGCCCACACACCTACCAAAAGCCATCAGTTGTTGAGAGCTACATTTCAACATCCTTATCACAACTTTTTTTTTGTGATATATATTTTTTATTTTACAATATCATTCAGTTCTACATATCAGCCATGGGTTCCCCTATTCTCCCCCCTCCCACGCCCTACCCTTACCCCCAGCCCACTCTCCATTCCCACCTCCTCCAGGACAAGTCCTCCCCCGAGGACTGTGATCAACTTGGTAGACTCAGTCCAGGGAGGTCCAGTCCCTTCCTCCCAGACTAAGCCAAGTGTCCCTGCATAAGTTCCTGGTTTCAAACAGCCAACTCATGGAATGAGCACAGGACTTGGTCCCACTGCCTAGATGCCTCCCAAACTGATCAAGCCAATCAACTGTCTCACCTATTCAGAGGGCCTGATCCAGCTGGGAGCCCCTCAGCCTTTGGTTCATAGTTCATGTGTTTCCATTCATTTGGCTATTTTTTTTCAATAATTGAGTAAAACTGAAATTGATTATATGCCACAGTCGTCCTAGGGACCTCCATGCTATATATATAGCCTCTATGGTTCTATGGGTTGTGGTCTGATTGTTCATTTTATATCTAGAATCCACCAATGAGTGAGTACATACCATAACTGTCTTTCTGGGTTTGGGTTACCTCACTCAGGATGATTTTTTCTAGTTCCATCCATTTGCCTGCAAATTTCATGCTTTCATTGTTTTTCTCTGCTGAGTAGTACTCCATTGTGTATATGTACCACATTTTTTTCATCCATTCTTCCGTTGATGGGCATCTAGGTTGTTTCCAGGTTCTGGCTATTACAAATAGTGCTGCTATGAACATAGCTGAGCATGTATCTTTATGGTATGTATCAGCATTCTTTGGGTATATGCCCAAGAGTGGGATGGCTGGGTCTTGAGGTAGTTTGATTCCTAATTTTCTGAGAAACCGCCATACTGATTTCCACAGTTATCACAACTTTTAAGAGTTCTTTTTGAGAGATTTCTGTTGAGGCTGTAACTTTTTTTTGGTGGGGAATGGAGAGAAGGTAGGGGTTGTCATAGAAGCTGTATATGTCCCTCTTTCTCAATTGTGAGTCTGTAGTCATCAGTACTACTGCAAAAATAGCTTCTTTGTATTATACAGTCAGTAGGAGCATGGATCATGGACTTGCATATGGTTTCTGGTAACAGCACAGACCAAGGACTCTATATGGTCTCAGGTGGTAGAACAGGCCACTCACATCAACTTGGCCCTTGACAGTTGCATGGCCAGTAGACATCAGCTCAGCTTCAGGTAGCAGCACAGACTATGGACATCTGCATGGCCATTGGTGGTAACATGGGCCATGGACATCAACAGAGTCTCTGGCCACAGGAGGACCATGGACCCATACATAGCCTTCTGTGGCAGCACAGCCCACAGACATCAACATGGCTTCAGACAGCAGCACAGACCACAGCATGGCTTTCAGTGGTAACATGGACCATAGACATTAACACTCCTTTCCCCCCACACTGCAGGATGATGGACATCCACATGAACCTCAGGCTTCCACTCAGCCTGGGGCAGTGGACCATAGATACCAATATGATCTCCAGGGGAAGCATGGACCATAGAGCTATTTTGAGGAGGTCCAATCCAGAAAATAAACCATTCTTATCTTGGACATCTGTTGTTTAGAACCAGGTTGCTACTGTGGCTGGGTAGCATGTTCAGGGGCTTAGTTTGCACATGCTCCAGATTGTTGCATACCTCTCTGTTAGTCCTATTTGGCAATGACCGGCTTCCCTGTCCACTGCAGCCTTTTCTCAAGCTTGTCACTGCTGTTGCATCTCCACTGTGCGCTCACTGTTCCGTTCCTCCATCTTTCCCACTTCTCCATTGATTATTTCGTTATCGTAGTGGTGCTGGAAATTGCAGGGTGTCACACAGATACAGACACAGACACAGACACAGACACAGACACAGACACACACATACACACACACACACACACACACACACACCCACACACACACCACACAATTATCAAACAGCTTTGCATGCAAATATTCATTGCAAAGAGTTGTTGGTCTGGTTTAAGGCTTCTCACTTATGAAGCACCATAAATACTGGACAATTGCTGAGACTTATCTCAGATAGCCTGCTGTTGTCCAGGGTCAGGGTGATGTTGTGGCTAGGCATGGTATCCCGGGCAAGCTTTTGGCTGCCACAGACCTCCCTGCTCTTGGTGACTGCCACCTGGAGGCTTGCTCCAGGGTTTAACCTTTATGTTTGTAGCAGCTGGGCAACACCTCCATCCTGCATGCACTCAACAGGATGGGCTGCCACCCTTGTGGCTCCATGTTTGGGGCAAGTCAGACAGTGAGCCTAGGGCTGGCCCCATTTAGTTGGAATTCCTGCAGGATCTCCAGGCCACTGCACACAATCCTGTCCTTGGTGCCAGCAGCCCCATGCCTCATCTAGCATGACATTTGTGCTTGCAGCTTGCTGGCTGAGACACAGCAGCCAATGCTACAGACTCATCATTCACCACACATGGCTCTGCTCCATCATCTTTCTTTCCAATTTCTTGAGTCCAGTTTTTAAAAGTATCTTTCCATAAGATTTGCCTCCATGCCCCTGCCCCTGCCCCGTTTGCTTTCTCCAGAATACAAGTTTTTAAGATTCTCCAGATTTCCTTAGTGTTGTTATTTCCTCCTTTTCACATTTTTTCTCTGCCTATTATTTAATTTGGATAAGGGTTTGTCTATCTTGTTGATTTTCCCAAAGAGCCAACTCTTTGTTTCATTGATTCTTTATATTTTTGTTTGTTTCTATTTTGTCGATTTCAGATTATTTATTGCCATCTACTCCTTTTGGGTATGATTGCTTCTTTTTGTTCTAGAGCTTTCAGGTGTGCTATTAATTTGCTAGTATGAGATCTCTCCAATTAAAAAAAAAAGTTTATTGATTATTTGTGGATTTCACACCATGCATTTGGATCCCACTTATCTCTCCTTCCCCTTGCATCTGCCCTCTGCCCTTGCAAACTCTCCCCAAAATAAAACCAAATTTAAAAGAAAAACCAAAAATCAAACAAAACAAAGACACAAAACAAAAACAAAAAATAAAAGAGATAAGAACCCTGTAGAAGCTGTAGTGTGGCCCATTCAGTCAAACTGTTTACCCTTTAGTCCATTCATCTTTACTTGCAAATGTTCATTGCCGTGAGTCATTGATTTTGCTCAAGGACTCTGGCTTCTGGCATGCCTATAATGGGCTGTCACTAGGGCTCCTCTTGGATATCCTATTGTTGTCCTGTGTCTTTGAGATCTTGCTGTTTTGGGTTTGTAGGTTTGTTTCCTTCACATGCTCCAATAGTTAATAGATGGGTTGGATGTTGAGCTGGGCCAACTCATAGCCTGGTTCTAGGCCTGGGTGGTCGCTGGGTTGGTCAGCCTGCCAACTCTCCTTCATGGTCCCTACCCAGGTGAGCTCTCCAGCAGTGTCCTGGTTAGTTCACCCAATGCAGCCTGAAGCAAGGAGTTGGGCCAGTTCTGCTCACAGGTCCTTAAATCTGAGTCACCCAAACTCACAACTCTAGGGCCAGCTTTACTGTTTTTCCCAGGCAAGGTGCAGGGCCCTCTCTTCCGATTGCATTAGAGGGCATTTTTTATTGTAAGCACTTAATGCTATGAACTTGTCTTTTAGATCAGCCTTATATCCCATAAGTTTGGTTATTTTGTTTGGTTATATGTATGTGCATGTGTGTGTGTGTGTGTGTGTGTGTGTGTGTGTGTGTGTGTGTGTTTGTGCGTGCTGTTGTGCTGTCAGTTTTATGCCAGCAGCATTTTGTGGTTGTATTTATAGAGTTTGAACTTTTTTGTTAGTGACTTCAAGAAGTTTGAATGTATGAGCATTTTATAATTTCTTAATTTTAATTAAAAACATTTATTTTATATGTATGCGTGTTTTGCTCACACATATATCTGTGCACCATGTGTGTGTCTTATGCCCATGGAGGTCAGAAGAAGGTGTCAGATCTGCTGGAACTGGAGTTATGGAAGGTTATGAACAGCCATGTGGGGTATCTTCAAGAACAAGTGCTCTTTACCATTGAGCAATCTCTCTAGCCCCTCTTTAAAAAAACTGATAGTTGTTTAAGTAACCCCATTCATGTTATTCACTGGATTGGACTTTGTATGTAAATCTATGTCTGTGATTATACAGATTGGTCTTTTACTTAAAATGAATATTTAAAGGATAGACTCTGCCTCTCAAATTATACTATTTAGTGCATATTTTAGAGTTGCCTGATTGTTTACTATTAATTTATGAATTAATATTTATTTATGTTCAGAGTTTAATCACAATATAGGATCAATTATTTTTTAAGAGCATAGCAATGCTGCAATAATTCCATTTCTGTTTCCCTCTTTCTCCTTAGCATCATAATTTGAATTTCAAAATCTTTCAGTTTCACTGGCCAAAACAAATGGTTCTCTAGAGAAAATGTCCCTGAGCTACAAGCTGCTTCTAAACTACATGTTTGCAGTATTTCTTGGTCATCGGCCTCTTGAGATATGTATAACTAGTTTCATATTTTCCTATGGCAGGATATTATTAGACACTTTATGTTAGGGAAGCATAGGACATCTGAGTTTGTAAAGATGCTGTTCTTTTCATGCAGGTAAAAATGGGTGGATATACAGAACTGTAAATATAAAAGAGTGATTTTTATTTATACACACAATGCTGTTGTTGGAATTATCGTGAACTTGGTTATATCATAAAGTTCATGAGGGAGCCATACCAGAGCAGATACCATTCAAGAAAAGGAACTGAGCATCACAGGAGAATTATTGTAAAAATAGTTAATGTCATATTGGGAAAGGATAACAAACTTTTTGAGATAGAAACACTATATCTGGGGAACTATGAAAACATTGGAAACAACAAATAACTTTATAATGTTTTGGATTAATCATAGATTACAGCTAATTATTCTGTTCTTTGATGATTACAAAAACAAAAATAAAAGTCATAAGGATTATTTGTTTTTATTCATTAGCTTTCAAAAGTGATAGGTATAAGCTGATTGTCATGTAAAATAGAATCAGATTTCCTAGGAACTTGTCAACTGTGCTCAAGGGAAACATCATAGACACCTGAGCAGAAATAAAATTTGACATGGAAATCAAAAGTACATGAAAAAGTACTTCTTAATGTAATTTCACTTTGAAATGAGATATGAAAAATTTCAAAACCCTATATAAATTTTCCAAGATCTGGAATTATGTTTCTTGTTTTATTCATAATTACCATCGACATAAATTTTATTTTTGAATTGTTAGTATAAGGAGGAGTTGAACTTTTGACAAATCAGCATTTTTCTAGTTATGATAGAGGACAAAAAGGAGAATTCGAGTAATAAAGAAGTTATTGTTAAAAGGATTGAGTTTCTTTAAGTTTTTGGGCAACTTTCTTTTATGAATATACCTAAATATTTTAAGTAATAAAATTATTTACATTTACCATAATAAGTAAAAATAAAGGTGTTTTTGAATTAAAAAGGAGAAACCCTGGTTTTGCTTATGTTTAAAGAAGGTTTGTGACCATTTGGAAACTAAAAATACAAAATGTTTGAGCATGATAATGAACTTGCAATGCTTGTGGCACAGGAGGAAAATTGAGAGGTGGATGATTGTCTACACGTCCACTAACAAACCTTGTTGGTTTCTATCCATTAAATTCAAATCTTTATTTGGAAATAATTATCAAATTTGCCCTTTATGATGACTAAATATCTGGAATTTTGTTTAGAAGATTCCTGAAATTGGTGTAAATCAAGGAAAGCAAACCTACAACCCAGGGCAAAGTCTTAGTAACACTGTCCCTTGGCATCTGCATCTAGAAACCTTTTAAAAAGGTTGACTGTGATTTGGAATTTTACTTTGCCCAGTGGTTTTAAATATTTAATGTCAACCTTGATCAGTTTTTTATAGTTTTGGATATTTGAATATGTTCCAGACTTATATGTCATTCTAACTCCAAATTCTTTTAAAAAAATCCTAATTCTTGTTTAGATGATGGGGATTGGCAATGTGAAAGACAATTTCTCAACTGACAAATACTCATCCAGAAATACTTCAAAGAACTTTAGTACTTGAGAAATACTTGGGGGTATAGTATAGATTTTCATTTTTGTAGATGTGGACCAAAAGCATTGCAAATAATATTTCATAAATTCTTTAAATTAACAAATATTATATATACATATTATGTAACATTTCAATAAGTATTTACAAAATGAAACAATTAAATCAGGCTAGTTAACATACGCATCACCTCACATGCTTATTGGGGATAAGATAATTTGAAGTTCTACTCTTAGTATTTCTCCAGAATGAAACATTATGTTAATAACTATAGTTAGCATAATACATAATTAATCTTCTCACACTAATGATCCCATCTCACTGTTTGTAACTTTTGACCAATATCTTTTCTTTCTATCTCCACAATCCATCTTGTTCATTCCATGGCCCACCCTTGTGTTCTTTGCTTCTATGACTATGACTTCAGAGTCTACATTTCAGTGAGACCTTGATTATTTTTCTCTCTTTCTTTAGTTCCCTTAGCACAATGACTTTCAAGTTCATAACATTATTACAAAGCATGGAATTCCTTTTTTAAATTTTGAGGAATATTCCAAGGGGTGTGTGTGTGTGTGTGTGTGTGTGTGTGTGTGTGTGTGTGTGTGTGTGTGTGTTATTATGATTTCATTAATGTAAACAGGTTTTGTATGGCTTGAACTTTTGCAGGTCTTGTGCATGCTATCACAACATTTCTGAGTGTGAGCACATATGTGCAACTGTCCTTCTATTTCAGAAAAACACAGCTTTCTTGTTTACCACTTGTAGATTTTAAAATTATTCTGCCCCCTCTTCCATAATAATTCTTGAGCTTTAGGAGGAGGGGTATGATACAGATAACTTTATTAAGGCTGGGAATTCTCCAGTCTCTTACTGTCTTTACCTTATTCAGTTGCAGATCTCTTTGTCAATTGTCATTTACTGTAAAATAGCATCTCTGATGAGGGGTCAGAGATACATTAATCTATGAGTGCAACAGTAAGTCATTAGGAGTCTGTTTAATGCTATGCCAATTTAACAGAGTAATAGTAGTAAGTTATTCCCTCAAATATGTGACCTTTCTAGTCACTAGTTTGTAGTCCTGTTTCAACTTGGTAAAATCAACCTAATATTCACATGGAACCATCACCCTTATTGGTTCTCTTTCATAGTGCTGAAAGGTGCGATGCATACTACTGGTAGTCATCAAACCTGTTATATTTAGACTTTTTGATAATACCACATTCAAGAAGTGTGAAGTGATGTTTCAGTGTGATTGAAATTTACACTTCTCTGTTAATTAGTCGTGTTCAGTACTTGTTCAGGTATCTGTTGGTCTTTAGGTTGATTGTGACATTAAAGTACAAAAGGATTTCACACATTTCAGATTTTTCCTTCTGGTCTGTTAATGTAACTGTCCTAATTTACAGCTTCTCCTGATTCCCCTTTAGGCAGTACTGACGACAAAGTAAATGGAAAGAGTGAATCATTCTGTGTCATCAGAGTTTGTGTTCCTGGGATTCACCAACTCCTGGGATATCCAGCTTCTGCTCCTTGTGTTCTCCTCAATGTTGTACCTGGCAAGCATGATGGGAAACTGCCTCATCATTTTCACCGTGGCTTCTGACCCTCACTTACATTCCCCTATGTACTTTTTTCTGTCCATCCTCTCCTTCACCGATGTAGGTTTTTCTTCTACCACTTCACCCAAGATGATTTATGACTTATTCAAAAAACACAAAGCCATTTCCTTTAGAGGTTGCATTATTCAAATCTTCTTCATCCATGCCATTGGTGGTGTGGAGATGGTGCTGCTCATAGCCATGGCCTTTGATAGATATGTGGCCATATGTAAGCCTCTCCACTATCTGACCATGATGAGCCCCAAGATGTGCATCTTCGTTTTAATTACTGCTTTGGTAGTTGGCCTTGTGCACTCTGTGATACAACTGGCTTTCATTGTAAATTTACCTTTCTGTGGTCCTAATATATTGGACAGCTTCTACTGTGACCTTCCTCAGTTTCTCAAACTTGCTTGCATGGACACATATAGAATGGAATTACTGGTCTCAATCAATAGTGGATTCATGTCTGTGGGTACCTTCTTTCTATTGATCATTTCCTATATTGTCATCATATTTACTGTTCAAAAACACTCGTCAAGTGGCTCCTCCAAGGCTCTGTCTACACTTTCAGCTCACGTGACTGTTGTGGTTTTATTCTTTGTTCCTGCCATATTTTTCTATACACGGCCTTCTTCCTCTACACACCTGGATAAGTTTCTGGCCCTATTTGATGCAGTTGTTACTCCTTTTTTGAATCCTGTGATCTACACATTGAGAAATCAAGAAATGAAGATGGCAATAAGGAGAGTATTCGGACAGATAATGGGCTATAGACAAGTCTCCTGAATAGACATTGTGGACAGTCTTAATTGAGCATGGAAATTCATTATCAGCCAAACTCTGAGAAAAACCTTTCTTTGCATGTGTTGATATGTTTCTGTATACATACATACATACAAACATACATATATACATAAATACATATATATGCCATTTTGTCTGATACTTTTAAGGAAAGGATGATTTCTTCCATATACAGACATAAGATTACATATATTTATAGTGCAATGATTATATTAATCAGGAGCCTTAATTCTTATGGATTAGCATTTGTTTGAAACAAACTCTTAGACCTATAGAAGAAAATGTTTCTTTAAGACTTTCAGAACAGTGAAAATTTTTCATTTTGAATAGAAAATTCTCTTATAAGCTGTAGTTTCTGGCTGTTATTCCATGGAACATTTATTAGAGACACTGAGTTGAGTAATTTTCAATGTCTGTACCTTACATACACTCTTTTCCATTTTTTGCGACTTTTCAGATATTGGATGGAGGTTAGAAATTTCAGAGCACCCATGGGAGTCTAAAATGTGCAGATAAAAGCCTTGTGAGCTGTGTGGAATAGCTGGAAGAAGCCAAGGAAACATGAGGCTTTTTCTGCCTCAGGAACAGTTTGCACTCAAAGCCATTCAATTTCCATTCACCTTTCTTCCACATTTTTACCCTTTTCTTCTAAAAAGAAGTTTTTGAGAAGTTCATGTGTGAGTGCAGCATTGATATCTTTTCTACCTTCCCCTCTTGCCCTGTGCCTCCTCTGATGCTCTTCTCCAATCTGTCCCAAATTCATAACAGCTCCTTAAATTATTGCTGTGCATACACACATACAGACATATAACTTTCTGAGTCCATTTAGTATTGCAAATATGCACATGTGTTTATGGCTAACAACATGGGATTTGATACCCTATCAAGGATGTCATCCCAGGAGAATACTGATCCATACTCTCTCAGAATCCATTAATTGCCTGTAGCAGAATGGCAGTATAGGATTTTCCTCTATAGTCTATGCTGCCTACAGCTATGAATAGCTGCCTAAGTTTACAGTACCAAGCATGGATTCCTTCACATTGAGTCCAGTTAGACAAACTTTGCTTATTTTCCAGGGAGAGTGCCATTCTCACACTATTGAGGTTATCTTGCCAGGCTGGTCATTGTTATGGATGCTTTACAGCTGGGTAGCACTATTGATTGCTTTTCCCTTTTGCAGCTTGAATAGCAGCTTCAGATATTATGAAATAACTGAATTATGATAGAGAAGAGATCACATTACTTAAGGCAACAGAGATGGTAGAGTACTGCTAATTCTGCTCCTTGCCATGATGGTGTCATTATGAGTTCCACATGCCAGACATGTACCTGCAAAGGTTGAATTTTAATCTCTTTGGCATGAGAAGGTACTTACAGGCTATAGAAAGAGAAATCTGGACACCAATCTAGCCATAAAGCCCTGCGACCTATAATCTGTCCTGCCTGAAAGATGTACTGTGGCATTGGAGGCACAGAACTTTTGGGAGTGGCCCACCAACATTTGCTTTAACTTGAGGCCCACAGCACCCAAGGGAGCCCATGACTTACTCTACCTGGATGGCCTGGAACTGGAGACTGGATAGCCCAGAGACCTAGAGTAGAACCAAACAAGACTGGAAAAAAAATCAATTAAATGACTCCTAATGACAGTCTGTTATAGATTGGTGCCTTGTCCAGTTGTCATCAGAGGCTTCCTCCAGCAGGAAATGGGAGCTGGTGCAGAGACTCACAGCAAGACATTATGGAGAGAGAGAGAGAGAGAGAGAGAGAGAGAGAGAGAGAGAGAGAGAGAGAGTCTAAATTGGGGTTTCCAATGGGTCCCTCCCTTCAGAGATTGGAATTTCCATAGAAGAGAGGGAGGAAAGACTGTTGGAGTCAGAAGGCATGGAGAACACCAGGAGATCATCATCCACTGAGTCAATTAAGCAGAACTCACGTGGGCTCACAGGGACTAAAATAGTAAGCACAGGCCATGCGAGGGTCTGCACTAGGTCCTCTGCATATATACTTTGGCTGTTAGCTTGATGTTTTTGTGGGACTCCTAACAGTGGGAGCAGGTATGTCTCTAACTCTTTTGCCTGCTCTTCAGACTCTTTTTCTCCTATTGGGTTGCCTATATGAGGGCTTTTGCCTTGTCTTATTGTATCTTGTTTTGTTGTGTTTGGTTGTCATATCTTGGAGGGCTGCTCTTTTCTGAAGAGGAAAATGAGTGGGAGTATATCTGGAAGAGAGGGGAGGTGTGAGGGAGTTGGCAGGAGTGGAGGGAGGGGAAACTGTGATTGGTATGTATTGTATAAGAGAAGAGTCTATTTTCAATAAAAATGACAGTCTCTTTAACAAGTATGGGGCTGGGGAAAGTTAGATATACATGTGTTGATCTTTTTGTTTCATCTTGTTAAGAAAAAGAACAACTCAAAATTGATTAAAAAAATCCCAATAGGAGGCCTGAATTTCTAAAACTAGTGCTGGAAAACATGGAGCAATGACTTCAATGTGTAAATACAGCCAAAACTTTCTCAACATGACTCTAATAGTTCATGAAAAATTTAAGTTTTGACAAATCATATTGCATGAAATTGCAAAGTCCATGCAGCAAGAGAAATATTAAACTCAAGAGTCACCCTACAGAATGAGAGATAGTCTGCGCCAGATAACCATTATATGATATTCATATCCTGCATGCATAAAGAATTAAAAAAATTTAACCACTAAACATACTCATAATTTAGCCAATAAATGGGCTAATTAACTGAACCAGCAGTTCTTAAATAAGTAAAATGGCTAATAAATAAATGAAACAAATTGTAAACATATGTAAGGGAAGTGAAAATCAAAACTACATGGAGATTCCATCTTAGCCCAGTCAGAATGGCTATTTTTGGGAAAATGACAACAAATATTGGTGAAGATATAAGAATAAAAGAATCTTCATACATTGTTGAATAAATGTAACATAACTTAGTTAATATGAAAATCAGTATGACAATTCCTCTAAAAATTAAAGACTAGCCATAATACATTCTAGCTATAATATTTTGAGCATACATCTCTTAAATCAATATTAGCTTTCTGTAGAGATATCAGTATTCCCATGTTTATTATACCATTATTCACAACACTCAACTGTGGAATTAGCCTAGGTTCATGAGTAGATAAATGCACAAAGAAAATAAAAAATCTATATACAGTCCAGTATATAAGTAAAAGAAGTAACGAAGTTATATCCTTTTCAGGAAAATTAATGTCCCCATAGCTTATCATGTTAAGTGAAATAAGCTAGATACGGAAAGATATACTTGACATGACCCTTATCATATGTGGAACTTAGAGGAAGAAAAAACATGAAAGCAAAAAGTAGTATGGGAAAATGAAACAATATTAGAGAGGGTGAATATGTTTAATGTTCATTATGTTAATGTGTGAAAATGGCTTTATAGACCCTTTACTTTGCACCATTGCATAAGATAATGGAAGCAAATAAACTCAATCATATCAGCTATGAAATAAGAGACACTCAAAAGTGAATCTGCATATGTCTCAGTTTTTTACTTCACCCAGTAATTATGAAGTACTTCTCAAGTACCTGACATTTCCTTTATATATTTAGGATATTTCAGTGACAAAATATATAAAAAAAACATTTTGGCACCTATATTCTAATTGAGCTAAAAAGACAGTAAGTATAGTAAACAGTAAGTTATAAGCAAGATGAAAATGTGTGCAACAACATAATTGAACAGATAGAGATATATCTGGAACTGCAGAAGAGATGTGAGGATGTGGTGGAGTTTTGCTTCTGGGTGAATCAGAGTTAGATTTCTGGATAGGTGCCATTGAAGAAAACTATGGTATAGCTGAGTGAATTGCTATGCAGCTGTTCCATAAAAACAAGAAGGAAGAAGACTATTCCAACTAGTGCAAATGTACAAAACACCCATTCTTTTCAAGAACTAGTAAGAGAGGTTAAAAAAGGCACAGTTTTGTCTGTGTGTGAATAGTGGGATAATAGTACAGGAGGCAAAATTATATTGGATACTGTGCATTACTGCAAAATATTAGCTTTTATTCTGTAAAAGGACAATCATTTCTAAGCAGTGAGGTAACATATTAACATTAAAAAGTTAATCTTTGACTGTCATGGTTAGAATAGTACTGATGAATGTACTACAAATGTGTGCATATTGTCAAGAGTTGAATTTAGTTATGAATGGAACATATATAATAGATTATGTAGCATCACAGATGGTAATTCATAGTAATAATCTCAATATATCTTGAAGAGTTCTCTTATAAGTTTAGACAACTGATATAACCACAGGAAAAAGGAAATTTGAGAATAACTCTGTTTTTAATTTGGTGTGAAATGAGGAATTGTCATCATAGAAGACAGGGAAGACTTCTGGAGTTTCAGAAGAGTGTACGGAGTTTCAGAAGCTCAGTACTTTTCAGGTTATATCTAAGAAATTTTAGATATTTTCATTAAAACCAAAGTAGAAAACCAGATATACAAATTTGGTGTACATGCCAGAAATATGAGGCATTATTTGGCATATAGATATTGCTTAAAGTTATGAGACTTGATGAGAAAGACTAGAGAGTGACTGTAGATAGGAAATAAATGTTGTTGAAGACTCAAGCCCTATTCCTACATATATCATATAATAAAAATAATGAGGGTAGTCAGTGAAGACATAGTATGAGCAGTTAGTGATATATGAGTAAATCAAGATTTTTTTTAGTGCCAAGAAAATCAAACAAAAGCCAATATGCTGATGGCACAATAAGATCCTGAGTTAAAAAGATGATTAAAAATCATTCACTTATTTTAATAAAAAGAAAAAGAAAGCAAAAGGTTATAACTAACAAAAGAAAAACGATATACAAAAGTACAATAACTATATACAATATATACAAATAATAAATACCTAAACAGGTATTTGACAAATCAGAGAAAATAATTCCATCATCTATCCTATTTTGGTAAATCCAAGTGGTATCTAGTGTACTTTCTATCCTAATTAATTTTCAGCTATACCTAACTAATCTTCAACCATAACTAACTAATCTTCAACTCCCTCAGAGACCCAAGAAGGGAATAATATTAGCTAACAAAAATAAAAACTGGAAGTGCATGCAAGCAACTTCCAAAAAATTTGTGAGTTGACAGAAACAGCCAGCTGCCTGGGCAGTCACCTGAGGTTTCTCCACAGTGTTGGGGCATCATCTTCAGCCTATAGGCTTAGTGTATCTGACAGACTCATTTGTGAAGTAGGATGTACACAAGGTCAACAGTTCAACCTCACATTGGGTGAGAGCAGTCCATGTACCAGAAACACCTGAATTCCACTAGTGTTATGTCATGATTCAGGATTTTAAATTCTGGAAATTGTTGACAGTTTTTTAATTCAGCTGTCCATTCTTCTTGGCTGTGTATATATGGGTTCATTTCAGCATTCCCTTCTTCATTTTTATTAAAATAGAAAAGGGGAAATGTGGTGGTATTCTAATTGTACTGAAATGTGATTTTGATTGTATGTTAATAAATAAAGTTGCCCGGGGGTCAGAGCTATTAGAGCCATAGACAGATTGTGGCGGTGGTGACACACGCCTTTAATCCCATAGATCTCTGTGTGTTCAGGGATACAGCCAGCATTGGAGACATATGCTTTTAAGACCTGGGGGGCTGTACATACAGACAGTGACGAGGCAGTCACGTGTTTGGGTTTACAACCAATGAGAAGGCAGAACAAAAGACTATGAAACGACTTACACACAGGAAATAGCTCTCTTTTGGGAAGCTAGGAGCTCGTAGGAGGAAGGGTAAGATTTTAGCTCTGAGCTCTGACCTCTTGGCTTTCTCTTTAAAAAAAAAAAAATCATTCACTTAATTTATATCTGGGAAGCATCAGAAATATGTAAAGGAAAGTTTTAGTGGGATGACTAGGGGAGAATCCTGAGTGGAATATTTTGGTAGAAAATAAAAGGAGAACAATGGAGAAAGATTAGAGACTAATCTGAAGAATTTTTTTATGCAAATAACTTCAGCAGAATAGGAGGTTTTACTATATATTTCAGTAAGAGAGTAGGCAAAACCTTGTTGAATGCTGAGGGTACTGATACAATAGTTGAAGAAACATGGATGATGTAAAAGAGAGAGAGAGAGGGAAATGCTAAAGCATTTATGGGTCTGTGGGTCTGTGTATTTGTTTCTTGCTTGTTTTGAGTAACCAATGTAAACTTGAATAGGACAAGCTAGGGTCTTATGAATGAGACTTTTACTAGATGGGATCTGTTATCATTTCCTCATGAAGACTGAGGCATTCATGAGATGATCATACATCCTTGAGTTTATATTAGAGCTAATCCATTAACCATATTTGTTGTTGTCCTCTGGTATATCTGTGAATGATTTGGACCTTGGGTTGGAGTCCTGGTGATGTAACCTCTTCTGAGTTTTCCAACCCCTACAAACAAGCACAATAAACTCATTGGTTTACTAAGGTGGACTTGGTGTGTGAGTGGCTTTTCTATCTGGGGTTAGTAGGTGCTTCCTTATGTGTTCTCAGGGAAAGTCATACAACACTTGGACCTAGAGTAGGGACAGAGAATGAAAAATGTACCAGTTTGAGAAACTGGAGTGGTGAGCCACAAAGTGTCCATTTTCTCTGCATGATATGTGGTGGCATGCCACTTTTCTGTGGCTGCAGTTGCTTGGTCTCTGCCATGGGTTCAAGACATTCAAATGAAACTGAAATCAGCTCACAGGAAAAATGGCACTAAATGGAAAAATTACAAGCACAAGATATACAAATGGGAACTTTCATGTTAGTCTTTTGATTTTATAGGTATAGAAGATGATACTAAAGAAATTTTTATGACACCATTTTCTGTGTTCCATTCATTGAAATCCACTTCCAAAGCTGATCTGTCACAATTTTTTTGACTTCTATAGGTATCACAAAGGGAATGAATACATATCTGAAGATTCAAAGCTAGCATTCACAAATGAAAGGAAACATACAATCTTTATTTTTATGGGTGTAGGTTACGTCACTCAAAATGATCCATTTCTATTTATATGCAAACTCCATAATACGCCATTAAATAAATATCCTTTTATCTACGTGGAGTGGCCAAAATAATTTCTCCAATATCTGGCACCCAACATGGGGCATGAACCCATGACCCTGAGATTAAGAGTCTCATGCTTTACCGACTGAGCTAGCCGGACTTCCAGGCCACTGCACACCATCCTTTCCTTGGTGCCAGCAGCCCCATGCCTCGTCCAGCATGACTTTTGTGCTTGCAGCCTGCTGGCTGAGACACAGCAGCCAATGCTACAGACTCATCATTCACCACACATGGCTCTGCTCCATCATCTTTCTTTCCAATTTCTTGAGTCCAGTTTTTAAAAGCATCTTTTCATAAGATTTGTCTCCATGCCCCCACCCCTGTTTGCTTTCTCCAGAATACAATTTTTTAAGATTCTCCAAATTTCCTTAGTGTTGTTATTTCTTCCTTTTCACCTTCTTTCTCTGCCTATTAATTTGGATAAGGGTTTGTCTATCTTGTTGATTTTCCCAAAGAGCCAACTCTTTGTTTCATTGATTCTTTATATTTTTGTTTGTTTCTATTTTGTCAATTTCAGATTATTTATTGCCATCTACTCCTTTTGGGTATGATTGCTTCTTTTTGTTCTAGAGCTTTCAGGTGTGCTATTAATTTGCTAGTATGAGATCTCTCCAATTTAAAAAAAAAGTTTATTGAGTCTTTGTGGCTTTCACACCATGCATTTGGATCCCACTTATCTCTCCTTCCCCTTGCATCTGCCCTCTGCCCTTGCAAACTCTCCCCAAAACAAAACCAAATTTAAAAGAAAAACCAAAAATCAAACAAAACAAAGAAACAAAACAAAAACAAAAAATAAAAGAGAGAAGAACCCTGTAGAAGCTGTAGTGTGGCCCATTCAGTCAAACTGTTTACCCTTTAGTCCATTCATCTTGACTTGCAAATGTTTATTGCCGTGAGTCATTGCTTTTGCTCAAGGACTCTGGCTTCTGGCATGCCAATAATGGGCTGCCACTAGGGCTCCTCTTGGATATCTTGTTGTTGTCCTGTGTCTCTGAGATCTTGCTGTCTTGGGTTTGTAGGTTTGTTCCCTTCACATGCTCCAACAGTTAATAGATGGGTTGGATGTTGAGCTGGGCCAACTCATAGCCCTGGCTCTGGGCCTGGGTAGTCGCTGGGTTGGTCAGCCTGCCTACTATCCTTCATGGTACCTACCCAGGTGAGCTCTCCAGCAGTGCCCTGGTTAGTTCACCCAATGCAGCCTGAAGCAAGGAGTGGGGCCAGTTCTGCTCACAGGTCCTTAATTCCGAGTCCCCCAAACTCACAACCCCAGGGCCAGCTTTACTGTTTTTCCCAGGCAAGGTGCAGGGCCCTCTCTTGCAATTGCTTTAGGAGGCATTTTTTAATGTAAGCACTTAATGCTGTGAACTTGTCTTTTAGATCAGCCTTATATCCCATAAGTTTGGTTATTTTGTCTATTCATTCAGTTTTAGGAAGTTCTTGATTTCTTTTTTGATTCCTGTCTTGATCCATTTTTCTAAAATCTTATTATGATGAGTATGTACTGAAGTATCCATTTGTGGATATCTGTTTACATCATTTATATATATATATATATATATATATATATATATATATATATATATATGTGTGTGTGTGTGTGTGTGTGTGTGTGTGTGTGTGTGTGCATGCTGTTGTGCTGTCAGCTTTATGCCAGCAGCATTTTGTGGTTGTATTTATAGAGTTTGAACTTTCTTATTAGTGACTTTGTAGGTAAATTGGACTTTGTAGGTAAATCTATGTCTGTGATTATACAGATTGGTCTTTTACTTAAAATGAATATTTAAAGAATAGACTCTGCCTCTCAAATTATACTATTTAGTGTATATTTTAGAGTTGCCTGATTGTTTACTATTTATTTATGAATTAATATTTATTTATGTTCAGAGTTTAATCACAATATAGGATCAATTATTTTTTAAGAGCATAGCAATGCTGCAATAATTCCATTTCTGTTTCCCTCTTTCTCCTTAGCATCATAATTTGAATTTCAAAATCTTTCAGTTTCACTGGCCAAAACAAATGGTTCTCTAGAGAAAATGTCCCTGAGCTACAAGCTGCTTCTAAACTACATGTTTGCAGTATTTCTTGGTCATCGGCCTCTTGAGATATGTATAACTAGTTTCATATTTTCCTATGGCAGGATATTATTAGACACTTTATGTTAGGGAAGCATAGGACATCTGAGTTTGTAAAGATGCTGTTCTTTTCATGCAGGTAAAAATGGGTGGATGTAGACAACTGTACATATTAAAGAGTGGTTTTTATTTATACACACAATGCTGTTGTAGGAATTATTGTGAACTTGGTCATATCATAAAGTTCATGAGGGAGCCATACCAGAGCAGATACCATTCAAGAAAAGGAACTGAGCATCACAGGAGAATCATTGTAAAAATAGTTAATGTCAAATTGGGAAAGGATAGCAGACTTTTTGAGATAGAAACACTATATCTGGGGAACTATGAAAACATTGGAAACAACAAATAACTTTATAATGTTTTGGATTAATCATAGATTACAGCTAATTATTCTGTTCTTTGATGATTACAAAAACAAAAATAAAAGTCATAAGGATTATATGTTTTTATTCATTAGCTTTCAAAAGTGATAGGTACAAACTGATTGTCATGTAAAATAGAATCAGATTTCCTAGGAACTTGTCAAGTGTGTTCAAGGGAAACATTATAGATACCTAGGCAGAAATAAAATTTGACATGGAAATCAAAAGTACATGAAAAAGTACTTCTTAATGTAATTTCACTTTGAAATGAGATATGAAAAATTTCAAAACCCTATATAAATTTTCCAAGATCTGGAATTATATTTCTTGTTTTATTCATAATTACCATCAACATAAATTTTATTTTTGAATTGTTAGTATGATAAGGAGGAGTTGAACTTTTGACAAATCAGCATTTTTCTAGTTATGATAGAGGACAAAAAGGAGAATTTGAGTAATAAAGAAGTTATTGTTAAAAGGATTTTCTTTAAGTTTTTGGGCAACTTTCTTTTATGAATATACCTAAATATTTGAAGTAATATAAAATTATTTATATTTACCATAATAAGTAAAAATAAAGGTGTTTTTGAATTAAAAAAGAGAGACCCTGGTTTTGCTTATGTTTAAAGAAGGTTTGTGACTATTTGGAAACTAAAAATACAAAATGTTTGAGCATGATAATAAACTTGCAAGGCTTGTGGCACAGGAGGAAAATCGAGAGGTGGATGATTGTCCACATGACCACTAACAAAATTTGTTGGAGTCTATCCATTTAATTCAAATGTTTATTTGGAAATAATTATCAAATTTGCCCTTTATGATGACTAAATATCTGAAAATTTGTTTAGAAGATTCCTGAAATTCCTGTAAATCAAGGAAAGCAAACCTAAAACCCAGGGCAAAGTCTTAGTAACACTGTCCATTGGGATCTGCATCTAGAAACCTTTTAAAGACTTTTCCTCTTGACTGTGATTTGGGATTTGACTTTACCCAGTGGTTTTAAATATTTAATGTCAGACTTATATGTCATTCTAATGCCAAATTCTTTAAAAAAAAAAACCTAATTCTTGTTTAGATGTTGGGGATTGGCAATGTGAAAGATGGATAATTTCTCAACTGACAAATACTCATCCAGAAATACTTCAAAGAACTTTAGTACTTGAGAAATACTTGGGGGTATAGTATAGATTTTCATTTTTGTAGATGTGGACCAAAAGCATTGCAAATAATATTTCATAAATTCTTTAAATTAACAAATATTATATATACATATTATGTAACATTTCAATAAGTATTTACAAAATGAAACAATTAAATCAGGCTAGTTAACATACGCATCACCTCACATGCTTATTGGGGATAAGATAATTTGAAGTTCTACTCTTAGTATTTCTCCAGAATAAAACATTATGTTATTAACTATAGTTAGCATAATGCATAATTAATCTTCTCAAACTAATGATCCCATCTCACTGTTTGTAGCTTTTGACCAATATCTTCTCATTCTATCTCCACAATCCATGTTATTCATTCTATGGCCTACCATTGTGTTCTTTGCTTCTATGACTATGACTTCAGAGTCCACATTTCAGTGAGACCTTGAGTATTTTTCTCTCTTTCTTTATTTCCCTTAGCACAATGACTTCCAAGTTCATTAACATTATTACAAAATACAGAATTCCCTTTTTAAATGTTGAGGAATATTCCAAGGTGTGTGTGTGTGTGTGTGTGTGTGTGTGTGTGTGTGTGTGTGTGTGTGTGTTGCTATGATTTCATTAATGCAAACAGGTTATTTTATGTACTGGTTTCTTGTAAATTATATTGAAATAAAAAGTGAAAGATAATTATTCATTATAACTTTTAAATTTCCTCTATATACATATCCCCAAAAGTAATGTTGCTAGATCCTGCTAGATCCCAAGTTCTATTTCTTGTTTCTTTTGTTTTTGTCTATTATTTTCTTCTTTCCTTCTTCCAGCAGCTATCAATTGCCAATAGCTCCTCAGCCAGGCATGGGACTTCACGACCACTTGTTTCTATGTTGAGGTTTTGAACTTTTGCAGGTCTTGTGCATGCTATCACAACCTTTCTGAGTGTGAGCACATATGTGCAACTGTCCTTCTATGTCAGGAAAACACAGTTTTCTTGTTCACCACTTCTAGATTTTAAAGTTGTTCTGCCCCCTTTCCATAATAATTCTTGAGCTTTAGGAGGAGGGGTATGATACAGATGTTTTTATTAAGGCTGGGAATTCTCCAATCTCTTACTGTCTTTACCTTAGTCAGTTGCAGATCTCTTTGTCAATTGTCATTTACTGTAAAAGAGCTTCTCTGATGAGGGGTGAGAGATGCATTAATCTATGAGTGCAACAGTAAGTCATTAGGAGTCTGTTTAATGCTATGCCAATTTAACAGAGTAATAGTAGTAAGTTATTCCCTCAAATATGTGACCTTTCTAGCCACTAGTTTGTAGCCCTGTTTGAACTTGGTAAAATCAACCTAATATTCACATGGAACCATTACCCTTATTGGTTCTCTTTCATAGTGCTGAAAGGTGCTATGCATACTACTGGTAGTCATCAAACCTGTTATATTTAGACTTTTTGATAATACTACATTCAAGAAGTGTGAAGTGATGTTTCAGTGTGATTGAAATTTACACTTCTCTGTTAATTAGTCGTGTTCAGTACTTGTTCAGATATCTGTTGGTCTTTAGGTTGACCATGTCATTAAAGTACAAAAGGATTTCACACATTTCAGATTTTTCCTTCTGGTCTGTTAATGTAACTGTCCTAATTTACAGCTTCTCCTGATTCCCCTTTAGGCAGTACTGATGACAAATTCAATGGAAAAAGTGAATCATTCTGTATCATCAGAATTTGTGTTCCTGGGACTCACCAACTCCTGGGATATCCAGCTTCTGCTCTTTGTGTTCTCTTCAATGTTGTACCTGGCAAGCATGATGGGAAACTGCCTCATCATTTTCACCGTGGCTTCTGACCCTCACTTACATTCCCCTATGTACTTTCTTCTGTCCATCCTCTCCTTCACCGATGTAGGTATTTCTTCTGCCACTTCACCCAAGATGATTTATGACTTATTCAAAAAACACAAAGCCATCTCCTTTAGAGGTTGCATTATTCAAATCTTCTTCATCCATGCCATTGGTGGCGTGGAGATGGTGCTGCTCATAGCCATGGCCTTTGACAGATATGTGGCCATATGTAAGCCTCTCCACTATCTGACCATGATGAGCCCCAAGATGTGCATCTTCGTTTTAATTACTGCTTTGGTAGTTGGCCTTGTGCACTCTGTGATACAACTGGCTTTCATTGTAAATTTACCTTTCTGTGGTCCTAATATATTGGACAACTTCTACTGTGACCTTCCCCAGTTTATCAAACTTGCTTGCATGGACACATATAGAATGGAATTACTGGTCTCAATCAATAGTGGATTCATGTCTCTGGGTACCTTTTTCCTATTGATCATTTCCTATATTGTCATCATATTTACTGTTCAGAAACACTCATCAAGTGGCTCCTCCAAGGCTCTGTCTACACTTTCAGCTCACGTGACTGTTGTGGTTTTATTCTTTGGTCCTGCCATATTTTTCTATACATGGCCTTCTTCCTCTACACACCTGGATAAGTTTCTGGCCCTATTTGATGCAGTTGTTACTCCTTTTTTGAACCCTGTGATCTACACATTGAGAAATCAAGAAATGAAGATGGCAATAAGGAGAATATTCAGACAGATAATGGGCTATAGACAAGTCTCCTGAATAGACATTATGTACAGTCTTAATTGAGCATGGAAATTCATTATCACCCAACCTCTGAGGAAAACCTTTATTTGCATACGTTGATATGTTTTTGTATACATGCATACATACAAACATACATATATACAGAAATACATATATATGCCATTTTGTCTGATCCTTATAAGGAAAGGATAATTTCTTCCGCATGCATATATAAAATTACATGTATTTATAGTGCAATGATTATATTAATCAGGAGCCTTAATTCTTATGGATTAGCATTTGTTTGAAACAAACTCGTAGACATACAGAAGAGGAAATGTTTCTTTAATACTTTCAGAACAGTGAAAATTTTTCATTTTGAATAGAAAATCCTCGTATAAGCTGCAGTTTCTGGGTATTATTTCATGGAACATTTATATAGGGATATTGAGTTGAGTAATTTTTAATGTCTGTACCTTGCACACACTCTTTTCCATTTTTGGGACTTTTCAGGTATTGCATGGAGGTTAGAAATTTCAGAACACCTATGGGAGTCTAAAATGTGCAGATAGAAGCCTTGTGAGCTGTGTGAAATAGCAGGAAGAGGCCAAGGAAACATGTTGGCTTTTTCTACCTGAGGAACAGTTTGCTATTCAAAGCCATTAAATTTCTATTCACTTTTCTTCTACATTTTCACACTTTTCTTCTAAAAATCATAATTCAGTTTTTGAGAAGTCATGCTTGAGTACAGCTTGATATCATTTTCACCTTTCTCTTTTGCCCTGTAACTTTTCTGATGTCCTCTAATCTGTCTCCAATTCATAACAGCTCCTTAAATTATTGCTGTGCATACACACATACAGACATATAACTTTCTAAGTCCACTTAGTATTGCAAATATGCACATGTGTTTATGGCTAACAACATGGGATTGGATACCCTATCAAGGATGTCATCCCTGTAAATACTGATCAATAATCTCTCAGAATCCATTAATTGCCTGTAGCAGAATGACAGTGTAGGATTTTCCTCTATAGTCTATGCTGCCTGCAGCTATGAATAGTTGCCTAAGTTTACAGTACCAAGCATGGATTCCTTCACATTGAGTCCAGTTAGACAACCTTTGCTAATTTTCCAGGTAGAGTGCCATTCTCACACTATTCTGGTGATCTTGCCAGGCTGGTCATTGTTATGGATGCTTTACAGCTGGGTAGCATTATTGATTGCTTTTCTTTTTTGCAGCTTGAATAGCACCTTCAGATATTATGAAGTAACTGAATCATGATAGAGAAGAGATCACATTACTTAAGGCAACAGAGATGGTGGAGTAGTGTTACTTCTGCTCCTTGCCATGATGGTGTCATTAATAGCTCCACATGCCAGACATGTAGTTGCAAAGGTTGAATTTTAATCTTCTGGAAGTGTTCTTACTTTGGCATAAAAAATTAAAAATGTATTCTTTGCATAAATAAAGAATATTAATATTAACATTCATATAGAAATATGAATGAGGATAGAGAGATGACTTAGTGGATGCATAAACTTGAAGACTTGAGTTATGATCCCCAGAAGCTGGCCAGGCATATTAGATACCTGTAATCCAAGTACTCAGAAAGCAAAGACAGTAGATCCCAGGGTATGTGGATTATCTAGACTAGCTGATTATTGAGCTCTGGATTCAATTGAGAGAACTTGTTACAATATAAGTAAAATAGAAAGTGATGGAGAGAGACACTTGACATTAAATTTAGTACTCTTCATGTCTGTGAACCTCATACACATACACACTGAAGGAAGGAAGAAAGAAAAAGATACACTTGACTACAAAGAGCCAAATCAATACCAAGCATATAGAGTAATGAAGGATGTGTCACAATGGGCTACTTCAAACTAAACTACAGACTTACAGTAACAAAACAGCATGTAATGGGCACAAAAACAGTGAAATGAAAGAGAAATAAAATTTAACCAAGACTGCTACAGTCCCTGAACTCCCGTTTCCCATTTATTGAAAATAGTCTTTTTCCCTCTCTTAATATATCCAGATTACAGTTTCCTCTCCTCTCCTCCTTCCATTTCCTCCTTACCTTCCCTCCCATACAGGTCCACTCCCTTTCTGTCTCTTATTAGAAAACAAACATGCTTCTGAGTGATAATAATACAGCAAAGATATAATAAGATAAAGCCAAAGCTAAATCATCAAAACTGGACAAAATAAACAGAAGGAAAAGAGCCCAAGGAAAGTACACAAAACATATGTAGAGGCAGAGACCCACTCAGGAATCCCATAAAAACACTAAACTGGAAGCCATAATATATACACAAAGAACCTGTAAAGTAAAAAGAGAGAAAATAAGTAAATAAAATAAAAATGCAGCCAGGCTGACCCAGCCCTCCTCATAGGCACCACTATGATGAATGAACATGTGATAGAGAAGAGGAAAAGATGGAAGAGTGGAGCAGGCCGTGCACATTGTGGAGAGAGGTAGAACTGGAGATGTGTTGTGGACTAGTGGGGTCAGGATGGGTGGGATCACCCTGGCTCTGGAAGACAATGGGGGCCACCAGAGGCCTTGTTGGTGTTTGTTGGCCCATCCTGATGCTCCAGAACATGATGATAAAGCCCGAGTTCCATGTGGATATACAAGGTCTGTGTTGGTGGCTGAAGCCTTGGTGATGTCCTCTGACTTTGGTGCCTCAGGGAGGGGTGTGTGTTGATATGAGTGGCCTGTGTAGCCACCTGAGGCCATGGTGATGTCCATACCCATGTTGCCACTGACCTGGGTCTGTACTGATGTCCGTGGCCCATGTTAACCACTGAAGGCCATGCAGATGTCCATGGTCTATGCTGCATCCTGTAACCATGTTGATGTGATGCTGCTGGTAGCCATATTGATGTGAGTGGCCTGCACTGCCACCTGAGGCCAAGTTGATTTCCATGGTCCAGGCTGCCTCCAAGGGCCTTGTGTGGGTCCACTGGAGGTCATCTTAGTGGTCTGTGCCATGGCCAGAAACCATGTGGAAGCTCATGATCTATGCTCCCACTAACTGTAGAGAGCAAGGAAGCTACTTTTTCAGTGATCTTGATGACTGCCAATGCACAGTTGAGAAAGAGGGGCAAGGGAGACATCTGTGACAACCCTTACACCCCCACCAGTCCCCAAAGTAACATCCTAAGCAGAAAACCATTGAGGAGAATTCTTAAAAAGTGTTATAAGAATGCTGAAGTGTAGCTCTCTACAATTGATGGCTTCTGGTGGGGTGCAAAAGGGGAAAGGCTCAGTTCTATTTAAGGTGAAGGCCCCTGAGAGTTTGACCATATTCCAATGAGTATATAGATAACACAAATTGGACTTTTTTTTATTCCTTTCTATTTTTATTGTTTATTTTTCCTTTCTATTTTTATTGTTATTTTATTGTTTACAAGGGCAGGGCAGGGGTGTAGACATGGAAGGACTGGGAAGTGAGTGTGATCAGGATGTATGTTGTGAAATTCTCAAAGAATCAATAAAAGTATGTTGAAAAAAATAAAAATAAAAGATAAGGTAAAAAAAAGGCCCGACATGACATTATAAGACAAGGAACTTTCAGTGACAGTAATGAGTTTGGTTTTTGCTGGCCATTTAGTGTTGGGCATTCAGCCTACTTTTAAGAGTAGTTTGTTTCCCTAGTAAGACTCCCTTGTAGAAAAATAAAATTTCCTTGGCAAGTGGTTGGCAGTTGGAGATAGCTTCTGGGTCATGGATGGGGCCATGTGTCCACCTCTCCTTTCATCCCAGGACTCCATCTGGTTCAGACCAGTGCAGGCCCCGTGCATGCTGCATCAGTCTCTGTGTGTCTTGCGAGCTTTGATCATGTTTATTTAGAGGGCCTTGTTTTCTTGGCGTCCTCCATCCCCTCTCACCCTGCTTGCCTCCTCTCCTAGTTGCTCTGTCCCTTCCTCTTCTGATAGAGATAACAGTCAGTCAACCTGGGCAGGTTCCAAATCCAAGATGATCTTAAGAGTTTGGGTGTTTCAAGGTCTCTCACTAGCTGCGTAATGTCTGGCTATGGGTCTCTGTATTTGTTCTCATGTGTTGCAGGAGGAAGCTTCTCTCATGACAGCCATCAAACTCTTAACTAAGGTGCCAAATGACAGACTGCAAAAATGACAGTCTCTGAATATGTCTCATGGAGACCCCTAGGACTGAAGTTCACTCTCTGAAAACTGAAGCAGGGTGCCATTGCTGAGGACAACTTCCACACAGTGCAAGAGGTCAAGTTGGTTCAGGCTTGATGCCTCACCCCTACGTTCTAATCTCTTTGGCATGAGAAGGTATTTACAGGCTATAGAAGGAGAAATCTGGACACCAATCTAGCCATAAAGCCCTGCGACCTATAATCTGTCCTGCCTGAAAGATGTACTGTGGCAATGGAGGCACAGAACTTTTGGGAGTGGCCCACCATTTGCTTTAACTTGTGGCCCATAGCACCCCAGGGAGCCCATGACTTACTCTACCTGGATGGCCTGGAACTGGAGGAGACTGGATAGCCCAGAGACCTAGAGTAGAACCAAACAAGACTGGAAAAAAATCAATTAAATGACTCCTAATGACAGTCTGCTATACTCATAGATTGGTCCCTTGTCCAGTTGTCATCAGAGGCTTCCTCCAGCAGGAAATGGAATGGGAGCTGGTGCAGAGACTCACAGCAAGACATTATGCAGAGAGAGAGAGAGAGAGAGAGAGAGAGAGAGAGAGAGAGAGTCTAAATTGGAGGTTTCCATTGGGTTCCTCCCTTTGGAAATTGGAATTTCCATAGAAGAGATGGAGGAAAGAATGTTGAAGTCAGAAGGCATGGAGAACACCAGGAGACCATCATCCATTGAGTCAATTAAGCAGAACTCACATGGGCTCACAGGGACTAAAATAGTAAGCACAGGGCATGTGAGGGTCTGCACTAGGTCCTCTGCATATATGTTTTGGCTGTTAGCTTGATGTTTTTGTGGGACTCCTAACAGTGGGAGCAGGTATGTCTCTAACTCTTTTGCCTGCTCTTCAGACTCTTTTCCTCCTATTGGGTTGCCTATATGAGGGCTTTTGCCTTGTCTTATTGTATCTTGTTTTGTTGTGTTTGGTTGTCATATCTTGGAGGGCTGCTCTTTTCTGAAGAGGAAAATGAATGGGAATGTATCTGGAAGAGAGGGGAGGTGTGAGGGAGTTAGCAGGAGTGGAGGGAGGGGAAACTGTGATTGGTATGTATTGTATAAGAGAAGAGTCTATTTTCAATAAAAATGACAGTCTCTTTAACAAGTGTGGGTTTGGGGAAAGTTAGATATAAATGTGTTGATCTTTTTGTCTCATCTCTTTAAGAAAAAGAACAACTCAAAATTGAATAAAAAAATCTCAAAGGAGACCTGGATTTCTAAAACTAGTGCTGGAAAACATGGAGCAATGACTTCAATGTGTAAATATAGCCAAAACTTTCTCAACATGACTCTAATAGTTCATGAAAAATTTAAATTTTGACAAATCATATTGCATGAAATTGCAAAGTCCATGCAGCAAGAGAAATATTAAACTAAAGAGTCACCCTACAGAATGAGAGACAGTCTGTGCCAGATATCCATTTAAATCATATTCATATCCTGCATGCATAAAGAATTAAAAAAACTAACCCCTATACATACTCATAATTCAGTCAATAAATGGGCTAATTAACTGAACCAGTAGTTCTTAAATAAGCAAAATGGCTAATAAATAAATGAAACAAATTGTAAACATACGTAAGGGAAATGAAAATCAAAACTACACAGAGATTCCATCTCAGCCCAGTCAGAATGGCTATTTTTGGGAAAATGACAACAAACATTGGTGAAGATATAAGAATAAAAGAATCTTTATACATTGTTGAATAAATGTAACATAACCTAGTTACTATGAAAATCAGTATGACAATTCCTCTAAAAATTAAAGACTAGCCATAATACATTCTAGTTATAATAGTTTGAGCATACATCTCTTAAGTCAATATTAGCTTTCTGTAGAGATATCAGTATTCCCATGTTTATTATACCATTATTCACAACACTCAACTGTGGAACTAGCCTAGGTGCATGAGTAGATAAAGGAACAAAGAAAATATAAAATCTATATACAGTCCAGTATATAAGTAAAAGAAGTAACAAAGTTATATCATTTTGAGGAAAATTAATGTCCCTATAGCTTATCATGTTAAGTGAAATAAGCTAGATACAGAAAGATATACTTGACATGACCCTTCTCATATGTGGAACTTAGAGGAAGAAAAAACATGAAAGCGAAAAGTAGTATGGGGAAATGAAACAATATTAGAGAGGGTGAATATGTTTAAAGTTCATTATGTTAATGTGTGAAAATGGCTTTATAGACCCTTTACTTTGCACCATTGCATAAGATAATGGAAGCAAATAAACTCAATAATATCAGCTATGAAATAAGAGACACTCAAAAGTGAATCTGCGCCGGGCGATGGTGGCACACGCCTTTAATCCCAGCACTCGGGAGGCAGAGGCAGGCGGATCTCTGTGAGTTCAAGGCCAGCCTGGTCTCCAAAGTGAGTTCCAGGAAAGGCACAAAGCTACACAGAGAAACCCTGTCTCGAAAAACCAAAAAAAAAAAAAAAAGTGAATCTGCATATATCTCAGTTTTTTACTTCACCCAGTAATTATGAAGTACTTCTCAAGTACCTGACATTTCCTTTATATATTTAGGATATTTCAGTGACAAAACATATAAAAAAAACATTTTGGCACCTATATTCTAATTGAGCTAAAAAGACAGTAAGTATAGTAAATAGTAAGTTATAAGCAAGATGAAAATGTGTGCAACAACATAATTGAACAGAGAGATTTATCTGGAACTGCAGAAGAGATGTGAGGATGTGGTGGAGTTTTACTTCTGGGTGAATCAGAGTTAGATTTCTGGATAGGTGCCATTGAAGAAAACTATGGTATATCTGAGTGAATTTCTATGTAGCTGTTCCATAAAAACAAGAAGGAAGAAGACTATTCCAATTAGTGCAAATGTCCAAAACACCCATTCTTTTTCAAGAACTAGTAAGAGAGGTTAAAACGGCACAATTTTGTCTGTGTGTGTGAATAGTGGGATAATAGTACAGGATGGAAAATTATATTGGATACTGTGTGTGAGTAGTTTGATTATAGTACAGGAGGGAAAATTATATTGGATACTGTGCATCACTGCAAAATATTAGCTTTTATTCTGTAAAAGTACAATCATTTCTAAGCAGTGAGGTGACATATTAACATGAAAAATTTAATCTCTGACTGTCATGGTTAGAATAGTACTGATGAATGTACTACAAATGTCTGCATATTGTCAAGAGTTGAAATCATTTATGAATGGAACATATATAATCCATTCTGTAGTATCACAGATGGTAATTCATAGTAATAATCTTAATATATCTTGAATAGTTCTCTAAAAAGTTTAGTCAACTGATATAACCACAGGAAAAAGGAAAATTGTGAATAACTCTGTTTTTAATTTGATGTGAAATGAGGAATTGTCATCATAGAAGACAGGGAAGACTTCTGGAGTTTCAGAAGTGTGTAGGGAGTTTCAGAATCTCAGTATTTTTCAGGTTATATCTAAGAAATTTTAGATATTTTCATTAAAACCAAAGTAGAAAACCAGATATACAAATTTGGTATACATGCCAGAAATATGAGGCATTATATGGCATATAGATATTGCTTAAAGTTATGAGACTTGATGAGAAAGACTAGAGAGTGACTGTAGATAGGAAATAGATGATGTTTTAGACTCAAGCCCTGTACCTACATATATCATATAATAAAAATAATGAGGGTAGTCAGTGAAGACATAGTATGAGCAGTTAGTGATATATGAGTAAATCAAGATTTTTTTTAGTGCCAAGAAAATCAAACAAAAGTCAATATGCTGATGGCACAATAAGATCCTGAGTTAAAAAGATTATTAAAAATCATTCACTTAATTTATATCTGGGAAGCATCAGAAATATGTAAAGGAAAGTTTTAGTGGGATGACTAGGGGAGAATCCTGAGTGGAATATTTTGGTAGAAAATAAAAGGAGAACAATGGAGAAAGATAAGAGACTAATCTGAAGAATTTTTTTATGCAAAGAACTTCCGCAGAATAGGAGGTTTTACTATATATTTCAGTAAGAGAGTAGGCAAAACCTTGTTGAATGCTGAGGGTACTGATACAATAGTTGAAGAAACATGGATGATGTAAAAGAGAGAGAGAGAGGGAAATGCTAAAGCATTTATGGGTCTGTGGGTCTGCGTATTTGTTTCTTGGTTGTTTTGAGTAACCAATGTAAACTTGAATAGGAGAAGCTATGATCTTATGAATGAGACTTTTACTAGATGGAATCTGTTATCATTTCCTCATGAAGACTGAGGCATTCATGAGATGATCATACATCCTTGAGTTTATATTAGAGCTAATCCATTAGCCATATTTTTTGTTGTCCTCTGGTATATCTGTGAATGATTTGGACCTTGGGTTGGAGTCCTGGTGATGTAACCTCTTCTGAGTTTTTCAACCCCTACAAACTAGCACAATAAACTCATTGGTTTACTAAGGTGAACTTGGATGGAATCCTTTGGTGTGTGAGTGGCTTTTCTATCTGGGGTTAGTAGATGCTTCCTTATGTGTTCTCAGGGAAAGTCATACAACACTTGGACCTAGAGTAGGGACAGAGACTGAAAAATGTACCAGTTTGAGAAACTGGAGTGGTGAGTCACAAAGTGTCCATTTTCTCTGCATGATACTTTTCTGTGGCTGCAGTTGCTTGGTCTCTGCCATGGGTTCAAGACATTCAAATGAAACTGAAATCAGCTCACAGGAAAAATGGCACTAAATGGAAAAATTACAAGCACAAGATATACAAATGGGAACTTTCATGTTAGTCTTTTGATTTTATAGGTAAAGTAGATGAAACTAAAGAAATTTTTATGACACTGTTTTCTGTGTTCCATTCATTGAAAGCCACTTCCAAAGCTGATCTGTCACATTTTTTTGACTTCTATAGGTATCACAAAGGGAATAAATACATATCTGAAGATTCAAAGCTAGCATTCACAAATGAAAGGAAACATACAATCTTTATTTTTCTGGGCTGGGTTACCTCACTCAAAATGATCCATTTCCAGTTTCATCCATTTATATGTAAACTTCATAATTTCATTTTTCATAGCTAAATAATATTTCATTGCAAAAGTATAGAACATTTTTATTATCTATTAATTGATATAGGCTCTTCCCATTTCCTTTCTTTTCAGGTTGTTCTAGGACTTTATATTCTACTTCCAAAACTACACTTTAGTTTGGTTTAAGTAAGTGATCATAGTTAAACTTTGAGATAATATTTACCTATTATCAAGGAATAATAGCAATGATTTACTAAGACAAAAACTTTGAGAGAGTGTCTCACTATGTATCCCTGAATGTTCTGGAGCTCACTCTGTCAATGGGGCTGGCCTCAAACTCACAGAGTTCTATCTGCTTCTGCCTTCTGAATATTGGGATTAAAAGCATACACTACCATGCTCAGCCATAATTGTTTACTTTAATATCCACGTGGTTAAGGATACCTCAACAACTCCAGTTTTCTTATCATCTTTCTACTCAGTGTTATACTATGTTATAAAATTCTTTGGTCACCATGGCCCCAGTGGCACCCTAACTGCTGCCAAGGGCCATGTCTGGGTCCATGTTCCTGCTAAAGTTGAGGTCTGTGATGATGTCCATGGCCCAGGTTACCACAGAGGGTCATAGATATCACGTGTTGAAATGGAGAGGCCATGCTGCACACATTGTGCCCCGCACTGGCCCTGTCCCTCACTGGACACTGCAGTAGGTGAGCTGGCCCCATCCTCCATTGGAAAGCTGGCACCCACATTCAAGAGAGATGTCCTGTTTCCTCAGCACTGGCATGGGAGAGCTGGGCCCAATGGCATGGTCCTAGGAGAGCTGGCTCTGTCCCTCACTCGAGGAGGATGGTGACCCAGACTGACCAGCTCAGTTTCCATCTAGATCTGTATCTGGAGACAGAAAGTTCTCCAGTCCTGCCCTGCCCAGCAGTCCAGACAAATCTCTCCCACCCCGAGTCCCACAGCTGCTTATAAATAATCATGCAGAGGCTTATATTAATTAAAAACTATATGGCCTATGGCTTCGGTTTCTTACTAGCTATCTCTTTCATCTTAATTTAACCCATTCCTATTAATGTATATGTTGTCACATGGCCATGGTCTTACCATCTGCTGGCATCTTGTGATCCACTGGAGTGAGTGAAGAGATTGGTTCTCTAGAACAATAACCACAGGTTCTTGGGACAACAACAGGGTACCAGAGAGGAGTTTTGGTGAGGGTCCAATGATGATGGTGTGCCAGAGGCCTTGAACAAGACCAATGACTCATCACAATGAACATTTTAGGGGTGGGAATGATTGGAAAAAAAGGTATACTATGTGGCACACGGCAGCTCCCGATGCCACTAGGATGAATAAATAGGTGTTGGAAAGACAGGAGAACTAGGTGGGTTTTTTGGTTGTTTGTTTTGCTTTGTTCTTAATTAATTTTGAGAGGTCTTATTGGTGGGCATGCTGCAGGAGTGAAGGGCAGATATGGAAAGACTGAAAGGTGAGCAGGATTGGAGTACATGATGTGAAACTCCCAAAGGGCCAATAGAGACTTATGTTTAAAAAGAAATTCTTTGGTCACACAGACCAAACCAAGTAAGTCTTCAGAGCAGAGAATCCTGTAACCATGGGATCCTTCCAAATTGCCATGTTTTTGTAGTATCCCTTGGTCAGTGGTCTCTTGAGATGTGTATAATTAGCTTCTCATCTCCCTAATGGAAGATTCCACATAGCACTTTATGTGAGAGGACCCAGAGAAACCTGCCTCTGTCAAGATGGTGTTGTTATCACTCAGGTAAAGTGGATAGATGAAAATAAACTTAAGAAAGCTTGAGTGGCCTGTTCAGATGTTAGTTTGTGCTTGGTTCTGTTGTGGACATGAGTCATATCTTAAAATGCTTGTAGAGACTATAGCAAAGGAGAGAATGATCAGTAAAAGGACTTGAACAGCACAGGAGAATAGCTCTTAGACACCAGTTGAAGTATTAGAAAAGGCTAAGCAACTGACTGCCTTTGAGCCAGAACCACATTGTAAGTGGCTTTGAGAAGCCAAACAACCTTGCCACATTTTCTACTAAGTTTATGCCATTATTAATCATTCTATGCTCACTGAAGATTGATTGAATGAATGATATAATATCCTATGAACTGCTAAGGAAAATATAAAAAATACATATAAATAAAAGGGAAAAAATTGTATGTTTCTCTTCACTTTTAAAAATAGGTGAGTATGAACTATTTGCCTTGTATGAATCATTTGGTGAGTATTCTGTAAACAGAAGCAAATTTTTAGAAATACCTGTTTTCTAGATTGGAAGAATGTTATAAATACCTAATCAGAAGTAAATTTTAACATGAGACCAAAAATTCTAATGCTGAAAATAGACGTTGTCTGAATTGAATGACATTTCTAAATCTTAAACTGTTACTTAAAAATACCAATTTAATTTATTTTTCCTGTTTTCATCTGCCCTTTAGAGTTGGAATCTTTGTATTCATTAGATTCTGATCAGTAATCTGTTCAGAAGGAATTAAAGAGGTATGAGGCGAACTTTTACATAAATATTTATCTGAAAAGAATACAGTATTATTTATATTTCTCAAACTATTAAATAACTGTAATGATGTACTTAAGTTAGGAGAGTCTAAATTTCCTTGGATTTAAGAAAGGCTTTGAAACAATGTGCAAAGTAAAAATACAGATAGATTCAACTGAGGGAGTTAAAGTCCTAATTCAAAAATGTTCTATGTCTAATATTTGTAAGCTATACCACTTTTTTCTTCCCAATTATATACTAACTTTTCAAATTTCATTGTCCCACTTGGAGTTTCCTTTTATTCTTATTTATTTATTTATTTATTTATTTATTTATTTATTTATTTATTTATTTAATTTTTAAACTTTAAGAATAATTTTATTTGAATTTAGAAGAAAAATACCCCAGGGAAGGCAAGATGTAAATCTCAGCAGCAGGAGAAACAGGAGAACATCTCTCTCTCTCTCTCTCTCTCTCTCTCTCTCTATATATATATATATATATATATATATATATATATATATATATATATAATCCTATGAGTTGAGCTAGCATGAAGGTCAGACACATATGACACATATTATGAGTTCTTTAAAAGAAAGAGCAAAAAAGACCAAATCATCTTTAGATTGTGTTTATAGAGAAAAAGGTTGAAAGCAAATACTACAATTCATTTGTTCTATTACTTCGTAACTTTATGCAATCCCTTTGCCTATCTTTTCATATTATACTATCATATATATTTTATTTGCTTTTCAACAACTCAAACATACTGTTTTCCATTTTTATTTTCTTTTTACTTTCATTTTATCTCTTACATCCTGTCATAAGCAGTTCCCCCTCTGTCCCTTCAACTCCCCTCTCCCTCTTCTGTTTCCCTTTAAAAAAAAAGCAGGCCTCCAAGGAATATCCACTGAACAATATACAATGAGACTATGCACAAACACTCATATCACAGCTGTATATGGCAACCCAGTAGGAAGAAAAGGGTCCCAAGTGCAGCAGAAGAGTCAGAGACACACTCCACTCCCACTCTTGGGAGTCCCACAAGATAACCAAGCTACACAACCTAACGTTTATGCAGAGAACCTCGCTCAGACCCTAATGGGGTCTTTGTTTGCTGCTTCAGTCTCTGTGAGACACTATAAGCCTTGCTTAGTTGATGCTGTGGACTATGTTCTCATGGTATCCTTGTCCATCCTCTGGCTCCTAAAATTCCCCTCCATCTCTTCTTAAGGGTTCCCCTGGCTCCACCTAGCATTTGTCCATGGCCATCAGCTGCTGGATGGTGTTCCTCTGACAACACTTGGGTTAGCCACTGATCTAAATGTATCACAGACAGTAGAATATCAAATTAAGAATCATTTTATTCTTTTTTTAGCCAGTCCTATTTGGTAGTATCCTGGGTTTCTGGGCTGTGCTGCCTCTGGTTCCTGGACATCCAGGCAGTGTCAGGCATGGGTTCCATCTCCTGGCAAGGGCCTCAAGTTGGACCAGTCATTGGTTGGCAGCTTCTACAGGTTCTGCACCACCATTACCCAAGCACATCTTGTAGGCAGGACAGATTGTAGGTCAAAGATGTTGTGGCTGGGTTGATGTTCCAGGCCCACTGCTAGGAGCCTTGCCTTGTTATAGAAAATGGCTCCATATCTCAAAACACCAGAAGACTTTGCTAACGTCACTCTTGCAGATTCTCATGAGTTTCCACTGCACTGGGTTTCTACATTGCCCTCATGGCCCCCTAATTCTGGTTCTTCTCTCCCAGTACTTTCTCCCTCCATTCCTCCCACTGCCCTGCCTGATCCCTTCTGTTTCTATCCCCACTTGCCCCTAGTCCATCTGTAAAATCTATTCTCTTTTCCCTCCTCAGGGGGATTCATACATCCCCCTTGAGTCCTCCTGGTTACTTAGCCTCTCTGGGTCTGTGGATTGTAGCATGATTACCATTTACCTAACACCTAATGCCCAGTTATAAGTGAGTACATGCCATGTTTGTCTTTTTGGGTCTGGATGGCCTCATTCAGGATGATTTTTCTATTTCCATCCATTTGCCTGCAAATTTCATGATGTCATTGTTTTTTAACATCTGAGTCATACTCCATTATATAAATGTAACTCATCTTTTTATCTATTCTACAATTGAGGGACATCTAGGTTAATTCCAGTTTTTTGCTATTATGAATAAAGTTGCAATCAACATGGATGAGTAAGTGTCCTTGTGGTATAATGGAACATCCTTTGGGTATATGCCCAAGAGTGGTATAGCTGGGTCTTGAGGTAAGTGATTTCCAGTTTTCTGAGGAACTGCCATATTGACTTCCATAGTAGCTTTACAAGTTTGTACTCCCATCACCAATCGAAGAGTGTTCTCCTTGATCCACATCCTTGTCAGCATAAGCTGTCACTTGTGATTTTGATTTTAGATATTCTGAGAGGTGTAAGATGGACTCTCATAGTAGTTTTGATTTTCATTTCCCTCATGGTTAAGGATGTTGAACATTCTCTGTTTCCATACAATACTTATTTTATAGCTTTTTCTGAATCTAAAACTTGAGATACCCTGATGAGAAGCCAGATGTAGGATTCAACCATATAGGAGTTGCTGTGTAATTGAGAAATTAATCAATGAATCAAATTTGTACTGAGTACTAAACAGATACAGAGTTCCATGAGAGCAACTGTGCTGTTCACATTTGAAATTTCATTATTTGGTCACTAAAATGATGTGAATAATGTAATGTATTACTGAATGGGTGATAGTATATTTTGAAATGTTTTTTGGACATGGCAATGTGATGTCCTCTGCTTATTTGTATTCATTAATGTTTTTGAGTAATTTATCTCATGAGTTGGTCACTATTATGAATAAGAGGAAGGAACAAAATCATGGATATTATTAGTATTTATTGAGCATTCACAAATGGAGCACCTATCTATGAGGACATGATTGTGTCTATGGTCAGTCCACCCTTATCCTGCCCAATCCTTCCCAAATACATGATTCTGATCTTTATTTCATTCCTATAGCTTAACTGAATTAACCATTTTAATTTGTTTAAACAGAAATTAAATCACAAGGTCAAGGTTTTCAGTATCTTTTTTGATAATAGACAGTCCATGAGCTTAATCATGGGTCCTGAATCCAGAGCCCAGATGTATGCTGTTTTTTTCTCTAAAGGAAACTAAAACTACAATATAATATGATAAATCTTTTTATAGAATTATGAACAAAGTACCCTTATGTGATATTGTCTTTGAGAAGTCTTTAAGCATCTAGATCATGTGGCATACACTCCATGGCAATAATTATGTTCACACCCAGGCTTCATGGACTGATGGCCTGGAAGAGTATAAACTTTGATATTTGAGTTTTATTGTAATGTCAAATTGCTAGAGAAATTTCTCAATACTTACAATTTGTGTACCTAACATGATGCACACCAGTATCTGGTGTATCATAGACTTATCCTCTGTGAACCCCTTTTTCTTTTTTTAAAATTCATTTTACATATCAACTACAGATTCTCTTCTCATCTCTTCTTCTGCTTCCCCCTGCCTCTCCACCTCATCCCCTCCTAACAGGGTAAGTTCTCCCATGGGAGAATGTACTAAGCCTGGTACATTTGGTTGAGGCAGGGCTAAGACCCTCCCCACTTTATCAGGGGTGAGGAAGGTGTCTGACCATAGGTAATGGGATCCAGAAAGCCAGCTCATGCACCAGGAATAGATTCTGATCACTTTGCCAAGGGCCCCTCAAACAGACCGCACTACACAACTGTCTCCTTTATGCAGAGGGTCTAGTCCAGTCCTATGCAGGTGAACTCCCTTTTCATTGTTTCAGAGAAAGGAAACATATATAGGTGTACCTATATTTGGATCATAAGTCTTGAATCCAGTTAACTCGAAGAATGAAAGAAATGCTAATGGTATAAAGGAAGATGTTATAGTTATGGTTAACGTTTTCATTTTGACTGCTCCAAGTCACAAGGACTATCTCTGCGTAAAGTAGGCTACTAAATTTAGAAGTTTTCATGGAACATAACATTATACCGTGACTGCCACCACCTTCTGTGTATGATCATAATCTAAAAATATAAGCATAAAAGCACTTTTATCCTTCATCTTTTATAGAAGTTTAATTATCAAATAAATATACATATTTATGGTGTTTAATGAGATGTTTTAATACATGGTAACATTGTTTGACTAAAGTGAGCTAAGTAACATTCACCTCACATACCTATTTGTGATAATAACATTGAAAATATTGGCAGTATTCAAGTATGTGACAGAGAGCTGATTTTAACCACAGTCACCATGCTGTATAAGAAATCTCCAGGAGCTCATCTTGTTTAACTATTTTTCTCCTTTGACAAATACCTTCCTTTTCCCCTTCTGACCCCACCTAACTTGCTTATATTACACCATTGTATTTTCTTCTTCTATGAATGTAGCTTTTTTGGTATTTATTTGCTTAATTTTTTTCATAATTATATTTTGATTATGCTCTTCCCCCTCCCCCAATTCTTCCCAGATTCTTCCCAAAATACTACCTGCCCAACTTGGTGTTCTCTCTCTCAAATAATCTGAAAATCAAAACAAATGACTTGAAAAGACAAAAAAAAAATAACACCAAAACAAAAGTAAGTAAAAAAAAAACCCAACAAACCACCCAACCACCCACTCACCCAACCAACCAACCAACCAACCAACCAAACAACTAAACACACAAAGCACACAAAAATGAGTGCCTTTTGCGCTGGCCAACTTTTCCTGAGTATGGAGCCTACCTTGGAGTACAGCTGACATCTCCATTGGACAAAACTAAGACTCTTCCAGCAGGTATGCATTCAAAATAGCTTCTTGATTAGGTGCAGAATCTTGTCTGCTTCTCTTCTCAGTTTTGGGAATTTTCCTTGCTTGAACTTGTGCAGGTCTTGTGCATACTATCACAGTCTCTGTGAGTTCTACTGTGCACCATCCCTGTTCATCCCTGTTGTTTCTGGTCCTGGGGTCATCCACCACCTCAGACTCTTACAGCTTTTCGACCTTCTCTTCCTGGCTTCTTTATGTTTCATTTCCACTGAGACCTTTCAGCAACTGTTTCCATGACTTTATTTTCACTTACCATGATGACTTCCAGGCTTGTACATGTAATCACAAAATACAGAATTCCTTCTTTTAGGGTTACAGAGTAGTCTGGGGTGCTTGCATGTATGTATGTATGTATGTATGTATGTATGTATGTATGTTATGCATACATCTATCATTGAAGGCAGATTGTTCACATACAATGTTTACAGATAATGCTATAATAAAAATGAAAAAAGATAATTTTGACTTGATAGTGTCATTTCTTTAGGATATATATACCCTGAAGGAGAGAATTTTTCTATCACATGATAGTTATTCTTTAGTCTTTCCTATCTTTTCTCTTTTCTTGTTTTTCAACTTATACTCTGTGCCCTTCTCTTTTTGTTTTGTATTATTGAGGACTAACCTCAGGGTCTTATATATGTTACGTAAGTATAAATTTATTGTGCTACAAATCAAGTATGTTTTAAAAATTTTGATGACATTACATCATTTTTTTAGTGGATGTATTAATTTATATTCTCATTAACAATTTATAATGATGCCCCCTTTAAAAGAATTATTTCTAAAAAATTTATGTGTATTTACATCTATGTATATGTCATATGTGGACAGGTGCCTGTGGAGGACAGACAGAGGCATTGGATCCTCTGGACCTGGAGTTACAGTTAGCTGTAAGCTGCTTGATGTGAATGCTGGTAACCAAACTTGTGTTCTATGAAGGGCAGAAAGTGCACATAACTCCTGAGGCATATCTCCAGCCCCTTTAAATGCTCCCAACCTTGTTGTCTTTTGATTTCTTTTTACAAAATATTTTTCCACATGTGTCAAGTCATAGTTCATAATAGTTTAAATTTATAATACTCTTATGATTGCTCATGTTCAGCACTTATTTATATCTGTTTGTTTGACTTTAGGCTAGTTGTAATGCTGAAGTAAAAATAGGCTTCTATAACTTGGGGGTTCTCCTATTCTGTTAATACAGTTATAATTTACAATTTCTCCCATTTTCTCCTTCAGGTAGCATTGCCAACCAAGCCAATGGAAGGTGTAAATCAGTCTGTGGTGTCAGAGTTTGTGTTCCTGGGACTCACCAACTCTTGGAATATCCAACTATTCCTTTTTGTGTTCTCCTCCACATTTTATGTAGCAAGCATGATGGGAAACTCCCTCATCGTGTTCACTGTGGCTTCTGACCCTCACTTACACTCTCCCATGTACTTTCTGTTGGCTAACCTCTCCTTCATTGATTTGGGTATTTCTTCTGTCACTTCCCCCAAGATGATTTGTGACCTGTTCAGAAAGCATAAAGTCATCTCCTTTAGAGGTTGTGTCACTCAGATCTTCTTCATCCATGTCATTGGTGGTGTGGAGATGGTGTTGCTCATAGCAATGGCCTTTGACAGATATGTAGCCATATGTAAGCCTCTCCATTACTTGACCATTATGAGCCCAAAGATGTGCATCTTGTTTTCAGTGGCCTCCTGGGTGGTTGGTCTTATGCACTCTCTGGTTCAACTGGCTTTTGTAGTAAACTTACCATTCTGTGGACCAAATATATTGGACAGCTTCTACTGTGACTTTCCTCGGTTCATCAAACTTGCTTGCACAGACACATACAGACTAGAATTACTGGTCTCAATCAATAGTGGATTTATGTCAGTGGGCTCCTTCTTCATACTGATCATTTCCTATATTGTCATCTTAATCACTGTACAAAAACACTCTTCAAGTGGCTCCTCCAAGGCTCTGTCCACACTCTCTGCTCATGTGACTGTGGTGGTCTTATTCTTTGGTCCTGTGATGTTCTTCTATACATGGCCTTCTTCTTCCACACACTTGGATAAATTTCTGGCCATATTTGATGCAATTGTCACTCCATTTCTGAACCCTGTGATCTATACATTGAGGAACCAAGAAATGAAAATGGCAATGATGAGAGTATTTAACCAGATACTGGGTTATAGACAAATAATTAAACATTTGACCTGTGAACAATCTTAACTGAGCATAGAAGTTCATTGTTAACCAATTTCTGAGGATAATATTTCTTTGTCTATTTCAATATGCTTATTTATAATATATATGTTATTTTGTTTTATCCTTAGGAATAAGGGACAACATTTATGAAAACACAAATTACATTATAAGTTTAATGAATCTCTGTTGCTTAGGAATAATACCTACATGATATAAACTCTTAGACATAAAGAAGATGAATGTTTATTTTAAGGTCTTCAGAATAGGATAAAATCTCTCTCCTTTAAAAATATTTATTTGTATTTTAAGGTTATGTTTGTATGTATGTGTCTTTGCACATGTAAGGGCAGGTCCCTCTGAAGTGTAGGAGAGGGCATTGGATATGCTGATGGGGAGTTATAGGTTTTTTTGAACCATCTGAATTAGGTGTTGCGAACCAATCTCGGGTCCTCTGAAAGGGTAGTGCATGCCCTTAAAGTTGAGCCATCTCTCTAGACTGTCTCTACTTTGAATGGAACTGTTTGCAATAAGCAGAGACTTGTTGTTATATTACACAGAAAATTTATACAAAAATTGTTGAGCTAGGTCATTTTCCCATGTGTGCACCTTGCATATTGCTTCTATCTCTCTCAACTTTTCCAGTTATAGAAGGAAGTCAGAACTTTTGAGTGTACATCGGAATCTTACATATGTATGTGCTTGGGTAGGAACTGTGTGAGTTATGTTTGGAACAACAAAAAGGTTCCAAGGAAGCATGTTGATTTTTTCTGCTGATTCTAACAGACTACTCAAAGACATTTAATACCATTTACCTTTTCTTTCCATTTTTCATCTTACGTTTTAATTTTGTCTTTCCATACCACTCCAAGAGAAGTTTGGGTGATATTTGGATGGTGGAGTACTCTTGTTTTATAGGTTGATGCAGTGTTGGAATCAAAACCAATATACATTTCTTGTGGCATGCTGGTGCTCTACAAATTTGTGGGATCACTAAAATTCCGAGTTTTCTTCCAAAAGGGCACATGGGATATATAAAAAATTTCACAACACTTAATCAAAAGAAGCCTAAGAAAATGTCCCAAAAGCAGCAGAAATTAATATTTTTCAGTAATTTCTTTTGTTTTATTAATAGCCTGAACAGTCCATTTAAAAAATACAGACTAACAGACTGGGTATGAAAACAGGCTCCATCTTTCTGTTGCCTCTGAGAACACACCCCAACATTATTAATAGACACCACCTCAGGGTAAGGATGGGAAAAGGTATTCTAAGCTAGGGAACTAAGACACATGTAGGCACAGCTATTATAACATCTGATGAAAGAGATTTCAAGTCAAAATTAGTCAGAGAGATAAGGAGGGTCACTTCATATTCATCAAAAGAAATCCAACAAGAGGCTATTACAATTCTAAGCATATACACACTAAACACAGGTGAACCCAGTTTATAAAAGAAATACTATTATTCCTAAAACTACAGATTAACCACAAAATAGTGATAATGGTTGTTTTTAATAGCCTACTCTAGTCAATGAGTAGGTCATTAGGACAAAAACCAGAGAAAATCTGAAGTTAAATGACATCATAAATCAAATAGACTTAACAGACATCTACCGTACATTCTACCTCAATATTAAACAACACACATGCTTCTAAACAGAGCATGGAACTTTCTACAAACCTGACCACTTATTAGGATGCAAAGCATGTTTCAAGAAATGTAGGAAAGCTGAAATAATATCCTACATTTTATCTGACCACAGTGGTATAAGGTCGTATATGAACACCAGTAGATTCTACAGAAAGCATACAAACTCACAGAGACTGAACAACACACTACGGAATGATAATTGACTCAAGGGAGAAGTTGAGAAGGAAATGTAAAGAATTCTATAATTGAATGTAAATGAAAACACAGTATGCAAAAATTTATGGAGCATAATGAAGGTAGTCAGAACAGGCAAATTTAGAGCACGCAGTATTCAAAAATTTGAGATATATCAAATGAACAACTTAATGATGTATTTGAAGGCCTTTGGAAATAGAGAAGAAATAATGTACCCAAACAGTAGATGGGAAGAGATGATCAAACATTGGCTGAAATAAACAAAATAGAAAGAAAAAAATTAATAAAATGAAGAATCAATGAAATGGAATAATTTCTTTGAAGAGATTAACAAGATTGATAAACTTTACCCAATTTAAATAAAATAAAGAGAAAGAGGATCCATATTATTAAAATTAGAGATTAAATGCAATATATTACAAGAAACACCGAAAAAAATCAGTGAATCATGAAGAAATACTTTATATAAAAGAAGTGTGTGAATTTCTAGATATATATGATCTACCAAAGCCAAAATGATATGAAATAAGTATTTTGTACAACCATAACATCCATTTGAGGTTGAATCCGTAGTTAAATATTTACAAACTAAAAAGAAGACTAGGGAACGATTGATTCAGCATAGAGTTCTCCAGACCATCAGAGATTAAACACCAATACTTTTCAAGCTATTATGTAACATGAAGGAACATTTCTGAGTTCTGTTTCTGAATGTAGTATTACCCTGATATCAAAACCAGACAAAGACCCAATAACAAAAAGAAGAAAGATAATTATAGCCCAATCTCTGCTGAACATTTAGATTCACAATAGGCTACAGAATACAAACAGCAAATCTACTGTAAACCAAACTCCACACTCTCAGAACTGCACTGTATCTCATCCCTTAGCACAAATGTATGCTTTTTTGTTTTTAAATTAGTACCTTGCCTTTCCCATTTAACTAGATATACCCCAATCTTAGAGGCCCAGTGGAAAAAATGTGTCAGATACTTGAAAATGTAGTGTGCTGTTCCTTTTCCTTCTTTTTTTTGTGGGCTCTAAAGAATGGTTTTAAACAATTTAATACTCCACTTAGAGTGTGTCAGAATATACCACAAGAGAAAGAAATGAAACATTTTGAAGTTGTACAATAGTGCTACTACATTTTCTAATGGCCACTGATGAGTAATGGAGAGTCACACAAAAAGTTCTCCAAAAAATGTTATATACACTGAATTCAAGAACTAATCCAAAAGATTATCTATGAATCGAGTTGGCTCCATCCCAGTGATGTATGAAAGGTTCAGTGTATGTAATTAATATATTAATACCACAGTTATAAAGGTTTTGCCTATGCATGAGGCTATGCACTCTGAGGTGACTCTGGAGCAGGAAAATAATATGTAAATTTTATAGGAGAAAAGATTAATGTGCAGTGTAAAGTGTCACAGTTTCCTGTATCCTGAGCATGTGCATGCACACACACACACTCACACACAATTTTTTTTACAGGGTCTCTAGGTAAAAGAAACAAGGAAACAATGATCTATATCTATAAGACCATCACAAGAATTCTTCAGGAGAGGCTCCCTACCCAGGTGATTCTAATACACACACACACACACACACACACACACACACACACACACACACACACACGTGCAACAAACCAAACCTGATTCAGGATAAGATGATCTGAGGGAAACTGTGTTATTAGAACAAGCCTCATGATAACATGCAGACAGTTATCAGGCAATGATATAATAACTATTCATTAAATGGCCTGATGTTTTTCTAATTTGATATTATTTTCCCAGCTCTGTTCACTCTCAGATATAAGACAAGAGTGGGTACAAATAGTTCACCCCTCTAGTTACACCTGGATTCTATTTTTCTCCTATTTGTGGATTTATTAAACACCTGTCCCAACCCTCGACATGAGTATGCCATTCCTTGGAGCAGCCATTTCCTTAAAAGTTGTATAAAATTAAACCACAGTATACTTCACTGTTCCTAAAACTCTTAATGTGCTGTGACACTTATTGAAAATAAGTCTATTTTTGTATACATTCGTGTTTATTCACTTGTACAACAGTTTATCAGATGCTGGTCTGCTGTTTAATCTTTGTATAAACTGTGTTGTGACTGTTCTTAGAAAGTCTCAACTTTCTTTTTAGGGGGTTCTAGGATTTTGTGTGTGTACCATTGTTTCTTTATGTTATTATTAGTTGACAGATGTTTTAGTTATTTCATTCACTTATAAGCTTTATTTATTTTATAATAAGTTTTTATATAGATAATTCTATGCACACTGCTGTGGGAATCCTTCTGTATGCTGTGAATATGTGTTGCTCTGATTGGTTGGTAAATAAAGCTGTTTGGCCTATGACAAGGCACCTTAGAGGCAGGCAGAAAATATGAGAGAGACAAGAGGGAAAAAGGCAGTCTAGAGACACTGTGAGCTGCCGCCGGCAAGAGAAGCAAGATGTGAAAATTCTGGTAAGCCACAGTCACATGGCAACTTATAGATTAATAGAAATGGGCTAGTTTAAGATATAAGAGCTAGCTAGCGAGAAGCTTGAGCCATAGGCCATCCAGTTTGTAATTGATATAAGCCTCTGTGTGATTACTTGGGTTTGAGTGACTGCAGGACTGGATTGGACACAGGAAAACTTCCAGCTACATTTGGCTGCCCAACATGTTGACCCAATTTTCCACCTAAAACTTGAGAGAACTTAAAAAAAATATAAAACAGAGCTAAAAATAGCTCCCAAGTGTGCCTTTCAGGCCAGATGCACCCTGTGGGCTTGAGCTACAGTATGGTGGGTTTGAGGCCTATGGGCCTGACCTGCAGCATGGCAGATTCCCACTGTGGTACACAGAGGCATTTCCAAGCCTCATAGTATGCTGCATGGTTGGTTTATCTTTTGCTAGTACAGACAAAAGAAAAAAAAAAGATTTCTGGGCTACAAACTGCTGGATGGAGGCATGGACTCACTGCCTCCCAAGAGTCTGTGGAGAGCATGGCTCTCAGAGCTGGAAATGAGTTACCTCCACCATGTTGAAAAGCTGAGGTGGGCGGAGCCAGCAGCCAAGGCTGACATTTCAGTCCTAGCCCTGCTATAGATTAAAGCAATTGATTCACAAAAAGACAGATTCAGATGGAGTAAACCTTTAAATGGTTTATGTTATATGTAAAAATGTGCATAGGCTTGGAAGAGAGAGGAAAAGTAATATATGCAGTTATATAAAGAAATAGATAGTTTTAAAAAATGAAGTCTTTAAAGAGACAGTAAAAGTAATAAAAAAAAAAACAAGCCGTGTAAAGATGAAAATCACACAGAGTCTGGATTATATTATCTTTGGGATTTTTAACTGCGGACATTTGATTGTAAAGGCTGCTGAATTAAACCAATATATATATTTTAAAGGTATCTTGACTTCAAAATTTGTGTCTATGGATACGTTGCTTTGTAAAAGAGGTTCTGCTTTTGCTTCCACAGAAGATGAGAACATGTGGATTGCTTCCAAGCTAAGATGGTCTTCAGATGTTCCACCATCCAGGTCAGCTTCAAGACAACTTGCTCAGACAATGGAGCCTCACAGACTACTCCAGTCAGGACTTGACCATAATTCTTAATTTTCTCAGGATCCCCATAAGGTTGCCAGTGCCCTCATCCAGCAGGAAGCAGTATAAGAAGCTATACTCAAAATCCCAAAACATTGTTTATGTTTATTTTTATTTAAAGGGTATTTATTATAAATGCAATCTCTTTTTAAAGAAGGAAAGGGGATATGATATAGATATGATAGGATAAAAGGGTAAATTATTGAATCTAATGTTAAAGAGTAGCAACTTGTTTGAAATGTTTTACATTGCTATGGATTTTAGTTTATCGGTACAAATTTAAAGTTAATTTTGTTATACAGTATGTATATTTCTACTCTTGTTTAAGATTATGTTTGTACAGTTCTTTTGAAATTGTAATGTATAATTAAGAAATACAGATTAATAATTAGCCATCTATGATAATGATATTTATAGTCATGTTAGTTAAGTTTTCTAGGTATGTACAGATATATTTCAATTAGGTAGGTGGTCTTCAAATACTTCAAAGACCTACAGAATATGGTATTTAAAATGTTTTAAGAACTTTGACTTTCTGGACATTGAGACATGTCTGCTCCTGGCAGCACCAATCTACTTTAGAGAAGATAATGGGCATTGAAGAAACTCATTATGGAGTTTACTTTCTTTATGGCAAATTTAGCCACTGGGCAAAAAGTGCCCTTGCACAGACTGCTTGACAGTATGTTATATTAAGTAGACATGCAGGACCCATAGGAAGGTGACCACTGAACTTTGCAAGATAAGATGGTTCTTCAGGTTCCCGCTTCACAGAGGAGACTGCCAAATAGCCTACAGGACACAAGGAGAAGCAACTAAAAAAACTTTAGGCCTATTGGCTAAAGATGGATGCCCCAACATTACAGAGGAACTTTGGGTAACTACCCAGGCAACTAGCTGTCTCTGTCATTCTAGATATTTTGGAAGTTGCTTACAATGCACTTCCTGTTAACTTAGGTAATAGTATATCCTTCTGAGGTCTTTGATGTAGTTGAAGACTAGATTGTTATAATTATAGTTTTCCTTAGTCATGATAAAAGACAAATTAGATATGAAACTTCAGACTCACAAATATAGGACAGATGATAGAATATTTTCTTTAATTTTGCCAAATACAAATAAACTAGTTATTGTAACTGTAATTCTTGTTTGATAACTGTTTTGTTATATGTAATTTTACTGTGTTAAAGTTAAAACCTTCCTTTTTGATTAGACAGGAAAGGGAAAGTGCCGAAGAACATTGCTCTGTATGCTGTGAATGTGTGTTGCTCTGATTGGTTGATAAATAAAATGCTGATTGGCCAGTAGCCAGGCAGGAAGTATAGGCAGGGCAAGCAGATGAGGAGAATTCTGGGAAGAGGAAAGGCTGAGTCAGGGGTCGCCAGCCAGACACAGAGGAGGCAAGATGACAAGACAGAGCTGAGCAAAGGTACCAAGCCACATGGCTAAACATAAATAAGAATTATGGGTTAATTTAAGTGTAAGATCTAGTCAGTAATAAGCCTGAGCTAATGGCCAAGAAGTATTAATTAATACAAGCCTCCATGTGTTTACTTGGGGGACACGAGTGGGAGAAATTTATCCCAACTGCTGGCCAGCTGGGACATAGGAAAACTTCCAACTATAGCACAATTTGTGATTATAGGTCACATTTTTACTGAAAATGAAGACTTCACACACATTCTACTTCTTAAACTACACTATAATTAGTATATAAGTTTGATTTAACTCTGATGTTAATTAAACTTTGGGAGAATATTTACCTATTATTAAGGAAAAATAGCAATGAGTAATTTTTACATTGAGACAGTGTCTCACTGTAGCTCTAGATGTTCTGAAAGTCACTATGTAGATAGGCTGGCCTCAAACTCACAGAAATCCACCTGCCTCTGCCTTCTGAGTGCTGAGATTAAAGGTGTGTACCACCCTGTTAAGTGTTAACTTTTATATTCATGTAGGTTAATGATACCATAACAACCAAGTTTTCTCTTCTTCATTCTCCTCAGTATCATAGTATGAGCTACAAAAATTCTTTGGTCACATAGACCAAAGCAAATACATCTCTAGAGACAATAATTCTGTAGCCACACGATCCTTCTAAATTACCATGTTTTTGCAACATCTTTTGGTCAGCAGCCTCTTGAGGGATATATAATTAGCTTCTTATCTCCCTAATGAAAGGTTCCATGCAGCACTTTATGTGAGAGCATACAGAGAAACCTGACTCTGCCAACATGCTCTTGTTATTATTCAGGTAAAATGGATGGATGTAAATAAACCTAACAAAGCTTGAGTGGCTTATTCTCAGATGTTAGTTTGTGATTGGATCTGCTTGGACATGAGTCACATCCTAAAGTGCTTGAGGAAGATGAGCAAAGTAGAGAACGGCCAGGAAAAGGACTTGAATAGCACTGGAGAATAGTAGACACCAGTTGAAGTATTGGAAAAGGCTAAGTAACTGACTGCCTTTGAGCTAGAACCACATTGTAAAAGGCCTTGAGAAGCCAAACAACCTTGAAGCATTTTCTACTAAGTTTATGCAATAATTAATCATTCTATGCTCACCAATGATTAATTGAATGAATGATATATCATATGAACTGCTAATATAAAACACACATAAATAAAAGGGAAAATTTGTAGTTTTTTCTTCACTGGCTTTTAAAAATAGGTGAGTATGAACTACCCATTTTCCATGAAATGTTTGGTGATTATTCTGTAAAACAGAACCAATTTATCAGAAATTTTCATGTTTTTCCAAATTTAAAGTGTATTATAGATACCTGACCAGAAGTAAATTTTAACATGAGACCAAGAGTCTCAATGCTGAAAACAGATGTTCTGGTAGAAGTCATTTTTAATTTTTAAAACAAAATAGTACTTAAAAATACCAAAAGTTAAGTTTATTTTCTTGTTTTCATCTGTGGTTTATAGTTGGAGTTCCTGTATTCATTTGATTCTGATCATTGATCTCATCAGTGAGACTTTAAAGAGGTATGAGGTGACTTTTACCTAATTGTTTATTTGAAAAGGATATAGAACTATTTATATCTCCCAGACTACTAAATAGATGTAGTTATGTTCTTAAATTAGGAGGGTCCAAATTTGGTTAGGTTTCCTTGGGTTTAAGAAATGCTTTGATGCAAGGTCTGCATAGTGAAATTATAGACAGATTCAACAGATGGAGATAAGTTCATAATTCAAACATTTTATGCCTAATTTACAGTAAGCTTCCTCATTTTTTCTTCCCTGTTATATACCAGCTTTTCAAATTTCATAGTCTTTATATGTGCATTCTACATGATCTAGATCTAGATTTTCCTTTTGTTCTCATTTATTTTTTTATTATCAATTTTTTTGAAGCTTGAGAATAATTTTATTGGTGTTTAGAAGAAAAATACCCCAGGGAGGGCAAGTTTTTTAAATCTCAGCAACACTTTAGGGGAAGAAGGAGGAGAGAGAGAAGCAGAAGAAGGATAGAGACTGAGAAAGAAAGAAAGAAAGAAAGAAAGAAAATAGAGCTAGAGATGTGTGTGTGTGTGTGTGTGTGTGTTTGTGTGTGTGTGTGTGAGAGAGAGAGAGAGAGAGAAAGAGAGAGAGAGAGAGAGAGAGAGAGAGAGAGAGAGAGAGAGAGAGAGAGAGATAGAGATAGAGAGAGAGAATTAATGAAGCTAACATAGTGGGGAGGTGAACTTTAAAGAAAGAGTAAAGAAGACCTAAAAACCAGAGGAAGTATGCCTAGGATAAGCTTAGGGCAGAGTTAGAACTGTTTAAATCACAGATTACAATTTATTTTCTATCATTTTATAACTCTATCTAATCATTCATATTATATAATCAAGTATATTTATGTGGTTTTAAATAACATAAATAAAGAATTTTCCATTTTAACCAAACACTTATTTTCCCTCATTTTCTAGGTTTTCAGATTCTAAACTTTGGGATGCTAGTATGAAGACAGATATAAATTCAGCTGTATAGGGGTTGCTGTTTGAGAAATAAATCACTTAATTGAACTTTTATTGAGCACTAAACATACATTTAATATTCCATGAGAGCAAATGCACTAATTTTACATATAAAATTAAAATAAATAAATAAAATAAAAAGTGTTGTTTTTTTGGTTGATAAAATGATGTGAAGTAATATGTTACTGAATGGGGGATAGTACATTTTGAAACATGTTTTGGGAATGGTATTGTGATACACTCTGCTTATTCACATTCATTACTGTTTTTGAGTAATTTATCTTATGAGTTTGTCTCTATTATGAGCAAGAGAAATAGGAAGAAAGGCACTGATATTATAAACATTTATTAAACATCCACAAATGGAGCACCTATTTATTGCGGACATGACTGTGTCTATGGCCATCCCACCCTGTCCTGCCCAATTCTTGCCAAATACATGATTCTGACCTTTGTTTCATTCCTATAACTTAACTGAAGCAACCATTAAAACCATTTTGTTTAAACGGAAATAAAACACAAGGTTGAGGGTTTCAGTATCTTTTCTGATGGTAGACAGTACATAGCTGATTAATCATGGGTTTGGAATCCAAAGCCCTTATGTTGTCTACTCTGCTGATTCTTCTCTAAATAAAATGAAACTACAGTATAATATGATAAATATTTTTACAGAGTTATGAAAAAGTATACTTACATGATTTTTGTGTATATATGTATGTGTGTTTGTAATCCATGTGTCTATCAATGCTCAATGAACAGAGGTTGTTCATCATAATACTAATTTTTATGCATAATGGTACAATGAAAAGGGGAAAACATATTGACATGATAATGTTTTCTTCTGGCTATATACCCTTAAGGTGAGGATTTCTATATTATATGGTAATTCTATTTTAATCAATCATTTGTATCTTTTCTCTTGTCTTCTTTTTTCTACCTTACAACCCCTCCCCCACTTTTCTTTTTGTTTTGCACTGTTAAGAATAAACCCAGGGTCTTAAATACGTTAGACAAGCACACCAATACTGTGGGGCAAATCTAGTCTGTACTCTAGTTTTTGAAAACTTTCCATACTTTTTTCTTTAATGGATGTGTTAATTTACAGTGTCACCAACAATCTGTAAGAATATTCTCTTTATAAAGGTTCATTTAAAAATTATTTATGTGTCTTTGTGCCTAAGTTTATGTCCATATTTATGGAAATCTCATGGAAACCAAGACATGTCATTAGATTCCCTGAAACTAGAACTGTAGACCACTGTCAGTTACTTGATATGGATGCTAAGAACAAAACTGGGGTCTTTGGAAGAATAGCAAGTGCTCTTTAATGATGAGCCATGTCTCCAGGCCCTAATATCCTCTTTTAAAATGCATCAAATCTTTTTATTTTTCATGTTTTGATAAAAGCTTTTGTTACAGGTGTTAAGTCATATTTCAAACTAATTTATAATTTATGATTGTTAATTATGTATAGAACTTACAGCTCTCACATTACTCACTTCAAAGTTAGTTGCAATGTTATAGTGAAAACAGGCTTTCATAACTTGGGGATTCTCCTATTTATATAATTAATAGTTTCTCACATTTCCTCCTTCAGGTAGCACTGTCAACAAAGCCAATGGAAGGAGTGAATCAATCTGTTGTGCCAGAGTTTTTGTTCCTGGGACTCACCAACTCTTGGGACATCCAGTTATTCCTTTTTGTGTTCTCCTCCATCTTTTATGTAGCAAGCATGACAGGAAACTCCCTCATCGTGTTCACTGTGGCTTCTGACCCTCACTTACATTCTCCTATGTACTTTCTGTTGGCTAACCTCTCCTTCATTGACTTGGGTGTTTCTTCTGTTATTTCCCCCAAGATGATGTATGATCTGCTGAGAAAGCATAAAGTCATCTCCTTTAGAGGTTGTGTCACTCAAATCTTCTTCATTCACTTCATTGGTGGTGTGGAGATGGTGCTGCTCATAGCCATGGCCTTTGACAGATATGTAGCCATATGTAAGCCTCTTCATTATCTGACTATTATGAGCCCAAAGATGTGCATCTTGTTTTCAGTAGCTTCCTGGGTTGTTGGCTTTATGCATTCTTTGGTTCAACTGGCTTTTGTAGTAAACTTACCATTCTGTGGACCAAATGTGTTGGACAGCTTCTACTGTGACTTTCCCAGATTCATCAAACTTGCTTGCACAGATACATACAGACTGAAATTACTGGTCTCAGTCAATAGTGGATTTATGTCAGTGGGCTCCTTCTTCATACTGATCATTTCCTATATTGTCATCATAATCACTGTACAAAAACACTCTTCAAGTGGCTCCTCCAAGGCTCTGTCCACACTCTCGGCTCATGTGACTGTGGTCGTCTTATTCTTTGGTCCTGTGATGTTCATCTATACATGGCCTTCTTCTTCCACACACTTGGATAAGTTTCTGCCCATATTTGATGCAGTTGTTACTCCGTTTCTGAACCCTGTGATCTATACATTGAGGAACCAAGAAATGAAAATGGCAATGATGAGAGTATTTAACCAGATACTGGGTTATAGAAAAATAATTAAACACTTGCACTCTGATCATTCTTAACGGAGTACAGACATTCATTGTTAAACAATTTCTGAGAAAAATATTTCCTTACCTATGTTGACATTTATTTATATTCATATATATGATATTTTTGTCCTATACTTTGTAAGGAATGAAATATTCCATTTATTTATATAGCAAAAATATAATAAATCTAAATCCCTGCAGAATAACATTTCCCTGATGAAAGCTATTAGATATAGAAGAGTGAATGTTCCTTTAATGTCTTTAGGTAAAGGGACACTTTTTACTCTTTTTAAATTATGTGTATGTATATGCTAAATGCAAGTGCCCCAAATAATTGTAAGCAGAATTCAAGAAATACCAAAGATTTTTTTGTTAGTATCCATTTGGCTTCATTCATAGATACAAGGGTGGGTCAACATGCTAAAATCAATAAATGTGGTTAATCACATAAATAGCCTTAAAGTCAGAAATTGTAACATCATCTCTGTAAATACAGAGACAGCCTTTGACATAATTCATTATTTTATGGTAAAAATCATGAATATGCTAGTGTTAGAAAGAAGCAATCTCAAGATAAAAGCTGTACCCTATAAATCTATACCCAACATTATGCTAAATGGAGAAAAAATTTGAAGCACTCTATTTAAAATCAGAAGAAAAATTTCTCCTTCTCTCTGCTGTTATTCAATATAAGGATTTGATTTTTAGATAGAGCAAAAAGACAACAGAAAGTGCTAAAATGGTTTTGAAACTCTGAAACTGTTAGAGGAAAAGTGGATAGTTGTATTAGTTACTTTTTTTGTGGAAAAATACCATGACCAAAAACAACTAATGTAAGAGTTTATTTTGGCTTATGGTTCCAGAGGGGAAGTCCGTACAGCAAGGAGTGCATTGCAGAGGGTGTTGCAGGTGGGAGTTGGCTAATCGCATTGTCAGCCATACACAGAACGTAGAGAATGAACTGGAAGTGGCATGAGGCTAAAACTCTCAAAACCCACCTCTGAAAATGTACTCTTCAGCAAAAGTCCATATCCTACAAGTTCCATAACTCTCCAAACAGCACCACCAACTAACCAAGTGTTCAAATACCTGAGCCCTATGAGGGGCATTTCTCATTCAAACCACTATAGTAGTTAGTACATTATATGATATAGGCTAGGGAAATATTTTCTAAATAGGACTCTGGTTGCTTAGGAAATAAAGCCAACAATGGGTCTTTATGAAATTATAAAGCTTCTGTATGGTAGAGAAAATTGTCAATTGAGTGAAGAGGTAGTCTACTGCATGGGAGAAAATCTTTCCTACCTAAATATCTGACAGAACATTGCCATCTAGACTATATCAAGACCTAAAATCTCTATGAAGAAAACAACCTAATTAAAACGGGTTGTAGAGCTAAACAGAACATTCTCAAAAGGGAAGTTGCAAAAGTTAATAAATGTTTTGGAGGATATGGAGCCTGAACTGGCCTTCTTCTGTAACCAGGCAAGGCTCCCCAGTGGATGAGACTGGGACACTAACCCACCACAAAACCTTAGACCCACAACCTGTCTTGCCTGCGAGATGTCCTTGGGCAATGGTGGCTCAGAGCTTGTGGGAGTGCCCAACTATTTACTGGTTTAACCTGAGGCCTAAGCCACAAGAAGGAGCACATGCCCAACCCTGCCTAGCAGGCCAGGACCTGGAAGCTGGATGGCTCTGAAACCCGGGATAAAATCAAACATGACTAGGGAAAATTCAATGAAATGATTCCTGAAGATATTCTGCTATACTAATAGATTGTTGCCTAGCCCAGCCATCATTTAGAGAGGCTTCCTCTAGCAGATGATGGGAGCAGATGTGCAGACCCAAAGCCAGGTGGAGCTTGGAAAACCTGCAGAAGATTGGGAGGAAGGATTTGTAGGAGCCAGAGGACACCAGGAAAACAAGGACCACAGAATCAACAAAGCAAGGCTCACATGGGCTCACAGAGATGGAAGCAGTAACCGTGGAGCCTGGAGTTGTCTGCACCAGGTACTCTGCATACTTACTGTGGTTATTTAGCTTGGAGTTTTTGTGGGACACATAACAGTGGCAATGGGGGTATCTCAGACTCTTTTGCCTGCTTGCGGGACCCTTTTCCTCCTACTGGGTTGCCTCCAGCCTTGAAATGAGGGTTTGTGCCTAGTCTTATTGTTTCTTGTTATGGCATGTTCTGTTGACATCTCTGGGGGGTCTGCTCTTTCCTGAAGAGAAACAGAGAAGTGGATCTGGGGGGTAGAGAAATGGGGGGCATTGGGTGGAGGATGGGGGAGGGGAAGTTGCAGTTAGGATTTATTGCATGAGAAAAGAATAAAGAAAAAAGAAGAAAAAGTGTTTTAAAATTTCAACATCATTAGCCACTAGGGAAGTGCAAATTAGAACTATGATGGAGTTCCATCTCCCGCCAGTCAGAATCAAGAAAACAAATGACAACTGTTGGTGAGAATGTCAGAAAAGTAGAATCCTTATTCACTATTATTGGGGTTATAGACGCAGTCACTATGGAAATCAGTGTGGAGGCATCTAAAAATTACTGACTAGTGTTCATAGTGCTGGAAGGTACTATGCACAGGACTGGAGAAGAAAAGTAATCATCAGTTTCACCAAGTCACAAACCCTGTGAGTTAGAGTAGTGTCCTACCTGCTGTGAAATAGTCCTTCTGTACACTGTGAAGATGTGCTCCTTTCATTCTTAATAAAAAACTGATTGACTGATAGCTAGGCAGGATTTTTGGGGCAGAGAGAATGCTGGGAACAAGTAGGTCAGAGATGGAGGAGTTTTGAGCCAAATACAGAAGAAAAAGCATGAGAAGTTCATAGATGAGGTAAATGAGCCTTAGGGCAGCACATAGATTAATAGAAATGGTTTAATTTAAGTAATAAGAGCTAGTTAAAAACAAGTCTAAGTTATTGGCCTAGCATTTATAATTAATAATGTCTCTGGTTATTCCAGAGTATTTGCCGTGATACAGAGAAACTCTACCTACAAATGATGCCCAAGCATGCAGCACCTACAGCCACTTAAGACTTGAAAAATCTTAAAAAAAGGTTTTAAATACACAAAAATGAAGCCAAATGTGGCTTCCTAGTCTCATGTCCCTCATGCCTGTGGGCTTGAGTCGCCAGAATGAGACGTGCCAGCACATCATGAACTAAGCCTTATGGTGGGTTTAAGTTTTGCTCATGTAGACAGAAAAGATTACAGATAGGCAGTAAGACAGATCCAGTTGGAAAAAATCCTTTAAACAGGTCACAGTGTGTTTAAAATTGTACATAGACTTGGGAGAGAAAAAGAGAAATGGTATAGATAGTCATAGAAGAAAGAGTTTAAAAATAATAAAGTCTTTAAAGAAGGAATAAAGTAATATAAAAGACAAAAGCCTCGCAAAGATGGAAAATACATGGAGAGTCCGGATCCTGTATGTTATTGTGTTGTCTTTGAATTTTCTGACTGCTGAGGAAGGAATGACAGCTGCTAACACACATTGGATTATGAAAACACTGGTTCAAACCAACCCATACATTTAAAAAATGTCTTGATTTCAAATGAAAGTAAAAAATGTGTTACTCTGGGGAAAAGAGGTTAGTATGCTTTTATTTCCATAGGAAATGGGAGGCTATGGATTCATTCCGGGTTGATATGGATTAGGTTTGATTGTGGAAGACTCCCTGAAAATCCTGCCTACAGACATAAAGAAATAAACCTAAAAAAACTACAAAATTGCAATGCATATTTTACCTGCTCAAACATAAAACAAAAAATTGTCGTTGGCTACTTGCATACAACACTACTTGTATTAATAGAGAAATGTGTGCAACCTTTACAAGTTTATGTACTTTTAGACCAAGGGGACCAGAAGCTAATGAAAATGGATGGCTCAGGTGATCCAGCATCAAAATGCCTGTTTCCTCAGAGTTCTGCATCCAGAACAGGTTCAAGGCTACTGACTGAGATGGTCCAGACTCACAAACTACTCCAGCCAATACTTAACAATTATCCTGATTTTCTCAAGGAAATCTTTGGAGGAACCTCCAAAGATGCCAGTGCCCCCAGACAATAGGAAACAGTCTAGAGAAAACAATGCCCACATTCTCAAAAGATGGATTATGAGTATTTGTTATCATTTAAGGAGTTTGGTTACAAGTTGTTATTGGTGATAGTCAGAAAAAAGTTAAACAAGAGTTAAATTTAAAGATCTCATTCTACAGGAAAAATGGTGGATATGTTACAGGAATGGTAGGAAAAAGGGGTAGATTATTGAATCCACTTTAATCCTAAAAGCAACTATTAATGTCAAAAATTTTACATTGGTATGGATTTTTGTATACTGATACAAATTAAAGGTTATTTTTGTTATATAGGACATGTATTTCTATTTTTGTTTAAGGTATTGTGCCTAACAGCTTGTACCTATACAGCTTATTTAATTATGCAATGTAAAGTTTTAGCCCTTGAAAGCTATTTAGGATAATAAAGAAATATAGGTTAATAGTCACCCACAACTATCAAACTTATAGTCATGTTAGATATGTTTTCAAGGTCATACAGAAATATATTTCAATAGATAGATGGTCTTCAAACACTTCAAAGATATGTAGAATATGGCATTTAATATGCTTAATAACCTAAGGCTTTTCATGACAGTAAGGCGTGTTTTCTCCTGACAGCACCAATTTACTTCAAAAGAAGATGATGGGCATTGAAGAACCTCTGTATAGAGTTTTCTTTCTTTATGGCAAAAACTAGCCTTTTGAGCAAAAAAACTGCCTTTGCCTCAATTGCTGATAGTATATTGTTCAAACTGGGCCAGCAGGATGCAAAAGAAAACAACTGTCAAACTTTGCTAAGACAAAGTAAGACAGTCATTCAAAATTCCCTGCCTCTCAAAAATGTCTCTCAGATATATTAGGCCTGTAGGCTAAAATTGGATTAGTAGAAGTACTTTGGGTGACTGTCTAGGCAGCCAGATGTTCTTGTCATTAGGTAACACTACACCCTTATGGGGTCTTTGATGGAGCTAAAGACTAAATAATTAGACTTAAAATTTTCCTTAGTTATGATAAAAGATAAATTAGGTATAAAACTTTAGACTCACAAAGATAAGATAGACAATAGAGCATTTTCTCTAATTTTGCCAAATATAAATGAACTGGATATTGTAAATATAATTTTTACTTGATTATTTATAGTTTAACTATGTTATATGTAGTTTTTACTATGTTATAGCCCAAACCTTTCTTTTTAATTAGACAAAAGGGGGAAATTCTATAGAATAATCCTTCTGCACACTGTGAACAACTGATGTGTTGCTATCATTGTTAACAAAAGCTGATTTGTTGATACCTAGGCAGGATTTTCAGGGCAGAGAGAATGTTGAGAAGAAGGTGGGTGGAGTTGAAAGAGTCACAAGCCAGATGAGGAAGAAGCAACATGGGAAGTTCATAGATGAGGCAAACGAGCCTTGGGGCAGCACACAGATTAATAAAAATGGGTTAAATTATAAGAGCTAGTTAAAAACAGGTCTAAGCTTTCAGCTGAGCATATATCATTAATAATGAGTCTCTGTGTGGTTATTTGGGAGCATCTGCCAGGACACAGAGAAACTCCATCTATACCTACCTGCAAGATATACCCACTTTTGCAACAGTGACACAAATTCCATGGAAATAACAAACCATTATTTGATTGAATTTAAAACCTATTCAATGATATGGAACCCACATCTGACACTGCTAATTATGTCAAGGACCTGAGACTACATAGGATATAGACACAATAGAAAAATGTACTACAATTATTCTGCTAATAAAATGACTCTAAACAACATATTACTATACCCATAGATTATTGTATGGCTCAACCCTCATCAATGATTCTTCTTTTTGCAGCAGAGCATAATTAACACAGAGACCCATAACTGGACAACATGAACAGTGTGAGAGACTTTGGATCATCTATCCCTAAGTGCGATGACTGTATTTCACCTCTCCCCTCAAGGTTCAGAGATCCATGTGGAAGAGGAGACAGACAGATTATAATAGCCAAAGATGATAGATAATTTTAAGGAAACAGCGTATTCCAGACACAGAATTGCTGTTGAGCAAATGAACTATCAGAGACTATAATAGCATGTACAATATTTGCACAAGTTTAAACCAGAAAATACCCCATCAGCAAGAAGGGGAAATGGGCATAAGTTTCCACAGCCAAGAAGCTATTGCAATTGATAGATGCTGGACAGGGAAAATCATTTTCCTTCACTGACCCCAGAGAAGGCTGTATGCTCAAGATATAGTTGTCCAACACAAAACAGACTCCATGTTTTTGTTGTTGTTTGTTTTTAGTGTTTATTAAAGCTTTTTTTTTTTTTTGCTTTGGTTGGTTTTTTAAAGAGAGGGTAAGAATATGAATTTGGGTTTGTAGGGATGGGGAGTGGGAGGAGTTGGAGTTAGGCGAAAGAGGGTGACCAAAATACATTGTATGAAAAGTTTAAAAAGTAAATTAAGAATGAAAAAAAACTAAAATAGAACTACCATTTTACCAGTTATACCGCTCATGGCCACATACCTAAAGGACTCTGTCTTTCTTACCTTTTCATTTATATGAGATGAAACATCATGACTGAAGCAACTTCTAGAAGGAAGAGTTTATTTGGATTTATAATTATAGAGAAATAAGCATCCATGATGGCAGAGCAGAAGCATGGTGACTGGAACTAGAGCTTACATCTCTTACTGTAAGCACAAAACAGAGCACTGGGAATGGTGCAGAGCTTTGAACTGTCAGTGTCCATCACAGTAACATACTTCTATGGGGTAGGGCACACCCCCAAAAACCTACCCAAACAGTTCCACTAACTGGGGACCAAATATTCAAACATTTGAGCATATGCAGATATTCTTATTCAAATGACCACAGACTATATTCTACTGAAAATAGATTTATATATACACTTTTTTGCTGTTCTATTCATAATAACTAGAAAATGAAATAATTTACAGATTATCTGATGAATAAATAATGAGAATGTGGTACATATACACAAATAAATTTTATTCAGCATCAAAACAATGAAGTTATGAGGTTAAAAATTTTTCATAGTTAGTGTTTATTTTTGGAGATGGAGTCAACTCTTAGGAGTCAGTTCTCTTCTTCCACACATTAGTTTCAGGGGTTGAACTCAGGTCCTCAGGCTTGATGTTAAGTGCTTTTATCCATTGAGCCAACTCATTGGCCTAGCATATTTCTAATCCATTGATTATTTGTAGTTAATTTTGAGAAATTATTTATCTTAAAGTAAGGAATAATTGCAATGAGTAATTATCAATTATTGTATCCAAGTAGCTTAATGAGAACAAAACAATTCCACTTTTATTTCCCTCTTTCTTTGTAGTATCTGAGTTTCAGAGTTCTTTACCACATTGACCGAAACAAATAATCCTCTAGAGAAAAATTCTGTAATCATGAGCTCCTTCGAAGCTGCCATGCTTTTGCAGTGTCTCTTGGTCAGTGGCCTTCAAGGTGTATATAATTAACTTCATATATTCCTAATGGAAGATTCCACATGCTACTTTATGTGAGAGGACACAGGGAAACCCGACTCAGACAAGATGCTGTTGTTATCATTCAGGTAAAATAGATAGATGGAAATAAATTTAACAGAACATAAGTTGATTATTCACAGATGTTAGCTTGTGATTGGAATTGCTGTGGACATGAGTTGCATCCTACAATGCTTGAGGAAGTCTAGAGCAAAGTAGAGCACAGTAAGGAAAAGGAATTGAACAACATAGGAGAATAATTGTAACAATAATCAATGTATAAAGAGGCATTGAATTTGGAAAGAGATCAAGGAGGGGTGTATGGGGTGATTTGGAGGGGGAAGGAAAGGGAGAAATGATGTAATTATATCATAATCTTAAAAATCAAATTAAAGCTGTTTATTAAAATATTGGATAAAGCTAAACATCTGATTGCCTCCTATAATGAGCTAGGACCACATTATACATAGGGAAATATAAATATTACTGGAAAATGCCAAAAACTTTGTGATGTTTTGTGTGAAATTTATGCATTAATCAACTATTTCAGCTCACAAATGAGGATCTAATCTCTTATTAATGACAAAAATAGTTTGATAACACATACAAATAAAATGACAAGAGTTGTCCTTTCTATTGTCTTTTTAAAAGAGATGAGTATAAACTTACCATTTTCTGTGAAATAGAAGAAAATGTATTAGGTACTTTTTGAGTTTCCAAGATGAAAGTGTCTCATGTATTCCTGAGTAGAAAATAATTTTTAACATGGAGAATACAAGACCCAATGCTGAAAGCTGACTATCCTATGTAATGTCATTTTTCAGCAAGATGAGGGCAATTTCAGAACCTAATAATACCTGAAGGTACCAGGAGTTAGATTTATTTTTCTTGCTTTATTCTAAAGAATGTAAACAGTGCTGATATTAATTTTGTTTCTAAACTATAAAAATGGGGAAGGGTTAAAATTTTTGTCAAGTAGGGGCGGTAGAATGTGAGAAAGAGAATCAATAATACAAAGGTATTGCAAAAAGCTATTTAGACAAGTGCGATCATTGTAATGTTTGACTTTATTCTCATTTATTCATTCTCAATTCTTCAGTTTTAACAATCTTATTTTTCTTTAGTTTGCTGTGTTGTTTCAGAATTCTGCCTAGACTATCTCATTAAACTACATAGCCACATGTAAATTTTTTAATCAATAAAGAACATCTTTTAGCAAATATTTGTTTGTCCCTATTTTAAAGTTTTTCTGCTTCAAAGGTTTGGGATGAGTAGACAGGAAAACAGATGTAGGATTAAACCTTACAGGTTGGTATCTAATTGAGGAGGGTTTAATGAATATATTTTTAATGAGTAGTAGATACAGATCAACTGTTCTTTGAGAGCAAATGAACTAAGTTTACATTTGAAATTTCATTTATTGGTCAGACAATAACTATGGGTATTAAAATATATTATTAAAAAAGAGAGTTAATATATTGTGGACCTGTATTTTTGGTGCCTTCTGCTAACTGGCATTCACTTTTTAAATTACTTTGTCTCAAGTGTTTGACTCTGTTATGGACAAGCAAAAGAAACTAAAATGATAACATTTATTGAAGACTCACATTTGGATACTTATTAAGTATATGGTTATGGTATTTATTTTAGTCTGATAGTTAAATATAAATCAATATTTTAGCTTTTTAGTAAATATAAGTAATATCAACTCTCAGATTTTTAAGTATTTTGCCTAATATTAAACTATCAGTAGTTAAAGCATGGCATTAATCTTGGCTTTTGAATCAAAAGCCAAATCCTGTCTATTATCCGATGCTAATTCTTTAAATAAAATAAAACCCTACAGTATAATGTGACAACCCATTTTCCAATGAGATGAACATATAGTTACTATTAAAGGATATCATCTTGCAGAGGATTCAGGTCATTTGGAATATCCTCAGGGCAGTGTTTCATATCATTCCCAGTACTTCAAAGGCTGATACTCTGCAAGAATGTTGAGTTTGGATGCTTAATTTTGTCATGATGTCAACTGCTAGAAAAATTTCTTGACACAATTTGTGTACCTGATATGATACAAATGGGTTACACAGAATGCAAATATATATCAGTCTACTGCTATTTGGGGAGTTAGTTTCATGTCCAGTTAACTCAATTAAAGGACAGTACATTAATGTTAATGCTATAAAAGCAAGACTTCATGATAAGGAGAAACATTCCATAAACCTTGAGGTTAAATATTTTCCAGAGATGAGAAGTTATAAGTAAAGGACTGTATGTCAGAATCAGGTCTGTAGTGTTTGCCATGGATATCAACATGGATAGTTAAAAAAAAACAAACAGTGAGTAGTTTCTTATTTTGTAATTGAACTGATAGTATATTAATCTTTAAATGAAAGTGTAATGAACTTGGCAATGAATTGTTCTCTTTAGTGTTGGTTAATCTTCCACCTTATGAAGAACATCTCTGAATTCACTCTTCTTTGAATAATTACAATTTCAAATTACATGAGCATAAAAGGGAACCTTTCCTCCGCCAGTTTTATGAAAGCAAATCAACAAATAGATGCTGTACATATTGATAGTGTATAGTTTGATGTTTTATATATGTGAATATATTAAAATATAAAAATGTAAAAACATAAAATATATGTGAATGTTGTAAGTTGATTAAGTCAAGCTAACTAGCATATTTGCCACCCATACTGATTTGGAATATGAATGGTGAAGTTCTATCCCTACTAATTTTCATGTAGGCACTATTGTTTTTAACAGTTGCCACACTGTGCCATGAATCTCCAGAAACTACCCATCTTGTCTAATTGTGTATTTTCCCTTTTGACAAATATGTTTTTCACCTTTCTACACCATCTCATTTGCTCATGATCCATTGTTAGACTTTCTGCTTCTATGAGCGTAGAGTCGTCAGAGTCCACTCTGACCAAGGTATTTCAGAATTTGACTTTCCGTGTCTCTTTAATTTCAGTTATCACAGTGACTTCTTGTTCATATTAAAAGGAAAAAGGGATTCCTCTTCTTTGAAGTGGGGCAAAGAATAGTCTATGTGTGTCAGTGTGTGCTTTATCCACTCATCTATCATTTAGCACATCTTATTTACCTATATCAGGCTTTGTTTGTGAATGCTACTTCTGGATATATATTCTTCAAATTAGAAGTGCTATATCATATGATATTTCTATATTTAAATAAAAAATAATTTTATAATTATTTTTCTGTGTATGTGTGATTGTGGTATATATGAGTATGGTCTTTGTACACTCTATGTGTGTGTATGTACATGTGCATATGTGTGTGCATGTTGTGTGTGTGTAGGTGTACATGCACACACATAGTAACACAGACCTATCTGTGTTAGAGGCCAGATGACAATGTCCTGGGTCCTGCTCTCTCATTCTCCACTTGATTCATTTGAAACAGGGTCTCATTCTGAGCTTGGATCTAGTCTGGCATTCCCCAAGCTCAAGTGATCCTTCTTTTTCCATCTTTCACAACACTGTGGGTACAGACACACACAGCCATAATTAGCTTCTTGTTTGGATGCTGGGATCTGAGCACAGGTCCTCACGATTGCACAGCAAATGTTCTGACTAATCAAGCCATCTCCCTAGCCTGATATTTCCAGTTTTTAATCTTTTCCTTTTTTTCTTCTACCTTTTATTTCTCGACCTACAACCTCTTTATCACTTGTGGTGTTGAGGATCAAACACAGGACCTTACTCATTGTAGTTTTAATTCATTGGGCTACAAAGTCAGTCTGTATTTTAAATTTTTGAAGTACCTTCAAGATTTTTTGTCTTCCTGAATAAATATACTAATTTATATTCACATCAAGATTTTAAAATCAACCCAAACTTGTCTCTTAAAAAACTTTCGCCGGGCGTTGGTGGCTCACGCCTTTAATCCCAGCACTCGGGAGGCAGAGGCAGGTGGATCTCTGTGAGTTCGAGGCCAGCCTGGGCTACCAAGTGAGCTCCAGGAAAGGCGCAAAGCTACACAGAGAAACCCTGTTTCGAAAAACCAAAAAAAAAAAAAAAAAAAAAACTTTCAAGCTTTTAAAACACAATTACCTCATTTCTTCTTCCTCTTCTCCCCCAACACTTCCCATGCACCTTCTCTTGTTATCTTTGGAAACTGTAAGTGATATTTTACTGTAGTTTGAAGTTATGATCCTCTGATGATAAGTGATGCTCAGCACATATTTATATATATGCAGGACTTTACATTAATACAGTTTTAATTTATAGTTTCTCTTGTTTCCTCTCTCAGGTAGCACTGTCAAAAAAGCCAATGGAAGGAGTGAATCAGTCTGTGGTGTCAGAGTTTGTGTTCCTGGGACTCACCAACTCCTGGAGTATTCAACTATTGCTCTTTGTGTTCTCCTCTACTTTTTATGTGGCAAGCATGATGGGAAACTGCCTCATTGTGTTTACTGTGGCATCTGACCCTCACTTACACTCTCCAATGTACTTTCTGTTGGCTAACCTCTCCTTCATTGACTTGGGTGTTTCTTCTGTTACTTCTCCCAAGATGATTTATGACTTATTCAGAAAACACAAAGTCATCTCCTTTAGAGGTTGTGTCACTCAGATCTTCTTCATCCATGTCATTGGTGGTGTGGAGATGGTGCTGCTCATAGCCATGGCTTTTGACAGATATGTGGCCATATGTAAGCCTCTCCATTATCTGACCATTATGAGCCCAAGGATGTGCATCTTGTTTTTAGTGGCTGCCTGGGTGGTTGGCCTTATACACTCTCTGGTTCAATTGGCTTTTGTAGTTGACTTACCTTTCTGTGGACCAAATGTGTTGGACAGCTTCTACTGTGACCTTCCTCGTTTTATCAAACTTGCCTGCATAGACACTTACCAACTGGAATTCATGGTCACAGCCAATAGTGGATTCATCTCTGTGGGCTCCTTCATCATACTGATCATTTCCTATATTGTCATCATAATCACTGTACAAAAACACTCTTCAAGTGGTTCCTCCAAAGCTCTGTCCACACTTTCAGCTCATATCTCTGTGGTGGTCTTATTCTTTGGTCCTTTGATATTCTTCTATACCTGGCCTTCTCCTTCTACACACCTGGATAAATTTCTGGCTATATTTGATGCAGTTGTTACTCCTTTTCTGAATCCTGTGATCTACACATTCAGAAATCAAGAAATGAAGGTTGCAATGAAGAGAGTATGCAGACAGCTAGTTAGTGATAGGAAAGCTTCTTAACTAGATGTACCTTCAATGAATGTAGAAGCTTGCTGCTCACCAACCCCAAAAATCTTTGCATATATGTATATATGTTTCACACACATATATGTATATAAATTATGTATATATCTATATCCCTCTCTCTGTATTTATATATTCACCTGCTTATTCAGGATTAACAATCTCTCCTGAAAACAGAGAATTACATATATTTATAAAGCAAAGATTATAATAATCTTGAACTTACATTCCTAAGGAATAATCTTTATTTGAAATAACTGATGCTTAATGCCTTTAGAACAAGAAAACTTTCTCTCTTTCTTCTTTTATATTTTTTTATATTTTGAGAATTTCTTACATGAATATTGTATTCAGATAATTTCATCCCTGGCCTCTTTCATTCCTTCTCTTATTTATGACTTCTTTAATTATATATACATAAGTAAATATATATTAAATATATAATGCTGAATCCATTTAATGTTGCTCATATGTGTATGTGTTTAGGGATTAGAATCATCTTAAGTTTGGATAATCTATCAAACTATACATTGTCTCACATGCAGGAATTTCTGGATGTATTTACTGGTGTGCTTATAAAGGATTAGTCTACTGAGCCATTTGTCTGTCTCCTATAGTTTGTACACATTATCCATTTGGAGTTTTTCTTCTGTGGAAGGGGGTTCAAATCAGGAGAACACCATGGGAGTATAATTAATGCATATTTTGTATAGAAGATTTGAGAACCATTTGGAATATCAACAAGTAACTAAGAAAACATGATTTTTCTATCAGATTAGCATTATTATATTCAAACACATTCAATTTCTATTCATTTTTATTTCCTATTTCTTTTTTCTTAGTATATTTCCCCCACTAATGTGAAACTCAGGAAAAAATTGTGTGATATTTGAAAGGAAGAATTGGAGCAACACACAATTCACTTTGTGAGTTGGTGGATAGTAGGTACTAAGATGCTGCATGTGTTGCTAACAGTACTCTGTGATATGGCAGTAAAACCATCTCTGAAGATTTTCTGTCCTTTATAGATCTCACATTTCAGTTCCTCCAGGTCCCAGTCATTTGCAGGTATAACACCACTGTGATGAAAGTCACAAGGCAAGCAATCATCTGCATCATTAAATTTGGTGCACCGAGACAGACACACTGTAATTACACTCAGTGTAAACACAGAATCCTTGCTCTTCACTACATGACATTTTCATTTCCGTTATACTAGTTCACTGGCTTGAGGCACAGGATAAGGTTAATTGGGATCAGACTTCCCTGCACTGCCGAATGACTTCCTTATTGTGTAAAGTCTTGTTCATATAAGTAATCACTTACTGTATATCCTTATGTTGGTTGTACTTTACTAAGAAAGCTTTGAGTGATTGGTGCCAGTCCTATCATTTGTGCATTAAAAATATTTTTATTAATTTTTATGTTATTCAAATAACATTGCATTGAACCATAGGACACTTTTTATAGCAGATAAAATGTAATAATGAGCTCACAACACATGGAGCTAACTAGTCAACCCACATGCTTCATTTCTTATAAACCAGTGACTTGAAAACTTGGAATAGTTTGGTAGGTAGAGTTACAGTGCTTCTGGGGGGATACTACAGTCTGGCTAATGGGTGCCCTCCAATGTGGTAGCTACAGAAGCAAATGTGCCACTCTTGCTAACAGCTCCAAGTTGTTTACTCAGCTCTGTAGCTACACATTTTACTTGTGGTGGTTCAAGTCTCTCTTTTTCTCTTAGACCTGTTGCCCTGCCGGGGATCAGCCTCAGCAGTTTCGGGGGTCCAAAGGACAGGATACCTGGAAGGCATAGTAATGACTCAGAGACAGTGTTTGTGCAAGCTGACAGGTCACTTTGGGCTTCTGCAGTTGCTAAGCAGCTTCTGCTATAGCTTCTGCTACCGCTTCTGCTTCTGCCTTGGTAACCTCAGTCTTTTATTTTCATGAGCAAGGGGAAACTGAAAGGAAAGGGTAAATCACCCAATATGGGGTGTTCTCATAATTCCAAAGGTTAGGCTTAGAAAATCACCAATATATTCTTCATCATCTTTGATTAAACACAGAAACTATCCCAGGCTTAACGCCAGAGCAAGCACAATCTATTTTTATTCTTTAATGATTATATAATCTTCATTTCACCCAGAGGCTAGCAACATGCAATTTCACAAAAAAAGGTAAAAATAAGAACAGTGATTAATGTACCAGACAGTCATTTCCTTCTCACATAGCCTGCTCTGACTTAAAGACCTCTGCAGCTGCCTAAGTTCCTCCTCAGCCCTCTGCAAACACCAAGCCCATGACCGGGCTACAATGACTTTAGACAAGAGATCTGCCCCTGCAAGTCAGCGACTTTGTCCTTCTTGTGCCAACAATTCCAAGACCTAATCCAACTTTCAGAGCTTCCATGAAAGGAAGCTCACCTTTCCTGGCAGCTCTTTTCAATCTAGGAACCCAATAAAACTTGCAGCAATCACTCCAACCATTGCCACATTGTCTCTACTCTCCTTCAGGAGGAATGAAAATATCTGGATTAAAGTTGCCATCTCCCTTTCTTGGTGGAGGTCACCATTTTCCTCCTATTCTAGATTCCCACATTTCTCATTTGTCATCCCATCTATATGTTACTCCATCCACAGTCTTCAGCCAATACCCCTTAGGATTTCAAGTTTTACACAATGCCCTTGGAATATCCTCAGAAACTGAATTATTCCTCATGGCCAAATTGAGTCCGGTGCACTGATACACAACATACCATGTGCTATATAGTTGACCACACATTTGGTACAGTTTATCCAAGCCTGAAAAACTTCCCCAGGCTGCAGGTTCTCTCCTATGACCTGCATAACTTCCTTGACCCTACCCTGTGTGATCATCTCTGTATAATTTCCTGTGAAATTTGTTTCATTCCCATCCCATTTCACAGAAAGTACCATTGGTCTAGGAACACAGAACATGAAGATCCCAAGAAGTAAATTATATGGAGGAGAATGTGACATGTGCATGCCATAAAGCATGACCTCGGGACACATAGGCAATTCTGCCTTGGCCCTCTAGAGGCATGCAAAGCAGAAGATCCGGAGGGGAACTCACAGAGGGTTGGTGGTCCACAATTTTGGGTCCCTCATCTCCAGTTTATGTGGGCAGCACATCAGGCATCTTGTATGCCATCCCTGGCATTGCCCTTAGTATAAGAAGTCATCATTCTAGTCAACCATGATTCTTTTATAATCTTTTATTTGTTCTCATAACTCTGCCCAAACTCTGAATATCTTTTCTTTTATAAATTTTCTTCCATTACCTGAATGTGATATATCTTATTTCCTGGACCTTGATTCATTCTGTATAACATCTGTGAAACAATGAAAAGCTAGTAAAGTCACATTCATTTACAAAGTCAAATTACTAAATGCAAAACGCAAGAAAAATCTGAATGAACACACACCACACAATGGTTATCCCTAGAGGGGTGGATAGGGTTCTTGGTTAAGGCTTATGATCAATAGGCTTTGATTTGACTTATGCTAATTCTGCACTTAAGTGAGAATGGATCCATGTACACTCAGTGTAATTAGATGGTATTAAAAAAAAAAAAACCTAAAACATTGGTGAGTCATCTTTACTGCCATCAAGATCAGATTTGAGTGCTTGAACTTTCATTTCCACATATTTACATTTAATAATTTTTAAAGATTTATGTTTTGCTTACATGCATGCCTGCATGCCAGAAGAGGACACCAGATCTCATTATAGGTGGTCGTGAGCCACCATGTGGTTGCTGGGAATTGAACTCATGACCTCTGGAAGAGCAGATGGTTCTCTTAACCTCTGAGTCATCTCTCCAGCACCATTTAATAATTTTTAAAAAATTATTTATTTCACATTCTGGACACAGTTTCCCCTCCCTTCACTTCTCCCAGTCCTTCTCACTCTGTCACTCTGTTCTCATCTCCCAATCATCCACTACTCCTCCATTTCTCTTTTCTTTTTCTATTAACAATTTCATTTATTTTACATACCAACCACAGTTTTTCTTCCCTCCTCTTTTCCCGTTCCCTTCCCCACCTCCCATCTCCCGTGCCATCCACTCTTCTGTTCAGAAAGGGGCAGGTTTCCCATGGGAGTCAACAATGCATGGCATATCAAGTTGAGACAGGACCAAGCTCCTCCTCCTGCATCAAAGCTGGGTGAGGCATCCTATCATGGGGAATAGGTTCAAAAAAGCCAGTTCATCCACCAGGGACAGGTCCTGATCCCATTGCTAGGGGCCTCACAAACAGACCAAGCTGTGTAACTGTCACCCACATGCAGAGGGCCTAGGTTGGTCCCATGCAGGTTCCTGAGCTGTCGTCCAGAGTTTGTGAGCTCCCACTAGCTCAGGTCAGCTGTCTCTGTGGGTTCCCTGTCATGATCTTGACCCCTGTTGCTCATACAATCCCTTCTTCCTCTCTTCATTTGGACTCCCTGAGCTGGGACCAGTGCTTGGCTGTGGGTCTCTGCATCTCCTTCCATCAGTTACTGGATGAAGTCTCTTTGATGATAATTAGGCTAGTCACTAATCTGATTATAGGAGAAGGCCAGTTCAGGCACCCTTTCCACTAATGTTATCCTCCTCCATTTCTGTTTAGGAAAGGGCAGGTCTCCCATGGATATCAATAAAACATGGCATATCAAGTTGCAGTAAGACTAAACACCTCCCCACGAATTAAGGCTGAGTAAGGTGACTCAGTATGAGAAGTAGGGTCTCAAAAGCCAGTAAAATAATTGGAGACAGACCCTGCTCCCACTGTTAGGAGTCCCCCAAGAAGACCGAGATACACAATTGTGACATATATGTAGAGAACCTATGTCAGTCCCATGCAGGCTTCCTGGCTGTCGGTTGATTCTCTGTGAGCTCCTATTAGGCCATGTTAGTTGATTCTGTGAGTTTTTGTGTGGTGTCTATAATCTGTCTGACTCCTTCAATCCTTTCTCTCCCTCTTCTGCAGGATTTTCTGAACTCCATCTAATGGTTGACAGTGGGTCTCTGCATCTATTTCTACCAGTTGCTAGATGAAGCCTCTCTGATGACTGTTGGGCTAGCAGAATATTGTTGGGTATCATTACATTGACATTTTCCCCCTTCTAGTCATGTTTAGTTCTGTCCTAGGTCTCTGGGTCATCTAGCCTGTAGGACCTTGACATCGAAATGATGAAAAAAACAAGGTAGACTATTAATTCTACTTTAATCTAAAAAAAAAAAACCAAAAACCAAAACTTTTAATCTCAAAATACTTTACATTGGTATGGATTTTGGTTTATTAATACAAATTTAAGGTCAATTTTGTTATACTATATGTATATTTCTACTCTTGTTTAGGGTATTATGTTTATGCATCTCATTTAAAAATGTCATATATAATTAAAAATACAACTTAATAGTTGTCTTAATAGTCAAACTTGCAGTCATGTTAATTAGGTTCTCTAGGTATACAGAGTTATATTTCAGATAGGTAATCTTCCAACACTTCAAAGACCTACAGAATATGGCATTTAAAATGTTTTAAGAACTTAGACTTTTCTGGACAGTAAGATAGTGAAAGACCCCAGCATACTTGCTTAGCCTAACGACATTTTGAGCAAGGCCTGAAAAGTACGGGGAAAGTTCAGCTAGAGGACATGGGCACAGGAACAAACAGAGTATCTACGGTCGGCCACCTGGCCCCAGAACAGGGTACTAAAGGTCAGAAAAACAACTTGGAACCAAGTCAGCAGGCGTGTCGAGCTCGGGGAAAAACCACGAACTGTCCTGAGTTTGAACCTGGCCTCATATGAATCGTCCAATCAGAACCCTGTAAACCATGCTTCTCGCTTCTGTACCCGCCCTTCTGCTGCCCGACCCTATAAAAACCCTCCACTCCAGCCTGTCGGGGCGCCAGTCTCTTGAGTCTCTTGAGTGACTGTGTCGCCCCGGGTACCCGTGTTCCTGAATAAAGCCTCTTGCTGTTTGCATCTGACTTGTGGTCTCGGTGTGATCTCTGGGCGAGGGTCTCTCCAGAGGGAAGACTACCTTCGGGGGTCTTTCAATAGGTCTGCTCCTGGCAGTACCAATTACTTCAAAGAAGATGATGGACATTAAGGAAACTCCATATGGCGTTTGTTTCTTTATGGAAAAAGCTTGCCATGTGGGCAAACAAAATGACCTTGCCTCAACTGCTTAACAACATGCTGTCCAAACTGGACAAGCAGAACACAAAAGAAAGTGACTACAGAACTTTGCCAAGACTAGGTAGGTCAGTCCTTCAAAAATCCTGCTTCATAGATAAGTCTGTCAGATATGCTAGACCTCTAGGCTGAAGATGGATGTCTCACATTGCAGAGGAACCTTGGGTGATTGTCCAGGCAGCTTGAGGTCCCTGTCATTAGGTAACATTTTACCTTTCTGGGGTCTTTGATGGATCTGAAGACTAAATAGTTATAATTATAGTTTTCCTTACTTATAATTAAGAATAAATTAGATACAAAACTTTAGATTCACCAAGAAAAGATAGATAATTAAGCATTTTCTCTAATTTTGCCAAATGGGAATGGATTAGATAGTGTTACTGTAATTCGCACTTAACTAATTTTGTTGTATATAATTTTACTATGCTAAAGTTGAAACCTTCCTTTTTAATTAGACAAAATAGTGAAATGCTGTGGGATAATTCTCTTGTATACTGTAAAGATTTGTTACTTGAATTGGTTAAATAAAATGCTGATTGGCTTGTAATCAGGCAGGAAGTGTAAGAGAGGCGACCAAATTAAGAATGCTGAGAAGAGGAAGGATGGAGTCAGGAGTTGCCAGCCAGATGCAGAGGAAGCAAGATGAGAATGCCTTATTGAGAAAAGACACACCAAACCATGTGGCTAAACACAGATAAGAATTATATGGGTTAATTTAAGTGTAAGAGCTAGTTAGTAACAAACCTGAGCTACTGGCCAAGAATTTCTGTGTGATATTAAGTCTCCTAGTCAATTATTTGGGAAGTGGCTGCCAGGTATTTGGGAGTTGCTGGCTGGACACAGAAACTTCAGCATACAGGACCTGATGCTCCAGGCAGTGTCAGCGGGTGAGTGGGGATGGGAACTTGAGGGATCAAGTGCAGGGGAAAAGGGGTGAATACTGAGACTACTGGAGGAGAGGGCATTTCAGGGTCAGGTTAAAAACCTGGTGCAAGGAATTCTTCCAAGAATCTGTAAGGATGACCTCAGCTAAGACTTCTAGGAATAATGGATACTAGACTGAACTGGCCATCTCCTGTGAGCAGGCAAGACTTCAGAGAGTGGGAAACCAACGCATCCACATAACCTTTGACCAACAGTTTATCCTGCCTATGGGGTGTGCTGGGGTAAGAGTGGCCTAGAGATTGAGGCAGTGGCCAACCAATGACCCATCTAGCCTAAAACCCATGCCAGGAGAGTAAGCCCACCCCTGACACGGCCTAAATTTAATCATTTTAATATATTACATTGTCTTTCTTCCAGTTCAAATGAAACATGTGATGCCATTATTTGAATTTTCTGAGTTTCAGACATCTTTGGGGGTTAAGAACAATAATCCCTTTGCTGTGCTATCAGAAGCTTGTATCATTAAGCATATTCTGTTGATTTTTGGAGGAATTTGAAAGGGGAATTATATGTACTAGATGTGAATAAGTTTAGGGGAGATTCTGGCAGAAGTCAGGTGTTTTTTGTCAGCTTTCGTGTTATTGGGAAGATCTCTCTTGGGAAGTGGTTTCAATCTCAAAGCAGTTAAGAATTCAGTTACTTTTTAACTGGAAATAAAGTACAGAGTTGCCAACTCTCATGATTGCACCCCATATTTAAATATGATATTTTCAATATTTCATAAAGCTTATATACTATGGATTTAGTCTTTCATAGTTTCTAATGTTTGGTATAATGTTCAAACACATGACATACACACTAAATACCTCTCATACTACACAAGTCTCTTGAAGCCTTGATCTATTAATTTTTCTTTAGTCTTGAAAATTTCACACATGTATAAAATGGGATATGTACTTCCATCTTCCTTCCAACTCCTCTCGTGCTCTCCAGTTACTTTTGTTTTAATAACCCACCAGTTCCAGTTATCATTGCCCATTTGTATATGTGTGTGGGGTTATCTACTGCATCTATTTATTTCTTGATGACAGAAGAGCCAAGTTACCTCTGAGGAAATATATCTCAAGTATGAAAAATTTAAAACTGATTGGAATTCATCAGTAAACTATGTTGATGTTGCCAAGTGTTATCGAATAAAAGTAGAATAAATCTGTCAGTCATCAGCCTGGCAGGCTGGAGGGACAGCTTAGTAGTTCAGACTGAGTACTACTCTCCCAGAGAACCTGAGCTAAGTTCACATCATGTGACTTAAAACTGCCTTTACCTCCAGCTTCAAAGGATCAGATGCCTTCTTCTGGCCTCCCAGGGGGGAATCAGTGCTCACATGTGCCTGTGCATGCTTGCACACACACACACACACACACACACACACACACACACACACACACACACACACACACGCATGCACGCACACACACTTACACTCACATAAATCTTTTAAAGAAAAGCAATCATTTCTATAAGTCCTCTATTATCTTTTTAAAAATTATATTTACTTTTATTTTATTTGTAGGATGTTTTGTAAATCTGTGTGTTTGTGCACCTCATGCACGTAGGGCTGACAGAGGGCAGAAGAATGTGTCAGTTTCCCTAGAATTGGAGTAACAAATGATTGATTGTGAGCTACCATATGTGTAATGGCAACCAGACCCTGGTCTTCTGGAAGAGCATCAGTGCTCTTACTACTGAGCTATGTCTCTACCTCTATCATATTTTCTTTTCTGGAGCAAGGCTGAAGGTGGTTGTTGGGCAGTTCACTTCCACCATTTTTACCATTTTTTTTGTGTAGGGGGGTCCTGCATTTAGAAGCTTGTTGCAAGCTTCTTAATTAAGTGGGGCCACTTCTCTCCCTTGTTAGGGTCCAGTTCTGGACAGTTAAAATTCTATTTGTCATTTTGCCAAGTGTTGTCTTGAGAAGAAGTATGTTAAAATGTCTTGGATATGAGAAATCTGAGCTTGAGTTCACATTGAAATGGCCAGCTGAGCAAGCTATAGCAACAGCTCTGCTTAAAGACATTAAACTGGTAGACAGAAGTCAGAGAATGCATTTTGGAGGCTGGGAAATTTGCCTGATACTTCTTTTGATTAGAAACCATTGAAGTCTTTTGCAAAGTCAAAAGACTGATTCACTCTCTCTCATTCTTTCTCTCTCTGTCTTCTCTCTCTCTCTCTCTCTCTCTCTCTCTCTCTCTCTCTCTCTCTCTCTGTGTGTGTGTGTGTGTGTGGTGTATGGTGTTGTATATGTGTGTGAATATGTAATGAGTATACATATGTGTTTATCTGCATGTGCAGGCCAGAAACTGATATTGTGCATCTTTATCAATTGCTCTACACCTTCTTATTTTGAGACATGGTATTGTGCCTGTCTTTTTACACAGATGCTGGGCATTTAAACTCAAGATTTCCTGCTTGCAGAACAAGTATATTTAAATGGAGCCATTTTCTCAGTCCTCTTTAATCCTCCTTCTGGAAATGATCAATTCCTAGGAGTTTATGCAGTGCACCTTACCTTTTATAATGGTAGATATATTACATTCCATGCAAAATGGGACAGGTGACGGGAGGGTAGGGGAGAGGAGTGGGTGTGAAGAGAGATAACTGTCATTGGTAGAGTCTGAGAAAGTTGTATTGAAACCTACTGTTTTATACCAGAGACGAACACACCAATTATTTGTCCAAATGCCAAATGTTCATCCATGAAAACATACATACAAGTAACATTACATAACAACTAAAATAACATCTGGCCTGATAAATTTATGTATATTGGCACAATAGTGGTATGGATGTTATGAGGAATACCAAATCACATTTTGATTTGATTTAAATCTTGTTCCACCAGACAAAACTCACACCTGACACTCTTCACTAGGCCCAATCCCATGGCTGAGTAGGTTATCAGACCCAGGGTAGAACCCATAATTACTATGTTGCTAAATGGACATCATATGAAACTATTCTCTAAATACTTATCTTTACACTGGTGGTTGGTGAAACTCTTGACTCCTATCAACAAAGCTTCTTTGTGTAATAGAAGATACTTAATACAGAAACCCATAGCTAGTTAACATGCATAGAATAAGGTATCATGGAGTGCTCAAACATAAATGGGACACCTGCATTACTCCCATCCTCCTCAAGAATCAGGTCAATCACAGAAATGGATGTGGAAAGGTTGTAAGAGACAAAGGTTGTGGCGGACTGTTGCAAAACAGTGTTTTCTTGATTTGAGCTCATAGCAGTTGTGACTACATGCATTAGATCTAATGACAATCCAGACACAATTCAAATGTAGGTGGGGAGTGGTTCATAAAGTCTCATCTCTTGCTGGGAAGCTATCGGCACTTCATGGTTGCAGGGGAAGAGGGTGGTCAGTTTTTTTTTTTTTAACGTGGTGCAGCCATGGGTTCATTGCTCATGCTCCAGTGGATAGCTATGTTCATGCACATACCTGCAACACTAATTGGACTCAGTGGTTAAGAACAAAGAATACAAGAAGTTGTGAGGAATATGTGGTAGTGGGGATCCTGGAAGAGTTGGAAAGGAAGGACTTGGGGGTGGATTTGATAAAAATTCACTGTAAAGATATATAAAATTCTCAAAGAATAAATAAAAATAATGAAACAAACTACACTGAGTTCCTATTTTATTCTGTCAGAACGGCAGCCATTAAGAAAAAGGCAGAAGGGTATGTTTAGGGTGGTATGACTAGGGCAACTGTGGCACAAAGCTTGTAGGAGTAACCAACCAATATCTGATTTGACTTAAGACCCACCCCGTAAGATGGAACCTACACCAGACATTGCTTGGGTGACCAAGCACCAGACTAGATATCCCAGAGATCTAGGGTAAAACCAAATAGTACTTGTTTAAACAGCAGCAGCAGCAGCAGCAGCAGCAGCAGCAGCAGCAGCAGCAGCAGCAGCAGCAGCAACAACAACAACAACAACGTGATAAAAATGATTCTTAATGATTTCTGCTGTACTAATAGAACAGCGTCTTACTCAGAAGCTTCCTCTGCAGCAGATGGAACAAATACAGAGATCCATAGACATCATTCGGAGAGAGAGAGACCTTGAAACACTCAGCACTGAATGAGCTGTCTCCATTAAATTCCTTTCCTTAGGGTTCAGGGAACCCTGTGGAAGAGGAAACACAAGGAGTGTAAGAGCCCAAGGGCATGGAAGACACAAAGAAAGCAAGACCCTCTAAATCAGCATAATCAAAACTCAACTGAACTCACAGAGACTGAGGCAGCATGAATAGGGCTTTCGTGAATCTGCACCAAGTCCTCTGCATACATATTATGGCTTCCAGTTTAGTGTTTCTATGGGATTCCTGAGTGTGTGAATAAGTGAGTCTCTGATTCTTGTGACTTCTCTCAGGCTCTTTTCCTTCTGTTGGCTTGTGTTGTCCAGCTCCAATGTGATAGCTTTTGTTTTAGCTTATATTTTATTTTGTTATATTTAAAAAAAAAGAAAGAAAGAGAAAGGCAGATAAAATTCTAGCATGGAGAAGGGAAGGTGGGCATAAAGTTCCACCCCTAGCAAAAAGCTGTTGGCAATTAATAGCTGCTGGAAGGGGAGAGTTAATTGTAAGAGTGTTACTGGTGGTGGATTCACTACACTGTAGTGGAAAGCCACACATCCAACAGTGTATGAGCAACATCAACTGCACTTACTAGGATCCCAAAGGACAAGACTACACACAATTGTCCAGATAAGAAATCAGAGGCACATCTGGGAGGAGCTGGGGAGGGGATGAATATGATCAAAATACATTGAACAAAATTCTCAAAGCTAATAAAAATTAGAAAAAAAAGGAAAATAAATATCCAGTTCTGATCAGGTACACTTATGCCCTGCTGGAGGAAGGCATAAACTTGTCCAGACTCTATGGAAACTTTTTTTTTTTCTGAAAACACTGAAAAGAGATTAACTGTAAGCCTCACCTAGAGCACTCTTGTGTGTTTACTTGGAGACAGTACATTACAGAGATACTTCCACATTAGTGCTCAGTGCAGTGCTGTTTACTGTAGGTAGGTCATAGACCAAACCTAGGTGTCCCACAAAAGAGAAATGGATAAGGGAAGTGTGGTATATACACGCAATGGAATTTTTTTTCAGCCATAAAAAAGAATAAAGTCATGTCACTGTCAGGGAAATGGAGATAATCATATTAAGTGAGTTGAGCCATGAAGACAAATATCTGTTTTTCCATATTTGTGGTTACTGGAGTTTATATGGCTTTGTAAAATAATGCATGTGTATATAACACAAAACTATCTAAGGAAATAAAGGAAAATAATGGGAGAGGGAGCAGTGAGAAAAGGGAGGGTGGGGGAATATGGGAGTGAATATGCTGAATATATAATATATACTTTATGAAGAATATACGAACATAATAGTAAAAAAGGAAAACAGCAACACACACAGTGCTGAACACAACAGACTCTTTTCAATCAGTACGCTGTTATTTCTTAGAATTAATCCTCACTTCCCTCACTCCTAGCTAAAAATTTTGTGTTTATTAAAGTGATGGTTCCTCCAGGATGTATGTCCGGAGCCTTATAAGTAGACTTACACAGTCTCTCTTCTCTGTTTCTCTCCTTTGCACTGCTCATGCCCTTAAGAACACTGTTATCTAGAAAAGATTAAAATGCTGTGCTTGCATGTGTGTATTTCTTTGTGGGGCTTGAAGGTCCTTGGACTTGGAGAACAAGTGGAGTCAATAAACTCCAGGTGTGGCTCTTTACTTTCAAGGAACTTACAATCTAGTGGGCTTTAACAAGATCACTTCTGGTATAATTCTGGAGATTGTAGAATTGTAGACAACTTTGTGATGCAAAAGAAAGCAAACTGTTTTTGGATTCTTCTGGATTATATGTGTTCATTGAACTATATAGTGAGTCACATGACTTTGACTGTTCTTTCCTTTCTCAAATAAGCTGCTTCATTTTAAGTCTCCAGTGATCAAGTTCGAATTGACAGATAAAATCACCAAAGCTGATAGTCTAAGAACTGGCTGTTTTAGTTTCATTTCCTCTCCAGTGACCCATTAGAGTTTTATTTGTTATTTTCACCAAAACAATTGGATTCCAACGGCAATTCCCTGGGTCACATGAGCAATGTTGGCAAATGTAGGCTTTCCAGCAGCACCTGGTCATTAGTCTCCATTCTCTTAATTAATGTTCCCTTTTATTCACTCAGCTTTTTCTAGAACAGCAGCTATGTATGCCAAAACTCAGTTGTTAGGGAATTCTCTGACTGAAAGATGCTTCCTCTTGGAAATAGGTAGGTGAAAGATGGAAATGAAACATGACAATGGAAAAGTTGGACACTCTCTCAATTCAGTTTCAGAAAACCAGCGGGTAGCAGATCTCTCTCTCTCTCTCTCTCTCTCTCTCTCTCTCTCTCTCTCTCTCTCTCTCTCTCTCTCTCTCTCTCTCTCAAAGGCAAATAAGAGACATTGAATTTTACCTTGTATCAAAAAAATGTACCTTTGGTTTAAGGACAATCTGAAGTCTTCAGCGTAGGTGAGGATTTTCGAGGTTGAAGTATGATCTAGTAAAGGATTTGGTTATTAACCACTTCAAGAGTCAAAGTAGGTACATAGAGTGTAGAGGCTGGAGTCGGAACTACTGTTTTTGATTTGTTTCCATGCTCACAGGCAAGTTAACTAGAAATAATTAACAGATTGTAGGTCTCTGTGGCCTTTACTGAAACAAAATCCAAGCGATAGACACACAAATTAGACGTAGAATAACTGTAGAGTTTTTTTAAAAGTCTCTCTTGTATATTTAATTTCATGTTTACAAACATGAAGATTGCTAAAATAGTATTAAATGGGAAAATCAAGAATTTGCTATGAATTATGTTTATTTAGTTTTTATTTGTTTTATGTTTCCTTCTAATTTGAGTTATCACACATAAAATACATTTAGATCAGATCCAGTGGGGGTGGTGGTGGTGGAAACAAAATCCAGGGACACAGAGATCAACATTATGAAAAATGTGAGGAAATGGGTAACAATTTGACTGCTTACTTCTCGAGACAGATAACCTAAAAAGGAAGGAAAACAGGCAAAGAACTGAGTAGCAGAATATTTGGTATCATCTGTGCATTTTTTGTTTGTGGAAAAACAGACCATTTGCATAGGTCAAATGTTTGGCCTGATAGTTCTAAGAGCAGAGAAATATGCACTATTAAAATGATGGGGAACACAAATGGCCCCAAAAGATGAATATGTATTACTAAATAGTGTATTTTTGTAAAAATTAGATGTCTCGTTGGTGTGCACAGGGCCGGAAATTTGACTTCTTTGATTTTATAACTGAGGCAACCAATTCCTTTATCTTCTTTAAGCATGAACTTCAAATGGCTACAAATCTGTTCTAGGAGACTAAGTCTAGGCAAATCAACTATATAAGATGATTTTTAGAAAGGAAATGTTAGAAAGTCATGGTTTCTAACTTTTATGTCCTTTAGGTAAGAGATAAATAAAAGAAGACAAGATAATAATGGATGGATATCCTGGAGGACAAAAATAATCAAAATTTTCTTTTAGAATGAGCTCAGGTTACTCAGAATAAAAGATGTTCTGAGATCACTGAGTCCCCAGGGGCCACTGGGTACAACTCTTCTCTTGGAGACTTGGAAGACACAGTCATGTCATTTCAATGTCTTCTGATACATTGAAATGTATCTTCTGATTGGTTCTTTTCCTTCCTTCCTTTTTAGGTCATCTGTCTTAAGTTTCTTTATTTAATTTTTGGTTTCTTTCTTTAATTCTTCCTTTAGTTCTATTTTACTCATCTTCATAACTGTTAGATAATCTTAGGTTTCATACGCTTTCCTAACATGGAAATTCCAGTTGCCCAAGCACTTTCTGCTCTTTCCAGAAAGTATTCAGGAAAGAGAATTTACACATATCCATTAAAGACACATTAGTTTTTACTGTCTAAAACCTTGAAGACATTACTATATTATTTTGGATGTATAGAAAAGTTTTTTTGACATGCCAATTTTAATGTTTAGAAAGACAACCTTATTTTTCTGTGAATTTGCTATTGTTTTATAGTTTCGATTGTTTAGTTGATAATTTTACCCTTTGTTATAGACAAGCCTGCGTGATCCCATTTAGCCACGGGGCTTTGAAGCATTCCGATAGTGTGCCTTTATAATGGCCTATCACAACTTAAAAGATCTTTGTTTCTATTGCCCCTTAGACCTCATCTCCACCACTCTCACTTCCCACACATTTAGCCTCTTTTACCTCTGTATTGTTCTTTGGACATTGCAGTACAGTTCACACCTTAGGGTTTTTGCTTTTGCTGTTGTATCTGCATGAAATATTATCTCCCTATATAACTTAGATTTGTTCACTGTTCACTCATTTTTCTCATGTTTCTTCTCATTTGAATGATGAACAAGAGCTGTCTCATGAGCCACATTTTAGAATCACAATACTAATACTGCCCTGGGTTCTCCTTTCTTAAATTTCCTACAAAATGACTGTTCTCTTAATTTGAATATCTATTTTTAATTGTATACTTATATGTGTAAAAACATAAATTTAGGAGATTAAATACTTTAAAAATGCATTTTGCCTTTGTCTCTACTTACTAGTATGTAAAATATTCCTTGGTATACAATGAATGAAATGGATTCATAGATATGAATTCTCTCAACCAAATCATTAATTTTCTCAAAAACCTTTCTTTTTAACTCAACCAGTGTGATTAAGACAGAGTATCCAATATCAAACGGGTGAATGTATGGGTGGGTCATGAGGAGGATGTGACAGATGAGGTGCTCTGTAATTTGAATATGAAAGAATGAGTGATATCTTAGAAATTACAGTACAGAGAAAGATGATTTCTGGCTTGAGCAACAAAACCAGAGTCTACTCTGCATGTGTGGTAGGTGAGTTCAGTAATTCTGACTCCAGTGAGAGGTTGGTTAACATTGAATTCACTAACTCAGCAAACCAACATCAAATGCTTTTGCTTTTGTGTTTGATCAGGTGCGACATGCATACCAGTCGACTGGATTTCTTCCAATTTCTTGTGTTACAGATCTCTGCAGCAACTCTTCTCTTTGGTAACACTTTGATTATCATTTGTAGCAAGAGTAGGAGCGGCCAACAGAATGCAATTCAATTCTCATGAAATTCTCAGGTAATATTTGCTATCCACAGTTAATACACCTTTTCATAGTGAGTATGAATACACTATTAATCTGAATATTCTGATTTTCCCCTTTAGGTAACAATACAGTGAATCCCTGAGTTGGGCCCATGATGAGAGCAAATCATTCTGCAGTGTCTGAATTTGTGCTGCTGGGGCTCTCAAATTCCTGGGAGATCCAGATTTTTCTTTTTTTCTTCTTCTGTCTCTTCTATGTGTCCAGTTTGACAGGAAATTTCATCATAGTTGTCACTGTCACCTCTGACCCTTACTTGCATTCACCCATGTATTTCCTACTGGCAAATCTCTCTGTTATTGATCTTATATTTTGTTCCATTGCAGCACCCAAAATGATTTGTGATCTTTTTAGAAAGCAGAAAGTCATCTCTTTCGGAGGCTGTATCAGTCAGATCTTTTTTAGTCATGCCGTTGGAGGCACTGAGATGGTGTTGCTCATAGCCATGGCCTTTGACAGGTATGTGGCCATATGTAAGCCTCTCCACTATCTGACCATCATGAACCCACGGATGTGCTTGTTAATATTAGTGGCTGCTTGGATTGTTGGCCTCATTCATTCATCAGCCCAGTTAGCCTTTGTTATAAATTTGCCCTTCTGTGGCCCTAACATATTAGACAGCTTTTACTGTGACATACCACGACTTCTCAAACTTGCGTGCACAGACACTTATAAACTTGAGTTCATGGTCACTGCCAATAGTGGGTTCATTTCCTTGGTTGCATTCTTTTTACTCATCATTTCCTATGTCTTCCTACTCATTACTGTCCAGAAGCACTCCTTAGGACGTCCATCCAAGGCCCTTTCTACTCTGTTGGCTCATATTACTGTCGTAGTTTTGTTTTTTGGCCCATTGATTTTTTTCTATGTGTGGCCTGCTCCTTCAACACATGTGGATAAATTTCTAGCTATATTTGATGCAGTTTTGACTCCTTTTCTAAATCCAGTTATCTATACATTCAGGAACAGAGAGATGAAGATAGCCATCAGGAAAGGGTTTTATCAACTCCTGGGCTTTAGAAAGTCAATATAGATGGCTTGACTGAGACATAAAATTCTCAAGTGAAAACTAGAAGCTCAGTCCTCCGAAAAGGCTTTGTGATAGAAATCCTTTGAGTACATTCAGACAATCACCACTTCTCATATGAGTCTCTGATGTTTCCATTGTATAATGGGTGACTCTTTCCTTGAAGAGAAAGAAGGTGTTTCTATAACATATATAGAAATCAAATATTTTATTAACTCCTCATAATTCTCAAATAAATGTGCCAATAATTGCTTTTACATGTGTTTATGACAAATGTAATTTTGGTTCTAACAATAACTGTACAAGTTTTAAGATGTTCTGCCATTGGCGTGTTTCTTTGTTTAATGCAAAGATATTAAGTTTAAAAATGGAACAGGTAAACAATTTGGCTAGTAAAAATAAACTGCTGAAAAAAATCTAAAACTATTCATTTTTAATCATTTTTTATATCTTTTGTAATTTTATTTTTAAAATTTCACATATATGTACTGTATTTACATCATTCCCCCATCCCTTTATTCCCCACAATGCTTCACATATCCCCCCTCCCTATCAAATTCATAGCCTTTCTTTTTCTTTCTTTTTTTCTTAATTTTATAATTTGATTTAATTTTACATATCAGCCACGGATTCCCCTGTCCTCCCCCCTCTACCTTCCCCCCAGCCCACCCCCCATTCCCATCTCCTCCAGGGCAAAGACTGCCCTGGGGATTCAGCTCAACCTGGTAGATTCAGTCCAGGCAGGTCCAGTTCCCTCCTCCCAGACTGAGCAAAGTGTCCCTGTATAGGCCCCAGGTTCCAAACAGCCAGCTTATGCATTAAGGACAGGTCCCGGTCCCACTGCCTGGGTGCCTCCCAAACACTTCAAGCTAATCAACTGTATCACTTATCCAGAAGGCCTGATCCAGTTGGGGGATCCTTAGCTATTGGTTCATAGTTCATGTGTTTCTATTCGATTGGCTATCTGTCCCTGTGCTTTTTCCAATCTTGGTCTCAACAATTCTTGCTCATACAATCCCTACTCTTTCTTGCTGATTGGATTCCTGGAACTCCACCTGGGGCCTGGCCATGGATCTCTGCATCCACTTCCATCAGTCATTGGATGAGATTTCTAGCATGACAGTTGGGGTGTTTGGCCATCCTATCACCAAAGTAGGTCAGTTTGGCCTTTCTCTTGCCTATTGCCAGTAGTTTATTGTGGAGGTATCTTTGTGGATTTCTGGGGACCTCTCTAACACTTTGCTTCTTCCTATTCCCATGAGGTCTTCATTTATCATGGTCTCTTTTCCTTGTTCTTCCTCTCTGTTCTTGATCCAGCTGGGATCTCCAGCTCCCCTAAGCTCTCTCTTGACCCTTGCTCTTCATTACCCCCCCCCACATCCAGTTTGCTCATGTAGATCTCATCCATTTCTCTGTCATTGGGCGATCCCTGTGTCTTTCCTAGGTAGCCTCCCTGGAGTTGTGAGTAGCAGTCTAGTCACCCTTTGTTTTACATCTAGTATCCTCCTATGAGTGAGTACATACCATGTTTATCTTTCTGAGTCTGGGTTATCTCACTCAGGATGATTTTTTTCTAGATCCATCCATTTGCCAGCAAACCTCATGATGTCATTGTTTTTCTCTGCTGAGTAGTACTCCATTGCGTATATGTACCACATTTATTTATCCATTTTTTAGTTGAGGCCCATCTAGGTTGTTTCCAGGTTCTGGCTATTACAAACAATGCTGATATGAACATAGCTGAGCATGTGCCCTTTTGGTATGATTGAGCATTCCTTGGGTATATGCCCAAGAGTGGTATAGCTGGATCTTGGGGGACATTGATTCCCAATTTTCTAAGAAAGTGCCATATTGATTTCCAAAGTGGATGTACACGCTTGCATTCCCACCAGCAGTGGAGGAGAGTTCCCCTAGCTCCACATCCTCTCCAGCATAAGGTGTCTTCAGTGTTTTTGATCTTAGCCATTCTGACAGGCGTAAGGTGGTATCTCAGAGTTGTTTTGATTTGTATTTCCCTGATGATTAGGGATGTTGAGCAATTCCTTAAGTGTCTTTCAGCCATTTGAGTTTCCTCTGTTGAAAATTCTCTGTTTAGTTCTATAGACCATTTCTTAACTGGACAGTTGGGCATTTTGATGTCTAATTTCTTGAGTTCCTTATGTATTCTGGATATCAGTCCTCTGTCAGATGTGGGGTTGGTGAAGACCTTTTCCCATTCTGTAGGCTGTCTCTGCCTTGTTGACCGTATCCTTTGCACTACAAAAGCTTCTCAGTTTCAAGAGGTCCCATTGATTGATTGTTTCTCTCAGTATCTGTGCTACTGGTGTTATATTTAGGAAGTGTTCTCCTATGCCAATGTATTCAAGACTACTTTCTACTTTCTCTTCTATCAGGTTCAGAGTAACAGAATTTATGTTGAGGTCTTTAATCCACTTGGACTTAAGTTTTGTGCACGGTGACAGATATGGATCTATTTTTAGCCTTCTACATGTTGACATCCAGTTATGCCAGCACCATTTGTTGAAGATTCTTTATTTTTTCCATTATACAGTTTTGGCTTCTTTGTCAAAAATTATATGTTCATAGGTTTGTGGATTAATGTCAGGGTCTTCAATTCAATTCCATTGGTCCACATGTTGGTTTTTATGCCAATACCAAGCTGTTTTTACTACTGTAGCTCTATAGTAGATCTTGAGGGCAGGGATCATGATGCCTCCAGAGGTTGTCTTATTGTACAGGATTCTTTTGGTTATCCTGGGTTTTTTGTTTTTCCATATGAAGTTGCGTATTATTCTTTCCAGGTCTGTGAAGAATTGTGTTGGTATTTTGATAGGGATTGCATTGAATCTGTAGATTGCTTTTGATTGCCATTTTTACTATGTTAATCCTAACTATCCATGAACATGGGAGATTTTTCCATTTTCTGATACTTTCTTCAATTTCTTTTTTTTAGGGACTTAAAGTTCTTGTTATATAGGTCCTTCACTTGTTTAGTTAGAGTTACCCCCAAGATATTTTATATAATTTGTGGCTATTATAAAGGGTGATGTATCTCTGATTTCCTCCTCAGGCTGTTTGTCAATTGTATATAAGAGGGCTACTGATTTTTTTATTTGATCTTGTATCCTGCTATGTTGCTGAACGTGTTTATAAGCTGTATCAGTTCCTTGGTGGAATCTTTGGGGTCACACAAGTATACTATCATGTCATCTGCAAATAGGGAAAGCTTGACTTCCTCCTTTCCAATTTGTATCCCCTTGATCTCCTTTTGTTGTCTTATTGCTTGGCTAGAACTTCAAGTACTATATTGAATAACTGTTCCTGATTTTAGTGGAATCGCTTTGAATTTCTCTCCATTTAATTTGATGCTAGCTGTTGGCTTGCTGTAAATTGCCTTTATTATTTTTAGGTATGTTCCCTGTATTCTTGATTGCTCCAAGACCTTTATTATAAAGGGGTGTTGGATTTTGTCAAGTGCCTTTTCTGCATATTGTTCTCTTTGTTTCTATTTTATTGATTTCACCTCTCAATTTGATTATTTCCTGGCGTCTATTCTTCCTAGGTGACTTTGCTTCTTCTTGTTCTAGAGGTTTCAGGTGTGCTGTTAACTAACTAGTGTGAGATTTCTCCAACTTCTTTATGCTATGAATTTCCCTCTTAGCACTGCTTTCATAGTGTCCCATAAATTTGGGTATGTGGTATATTCATTTTCATTGATCTCTAGGAAGTCTTTGATTTCTTTCTTTATTCTTCCTTAACCCATTGATGATTCAGTTGAGCATTATGCAGTTTCCATGAGATTGTAGGATTTCTGTAGTTTTTGTTGTTGTTGAAATCTAACTTTAAGCCATGGTGGTCTGATAGAGCACAGGAGTTTATTCCAATTTTTTTTTGTATCTGTTGAGACTTGCTTTGTGGCCAAGTATCTGGTCAATTTTAGAGAAGGTTCCATGGGGTGCTGAGAAGAAGGTATATTGTTTTTTTTTTATTAGGATGGAATGTTCTGTAGATATCAATTAAGTCCATTTGAGTCATAACATCAGTTAAGTCCTTTATTTCTCTGTTAAGTTTCCATTTGTGAGATCTGTCCAGTGGTGAAAGTGGGGTGTTGAAGTCTCCCTCTATTAATGTGTGGGTTTTTTTAGGTGGTTTAAGCTTTAGTAATGTGTCTTTTACATATGTTGGTGCCCTTGTGTTTGGGGCATAAATGTTCAGAATTGAAACTTCATCTTGATGGATCTTTCCTGTGATGAGTATGTAATGCCCTTCTTCATCTCTTTTGATTGATTTTAGTTTGAAATCTATTTTGCTGGATATTAGAATTGCTACAACCACTTGCTTCTTAAGACCATTTGATTGGAAAGTCTTTTCCCAGGCTTTTATTTTTAGGTAGTGTCTATCTTTGAATTTGAGGTGTGTTTCTTGTATGTAGCAGAAAGATGGGTCCTGCTTTGGTATCCATTCTGTTAGCCTGTTTCTTTTTATAGGTGAATTAAGTCCATTGATATTAAGGGATATTAATGACCATTGATTGTTCATTCCTGTTATTTTTGTTTTTGGTGGTAGTGTGTGTATACTTCTCTTCTTAGGGGTTTACTGCTGTGGTGTTATCTGTTGCCTATGTTTTCGAGGGTATATCTGACTTCCTTAGGTTGGAATTTTCCTTTTAGTGCTTTCTGTAGGGCTGGGTTTGTGGATAAGTATTGTTTAAATTTGGCTTTGTCTTGGAATGTCTTGTTCACTCAGTATATGATGATTGAAAATTTTGCTGGGTATATTAGTCTGGGCTGGCATCCATGGTCTCTTAGTGTCTTCATTACATCTGTCCATGTCCTTCTGGCTTTCAAAGTCTCCACTGAGAAATTGGGTGTTATTCTGATGGGTTTGCCTTTATAAGTCACTTGGCCTTTTTCCTTTGCTGCTCTCAATATTCTTTCTTTATTCTGTAGGCTTAGTTGTATAATTATTATGTGGCAAGGGGTCTAATCTGTTTGGTGTTCTATAAGCTTCTTATATCTTCATAGGCATTTTCTTCTTTAAGTTGGGAAAGTTTTCTTCTATGATCTTTTTGAATATATTTTCTGTGCCTTTGAGTTGGTATTCATCTCCTTTATCCCTATTATTCATAGGTTTAGTCTTTTCATGGTGTCCCAAATTTCCTGGATATTTTTTGTCATGACTTTGTTGGCTTTAGTGTTTTCTTTGACTGATGAATCTATTTCTTCTACCATATCTTCAACGCCAGAGATCTGCCCTCCCATCTCTTGCATTCTGTTGGTTATACTTGCATCTGTAGTTCCTGTTCGTTTACTCAGATTTTCTATTTCCAGCATTCCCTCTGTTTGTGTCTTCTTCATTCTTTCTATTTCCCTTTTCAGGTCTTGGACTGTTTCCCTCATCTGTTTCATTGCTTTTTCATGATTTTCTTTCAGGAATTTATTGTTTTCTTCTGTCTTTTCCTCTAGTTTTTTTTTTTATAACATTCTTCCCATTTTTTTGTTTGTCTTTTCCTCAATTTCACTTTTGATTTCTTCTTTAAAAGTCTCTAGCATCTTCATGATGGTAATGTTAAGGTTGCCTCCTCCTCCTCCTCCTCCTCCTCCTCCTCCTCCTCCTCCTCCTCCTCCTCCTCCTCCTCCTCCTCCTCCTCCTTCTTCCATTTTGTTATGTTCAGGTCTTGCTGTTGGAGGAGGGCTAGGTTCTGGTGATACTGCATTGTTCTTTATTTTGTTGTATGTATGGCCTTTGCATCTGCCCATTTCCTCGTGGATTCATTCTTGGTCTTATCAGTGCTCTTGGTCCAGACAGAGCTGTGGTCTGGATGTGTGCTGGGGGCTGATCTCCAATTATGAGGAATTGGGGAGGGATCTTGGGCGGATGGGTGTGGGGGCAGGGAGTGTTGACTGCAGGGTCTGCCTGGGGGGGTCTTGGAGAAGAGGGACCTTCCTGGGGGGCCCCACCCAATTTCAGAAACTGAGGCCAAGCTGGGCCGGTCTTCCCAGGAAGGTTGGTGCCCAAAGATGGGACCTAGGGGCAGGCCTCCCTGTGTATGACCCCAGGCACTTACCTGTGGTCTGGATGGGAGCTCTGGGCCAGATGGGAGCTCTGGGCCAGATGGGAGCTCTGGGCCAGATGGGAGTTTGGGTCTGGTCTCTGAGTCTCAGGAAGTGGCGGGGGTGTGGGGCAGATGGGTGCGGGGCAGGGCATGTAGATTGCAGGGTCTTGGGGAGGGGGTGGTCAAGGAGAAAGGGAACCTTCCTACTGATGCCTAACCTATGGCCAGAACCTGGGGCTAAGTTCGGCAGGTCTTCACCAGAACGGCTGGTGCCCAGGGATGAGACCTACGGGCAGGCCTCTCTTCCTGTTTTCTTTATCATTACATACATATACATGAATAAATCTGTACATATATCCTGCTGAGTCTATTTATTATTTCTCATATGTATATGACTTTAGAGTGACCAATTAGTATTGAATAACCAGGTACGGTCCTCATTCCTAGGGAAGACTCATTCTTTCTCAGCAGTCAATAATTGCCTGTAGTTTTTTATTTCAGGATGAAGACTTGTAAGATATCCTCCATCCATGTTGGCATGTCAACTTGTGTTGTCATTATTCACATCCTGTTTAGGCTACGAAATTTAGGAGACATTATATAGCAGAGACTCCCTGGTCCTCTGGCTCTTACAATCATTCTGACCCCACTTTATTGATGGTCCCTCAGCCTTAGGTATAGGGGTCGTGTTGTAGATGTCTCACCGGGGATGTGCACCCCACGGCCTTTTGTTCTCTGCGTTTTGGCCAGTTGTGGCTTTCTCTAATGAGTTCAATTCTGCTAAAAATAGGAAGCTTTTTGACGAGGGGTGAGAGCTACACTTGTCTGTGGGTTTAAGGATACATATTAAGAGTGTAGTTAGAGATTATTTTGATTTGTGAAAGGGGAAGTAGCATCTTCTCCTCTAGGGTCCATGACCTTATTAGCCATAGGTAGTTGCTAGGTTTATAATAGCAGGCACGAGTTCCCACCTATTGAGTGGTACTTAAGTCCAATTGGATAGCTGTTGGTTGCCACAAAGATATAAGCACCACTATGCTGGTGTTCTGGTTCATAGGTATCATAGATACCTACAAGTGTGGGCAGGACTATTGGTTACTTTTCCCTTGTAGCAACTTTCATAGCACCTTCTGGTACTGTGAAAGCTAGCCCCCAGGGAGGAGGCTTCTAAGTCAGATCCAGCTTAATTCCTCCAAGTCTTGTGTTTGAAGTATACAATAAGAATTTATTCTGGGATGCAACCAAAGGTACCAAAATTGCTTATATTGCTTGGATTCCCCTGACCAACAACTCAAAATGATGTTTCTCATGCTGATGCTGGAGAACTTGTTAGGTAGTCTATGGCTTTTCATGGAGGGGCCACTACTACTTCAAGTGTCATGAATTCACTTGATCTCTCTCTCTCTCTCTCTCTCTCTCTCTCTCTCTCTCTCTCTCTCTCTCTCTGTGCATGTGTACATTATAGATAATTTTAGGTAAACAAAATCATATGATTCTCTGTAGCTTTTTACAAACATCCTTAGTGTTACTCAGTCCTTTTTCTTCTGCTCTCCCCAGTTAAAGAACCCTGTTTCCCTCCATTTTCTGTTCATAGCACCTGTATCCTATTATTACCATTTCTAGAGATCCTACACAATGATTTACTTATTGCTAGTTTGAATTGCAAAATAATTTCTCTTCAGTTCTCCTTAGTTGTCTTAGCCTTAAGATTTTTTTATTACTTACACTTTATATGTCACAGATCTTGATTTTTTATACTCTTGCATATGTTGAAGGGTATTTTCTACCTTATTATTCATCAAATAAAACAGACGTTAGCAGATGTTCTGTGAAAGTCTAGATTGTAATTATGTTTGTCTTTGTGAGTGCCAAAGTGTCTTTTATTACCTTTTTATTTTTTATTTTTTTCCTTTTATTTTATTTTACAATACCATTCAGTTCTACATATCAGCCATGGATTCCCTTGTTCTCCCCCATCCTGCCCCCCTCCCCTTCCCCCCAGCCTAGCCCCCATTCCCACTTCCTCCAGGACAAAGCCTCCCCTGAGGACTGAGATCAATCTGGTAGACTCAGTCCAGTAATTTTATTGAGATAAAGTATTTTATTGAGATAAAGTATTTTTATAACCTAATGGTTATAATAAAAATATACAAACCATTTCAAGTATATAGTCAATGATATTTTTGGTAACTGATCAAGTTGCATAAACCATTATCATCAATCAATTTTAGGATATTCCCCTTATGCCTGTAAGATCTCAGGATCATTTACTACTAATTCATACTTGCTTTTTCTCCTTACCACAGGAAATATTTTACTCCAAAACTGTTGAGAATATAATTTTTAAAAACTTTTATTTATTTTTTATTGAATTTTTTTCATATACTATAATCTCATTATCTTTTCACCTCACCCAACACATTTAGCTTCCCCCTACCTCCTCACCCACCCACTCCATGTCTTCTTTTTGTTTTTAGAAAAAAGCAGACAAACAAGAATAGCAAAAATGGAAAAAAAGAGAGAAGCACAAGAAACACACACACACACACACACACACACACACACACACACAAAGATAAAAACACAAAATTGGAAACCATAATATACAAGCAAAAGACCACTAAGAAAAAAATGCCAAAGAAATATGAGACAAAAAATATACAAAAATATCATTGAGTTCATTTTGTGTTGACCACCTACTGCTGGACATGGGGCCTACCCTTAAGTGTGGTTAGTATACCCAGTGAGACTCCATTGGAATAAAATAAATTTTCATTTGCAAACAGATGTCATTTGGAGATAGATTTTTGGTTAGGGTTGGGAACATGTGTTTACTTACCTTTCAGCACTGGGACCTCATCTGGCTATAACTTTTGTAACATTTTGCTAAAGTCTCTGTGAGTTCATTAGCATATAATTCCTATTGTATCTGGAAGACAGTTTCCTTGGTGGCATCTATTCTCTCTGGCTCTTAAAATCTTTCTGTCCTCTCTTTTGCATAGATACCTGAATCCTGAGGGGTGGAATGTTTTTAATCAAGTCCCACCATCAGTGTGCGGAGACTAATAGCCTTGTTAATAGCCTGAGATATTTGGGTGTTTTTATGAGGCCCCTTAGTCAATGACTCAACTAGATATAACCCATTCTTGGCATTGGATGTTTCACTTGGTAGTAGTAGATTTCTAGTTGTGGCATTGTTTCCCCTATTATTTGGTAACTCTATTTAGATTTCTTTAATAAATGTATATATATTTAAAAAGTTTCTATAGTACTAGGTTTCCATGTGACACCTAAAATAGCCATTAGTGATAGTTGTCCCTCCCAGATTCCCCCCTCCCCCTTAACAGCCATTTGTGTTTCATCCATGGGAACTCTCTGTTTAGTCCTGTACCCCATTTTAAATTGGATTATTTGCTTTCTTGATTTCATTTTTAAAATTCTTTATATATTAACCCTCTATAATATGTGTATAGCTAGAGATTCCTGCCTTGCCCACAGTCAGGACAAATCTTTGTCACCCACCAGTCCCATAGCTGCTCAGACCCAACCAAGTAAACACAGAGACTTATATTGCTTACAAACTGTATGGCCGTGGCAGGCTTCTTGCTAACTGTTCTTATAGCTTAAATTAATCCATTTCTATAAATCTATACCTTGCCACGTGGCTTGTGGCTTACTGGAGTCTTCACTTGGTGCTTGTCATGGCGGCGGCTGGCAGTGATTCTCTCTGTCCTCTTGTTGCCTCCTTTCTTCTCTGTTAGTCCCGTCTATACTTCCTGCCTGTCCACTGGCTAATCAGTGTTTTATTTATTGACCAATCAGAGCATTTGACATACAGACCATCCCACAGCATATGTGTAGTTCATAAAGTTTTTCATTGCTCTGCAGCCTGCCACTTTGTTTGAATGGAGGTGTCTTGCATGCAGAAGGTTTTCACTTTCATGAAGTTCCATTTATTAACTATTGATCTTAATGCCTGTGCTATGTTTCCTGATTAGAAAGTCTTTTCCTATGCCAATGAGTTTAGGACTGTTCCCCACTTTCCCTCCTCTCAGATTTGGGGAGCCTAATCTTA